>NC_040020.1:15370892-15699849 GCF_000972845.2 Larimichthys crocea | reverse complement strand
TAACCAGCAGGAAATATTGTTCTAATGCAGAGCTATGCAGCTGTAAACATGTAAATGACCTCATTAATTTTAATGAAGACATGATGAGGGCACTGTTATGCTATATCATGGAGGGAAACAAAAATGATTTTATTGTCATTAATTAGTCGGTGTTTATTTTAGTACAGAAATGGCAGTTTTAATGTGGGAGAATGTCCTGCACAGATATCAGAAACATTTATTTATACAGAACAAGGCTGACTCTGTATCGATCTTGTCACAATAAAATCCAGGATAAGTCATGTTAGGGACAAAATAACACAACATAAACACTTAGGTGAATTTAAAATATTTAAGTATTAGAGAGTTATTATGGTTGCTCAAATATGAATAATCAGATCATCAGGGTTGTCAGTGGTTGTGTGGCCACAGGGCAAACTGGCAATAAAGTTGTAAAGCTACTGTTTATGATACAACACAACCACAACTGAGAACATTAGCACAGCCAAAGCCTGAGCCTGAGGCTCAGAGCCTTCTTACTGTTTAGCTCGATTAGCGTACAAACCTGGAGTTTATCCAGAGAAGCTTTTCAAACACAAAGAATCACAGACATTGGTGAATAATATGTGATCTTTTCCTGAAGTCACAGATGCAAAACACTGAAGATGGATTTCACACGACAAGAGTAATAGTGTGTCTGTCAATCACTCTGTCCATCGTTGCTTTCAAAGTGACTTCTGTGAGTGATGAAAGGTGGGTGAAGGCTCAGCAGTGTGCAGTAAGGAGTGATAGAAAAAGACCTTTAGCTGACCTTCACAGTTGTGGAGCATGCTTGGATTTCAAAATGCGCCGCCTCTGTATTTGGTCCCTACACTGAAATCAATGATGGGTCTATCGTGTGTGTTCATGTGTGTATGTGTGTTACTAACCTGCCAGCAGCAACCACGGAGTGACTTGGTAGCAAACAGCAACCAAATGGAACTCTGACGGGCACCAATTCAAGAATGTGTTTTTCAGAAAATGTGCATGTTAGAGAGGTCATATGGCAGTGTCATCGTGATTTATTTATTTTTTTTATTTTCAGACAAAGGTGACAAAGGCTGGAGAAATGCATGGCATGCAGTTTGTGGAAAAATCCTGTAATGACTTTCTGCTCACCAACATTAGGATGGACAAAGAAATGAGACAAAAAAGGAAGAAAGGGCACTGAGCCAGAAAAAAATAAAGACCAGAATGATGGAGGAGATGATACCAAAAGGTGAGTATAAAAAACATAAACTGAAAAATAGAAGAAGCACTAAAATGCAATATTGTTTTTTTTTTGTTTTGTTTTTTTAACACATTAACAATCAAAAGAGTTCTGCTGCATAGACCAGTATACTTTTTAAATCATATTAATAAATGGGCAAGTTAGGAGGAGGTAATGAAAATAACACCAAACAGCAATTTTGCTGGTCCCTTATTGTAACCTGTGGTTAAGAGCGAGAGCTCAAGGTGAGTTAACCATCCTCTTGCTTCCAACACTGGATGAACCTAATCCAAAAAATGTTTGTCAAAATACTTCACCTCCATGAAGTGAATGTCAAGTGCTGGTGCCAAAGGTTCCATATTAGTCTTGTGTACTTCTGTGACAACAAGCTTTCATTCAACACAACATTGGTGCATTCTGCCAGATGTGTGTGTTCACTACTCTCTTGATGCCTGCTTGCAAGGCATAAACAACTCAGTTTGTCATACAGAAGAAAAGTTGCAATATATGACACACAGCCATATGCAGTCCTCAGTTCCTTTGGCATTAATTTATGAACAGCTGCATTTCTACAACTTTGACAAGTTCACCAATTTCCAGCCAAATTAAGCATTTGTATGACTAGAGTCCTTGAGCAAGACACTGGACCCCCTCCAGCTTCATGCCCTATTCTGTGTTTGATCTTGACCTCTGAGTGAAGATGCAAAAGACACAGAGTTGATGGAAGTAAGTTTGCACAATTCTAACTTGAGATGTGTCTACAAACACTGTGCATACTTTAATTACTCACATTACATCATTATGAAAGATGAATAAGTTGGTTCAGAGTTACCAAAACTTTTTATTCTAATTTTAGTTTGAAAATACAAAAAAAGATAGAGCTCATGTTCTGATCAGCAGTCAACAGTCACACAACAGCCTGGTCCCACTGAGGTACATGGTCCTCTACCAAAAAGTTGATAAAAAGATTTAAACCAGTTGAAAGCATTGTAACTGATGCCAACCCACTTTTCAAGGCCATTCTATTTCAATTAATAGAATATAATGATCAGCTGTGTCAAATGCCGAGCTGAGCTCAATAATTGAAATCAAACAATCTCCAGTATCAGCTAAGACATTGTTGATCCTTTAATGAGGGCAGTGTCTGTGTTAAGATGTGAAGGTAACCTGATGTGAATGTATATGATATCATAAAATAAATTAACTTAAGTTAATTTATTTTAAACAACTCCTCTAAAACACTTAATGATAAGAATGTCATTTAAATGGGTCTAAACTCCTGGGCACAGCACAGCCAGAGGAGAAAGAGCTATTTACAATCGATATAATACTGGGACCAACACTGTTGAAAACTTCTGGCAGGATGATCTAAGGACTGATGAAGGCTTAATTTGACCATTGTGTCTTATAAGCAGCACAGTGAAAGGGCTTAAAAAATGATTGAGCGAGGCAGAAGAGGTTGCGGTGTAGAGAAGGCCAGTGGTTACACGACCCCTGATTTCCTTTATGTGCCTCACAGATTATGGGAAAAGATTCTGTTCATTTTATGGATTCAGTCTAGAAAGAGCTCTGAGGTTCTGATGTTTTGTTGCAATGATGTTGTAGGAGGACCTGCCTTGTTTTACTGCTTTGTAGTTATTAGTTCTTTCATGTAACACCACCACACCTCCTTTCTGTTATTTATTATTATTTAGTTATTATTATTATTTATTTAGTACATCATGTGCACATAAATATTTTTTTGGTTATTGCTAAGTGTAGATGTGGTGCGAACACCTTATAAAAGTCGTCAGTGTATTGAAGGAGCAGGGGGTGCAAGGACATGATAGTTCTTTGAGAAGCCAATAATAAAACCAGAAAAGAGAACAATGTCTTGGGTGTGATTGGGACCCTCAACTGACTGAGGAAGATTAAAAGATTTCACTATGCTGTAAAAAAAATAGTAAAAGAAAAACCAGTGGGGCGGCCTACAAGACCTATCAAAGCAAGGCATAATAAAAGCTAAAAGATCAGAGAATTCCTGAGTTACATTTTGGAGGTTGGTAGATTAAATCACAAAAATAAAACTAAGTGATTCAAATGGGAAAAAGTTTCCAGAGGGTATGAGGAACATTGAAAATGATCGGTGTGAATCACAGCCACTCTACCTCCATAACCTAAAAGCCAGATTGGTGAATATAATAATATAGAAAGGTTATTTCTTGTAAACAGAATATGAAGAAATATAACTGATTTAATTACATGAACCATGACAGAAAGACAATTGCTAGATATCTAACATTTCACAACCCAGGTGAAAGGTTGATATGGAACTAGAACATCTCAGTCCAATGAACGCCAACTCAGTTGAAGACTGAGCCTGACTTCATGACCACGAAACTGTTTCTAGGTCCAGCTGTAGCTGTGGTAGTGGACCAATCAATCCTTGCGATTATAACCAATCAGGACGCCGAACACAATGTGCGTTCATACTGTACAGTACGCTGTAAAAAAAAAAAAGCATGCAAAATTACACACAAAAAAATCTGCGAAACTGCGCGGCCGCGAAAGGTGAACCGCGTTATAGTGAGGGACGACTGTACTGTAATCCAAATGGGCAACTGTAAAAGTATGGACAACCATATGTAAAAGAACAAGACAAATCTAATTTTTGAAAATAATGTGAGTTAGAAGAAACAACCTTTGTTTCATGGTCATCAAAACAAAAGCCAGAACCAAACAATACACCCACATTTCTAAATGAAAGGGTGTAGCATACAGAATTGTTTCCAGATGGTTATACGGGGTGCCTGTCATCAAAAGTGACCATGACAGAAGCAGCAGAAATGGCCAGACAGACATGCAGACATACAACCAGCTTCACTTATCTTGTCCTGTCCAGGTGGCCCATGTTTTAACAAATGTCCAGTCGAGGCACCGTGCCAAATTCTTTAGAATAAAATGCAGGATCATTTTACCACTCTGCTTCAAAATACTGTGCAGCACAACCTTACAAATGTCTGTGGCAGATTACGTCAAGCAAACAAAGAGCCGGGGGTGTTTTAGCATACCTGTTAGGACAGGCTTTTTGTCTCACTTTGTTGTATTTACACCTTTTGCTATGTATAATCCTCAGCTTTGACTTCAGTGGGTAGAGTGCCATTTCACGCACTGAATATTTATTTGTATGTTTCTGACTTTGTCACTCATTTCCTGCTTAATTTTTTAAAATACAGCAGCTCATTTAATTAACTGGTGCTCTAAAATTATCACTATATTAGGATGTCATTTCAGACTACAGAGCACCATTGAGGATTGCGTAATTATGGATGTACTGTGTACTGAATGTGTTAATGAAATAAAACTACCATGTTCATCTATGAAACAAAACCTTTTTCAGCACTGCCACACAGTGTATGATTTGAAGCACCAAACTAAGAGACAGGTGATTACACACTGGAAATATATATACATACATACATACATACATATATATTAGTGAACAATATCACACCTCCAACAGTTTTTAAAATTTCATTTGAACAATGCCTTATGTGTCAAAAGAAAACATCAGTTTAGAAACATTAGAAAAGATAAATTAGGTCATATGTCAACAGTCTTCTTGTCTATTCAAAATTAATATGCTAAAAAAAAAAAGATAAGATTATGTAATAAAGATTATCTTTGGCACTGCTTCCTAATGCCAACAACCGAAACACAGCCATGCTGATATTCGGTATATCAGCATTCCTTCCTGTGTGATATTACTTAATTAAAATCATTTTGAATATTGTAACTTTAGGATTTATCAGATTTCATCTCCTCAGTTTTTTTCAGTCATTACTTGCTGTCTCAGACATTGGGCCACAGCTTGTGCCTTCCTTCCATAAATCATCTACTGACACTGTGTAATGGCACATTGTGGAATTTTGAGTGTACAGGTATACTAGCACATCATTACAACATACCAGTTTCTTTTTACCCTCAATGACCTCACTATGCATCTTCTTTGAAATCGCTACAGGTTTCAAATTTCATCACTCACCACCTACTCAGATTTATGTTACTGCTCATTACCTTCTAAACAAAAGTGAATTTACCCAAAGCTTCCAGGCTGCTGTTTCAAGCCAAAGAGCACAGCTAGTGGTTGCAAAATTATGGGTATCTGTGTCTCCCCAAGAGAGGTGCCCTGACAGACTCCCATCTATACAAAGGAAGCTTCCATGACGGCCCAGTATATAGTAAAAGCATCGAGGGGGCTTCTCCTCTTCACACTTCTCTGATTTTTGCTCAGTTTCATAACCTCAGCTGCATACTGAATGAATTAGCCGTACAATCTACCCCCAAACCACAACTTTTTCTTTCCACTCTTCTTTTCTCTCCTAACATTTGCTGCTTTTTATGTATGAAAGATTTGTACAAAGCATTTGAGTTTTCCTCTCAAACTTCAGACGGGTCCACAAGTTTGGTTCATTAGCTCGCCATTGCTCAAGGCAAAACAGGTTTAAACCAGTGATAGCAGAAGAGGTTTTGCATGTATTAAAATTACACAAAGAAGCTCCCATGAGACTTAGTTTTACCTTGGTTAAAACAGTGTTCAAGTTTGAGTATCTTCCATAAGGGACACTCATTAAGGGATGCTTCTGGTTTATTACAAGTTGGTTTTATTTTCATAGTTTTATTCTTGTTAGTAGAAACAATCTAACTCAAGTGAAGTGTTACCCAAACTGTCTGTAAAGATGCATCTCAGTTAAGACTAACTTCCTGGTTCATCTTTGTTATTAACCATATTTTGCCAGTGTCTTAAATAATATAGGTAAACTGGTAACTTGTTTACAACCCATTTGATTGTCAGACAGCAATGTCATTGTTCTCAGCTCTCAGGATTGCATATTTTGTTGAGTGCTATCATAACCAACAGAAAACACTGGCCAAAGACAGAATTATCTGTAGAGGAGAAGAGAAAAAACCCAGAGAATGATTTTTAAGAGAGACTGCAAAAGAAACCCTCTTTCATAAGTGAATAAAATTCAGCACAAGAGCTCATCAAATTGGACTTTCAAGTTGTCTGTGCTATTTTCAATTAAATATGGGCTTTCAGGGTTTTGCACATAATCACAGTTTGTTTCTATTTACATCTGTGACAGCACACAGTAAGTCTACCTAACTTTAACTTTTATTCAGAGTGTACATCTCCTGAAGACTGGTTAGAATCTAATCTAATAGACTTCACATGAAAAAACAAAAACAAAAAATAGACACACAGACACTCTTAATCATGTAAGGACTTCGCCAGGTGTGTTTTGGACCAAAGTGTTGCTGTCATGTGTAGGCTGGAGAGATGCTGGTTGCAGTATCTACCTATAAAAGCATGTACAAGGATTTTAGCATCTAAATGTAAAAATAGAGTGTGTTATGATGATATCAATCTGAGAATCAAACTGGCATTATGATCAATAAATGGTTTGAGTTTTTAATTTATGTGGAACATTAACTTGAAGCAGATGACTATTTATGGTGTTTGGGTGTCTTACAGCACAGTGGAACTGCTTAAATGTTAACCTTACCATAAATGGAAACTCCTACATTGGCTCCAACCTGACTAAATAAAAAATAAAAAAAGTAAAACTTTGAATTTAAGTCCAAGTAACTTCATTTCACTTGTTTACCCTTTCCCCATGACTAACAAAAAGTTAGATCTAATGTCTTAATATTTTAACGTTGTGCACATCATTACATTTTGTTTTAGGGTTGTGGTTCACCAAAGTAAAGTTAGGGAGAAAGACTGAAATAACTTTTACTAACTTCATGACTGCTCCACAAACACCTTCACTCACTCAGACCAGTCTACAGCAAAACAGATAAAAAGTATTGGACTTTCTGTCCAAAACAAATCTGTGTTGGTGTTAAGGCTAAAATACACTGCATGTGGAATGACTGCGGCGTCCAGCAGCCCTCCGCAACACATACGCAGAGCTTCTATTTTTCAGGGACGCCGGAGCACGGCGCATAAATTCAGAACAGAGCAGATTGTGTGGGGAAGGAAAACGGCTACAAAATACAAAATTAACCCCAGGTTTATTTTCAACAACAGTTAACTGTGATTACGATTGAAAGGAAATGATGAAATTATAAATATTGCAATATCAAAAGAAGTATGAGGTTAGGAAAACATTTAATTTTCTCTGGATATATCGTGTCCAGTGGCGGACAGACTTCTGTAGGCCACAGGTGGCGCTATTAACAGGTGACAGGAAGCTTAACTTCTCCAAACTTATCACAAGTCATTTTAAAAGCTAGCTCACATAGATAGTAATGCTCAACGTGATCTGATTTGATCTGAACTCAGTATCCACCATTGGATATTTCCACATTGGTATTCATCACAGGCTAATGACGCTTTCACTGTCCATTGATCAACTAAAACTCATGTCACATGCCAGTTATGTAAGCACATCTTGGTGAATATAGCAGCTTACTGTTCCTGTTCCATTTGTTAATTAGTAAGCTTAAAGAAACAATATGTAACTTTGCTTGTAACAGTGATATCTAGTGGTCAAAAATGGGTACGGCAATCAAAATTCAAAATACTGGAGAGTTATCACAAGGGCAAAACAAGCGCAACATGGCAACCAATTAGTTTGCTAGTAAGTTGTGAAATTGTATCATAGATGGATTTGTTTTCAAACAAACCTCGGACATAACAGGTGTCGCATGTTGGATAAAAACTTTTCAACAATGTTTCTTTGAAAATGTTAGATGGTGAGTTTGAATATATTTTTAATAATCAAGTCGATTTGGAAACTGTGCCGGCTTTGTTGTGTTTTGTGTGTCTTCAGCAGTTTCATGCTTTCTCTGGGCTTTGAAGTAGCATTTTTGATCTGCTGTTTTGATTCTTAAACCATTGATCTGCAGACTAATGTGTCGTTTTAGGACAACTCAGGAAAATGTGCATCTACTGCATTACAAGTTATCTGGGCTCACACTCGCACATCACTGTGGTGGAAAAAGGTATGATTATCTTCAGTTTCAACTCCATAAATTATGTCTATGTGTCTGTAAAATAAAAAAAAAGGTTATAATAAGTTCAGCTGCTCCGTCTACCAGCTGCAACTTACAGATACACATAAACAGATTTTTCATTCATGAGATGTGTGACTGTGATCCTCTTACACAAAAACAAAGCAAACATCTCTGACTGGTAAAGAATAAATGATAGATGATGGGTGATTTCAGGACATCTCTGGCCGCCTGGCAGCACCCCCCACTTGTTTCCTGTCTGTCTGTCCATTCTCATAAGTTACCTTCCCCACAGTCGATGCCCTGGTGCCGTCTATGCTGCAGGCGGTAGAGGTACTGCTCGCCTTTCTGGAAAACATCCACCAGTGAGCAAACTCAGACTCTGTAGTGTTTCTGGCACATGGCCTCAGCAGCTCCTCTAACAGTGTCTACTGAGACACGGTTAATAAGGAGGGCAGTTAATTGAGCACAGGTTCCCTTCCTTGTACGTTTCCCCAGACTCCCCCTGCCTCGTCATCAACAATCAGTCCAACCCTGCTTGCAATAAATAACATTAAAATACTGCCTGTAGCTAATATTTTAAGCTCTGTGAGCGAGTTCCCTAAGCTATCAGGAAGAACTTTTCACACTTAAGTAGTACTGCAGTATAGCTGAAGGCCAAAGACACTGCATCAGCTAAAATGTGAAAAGCTGTGTCTTGACATGAAATTTTCATGGTCCCCACAGGATGAATCCAAATAACTTTGAGCCCTACTTGTTCTCTGGCGGCACCAGCGGGTTCATATTTTTAGTTCAGTTGTTGGATCGATTGAAGTTTGGTACAAAACCTAAGTTTCTTCATAACAATGACATTCACAAGCTAAACAGAACGAGATAAAGATCAGCATTTTAATATTTACATTTTGAGTATGTTAATACCTGCTCTGATTGACTAATACTTATACTGCGATAGTAATATAGTGGACAATAAAGTTTACTGATTAGGTGAATCCATCTAATAGAAGTTTTTAGTTCATTGATTTCCTCTATTAAATCATATACACAGTAAATGTAGTCAAGAGAAATGCAGAAAATAGCAGAGCACATTGTCTGAATGAGTACAGGTTGGTGTGCTTGGATTTCTTTGTAAAAAGAAAAAGACCTCATCAGCATTAAAAGGCTCCACTAATATTTGTTATACACCCTTTGGTAACAATGAAAGCCTCAAAATATGTCTAGTAGCCTTTTTGCAAATTGTTTAAACTCTTGAATGTTTGCACAATTTCTTTTCCCAACACCAGATTCCAGCTCTCTCCAAACGTTTTCAGTGTTTGAGATCAGGATTCATTGCAGAACAGTTTAAACCAGCCAGTTCTTTTCCTTTCAAACCAGTTTTCTTTTGTGCTTTTGAATGTGCGCTTTGGGTATTTATTGATCTGGAGGACTTGACCTAACGTCAATCTTCAACCAATACGTAGTCTTAGTAGGCAGCAAAGCAGCCACAGACCATGGATAGTCTCTGAATTCCTGCGTTCCTTTGCATTTTTTAGACCTTTTCTTCCAAAATTCTTTTTCTGCTCTCATAAGTGTCTGTAGACAAACGCTATTGACATATTACACTATTGACATATTGTGCATGTATATTACACTTTTTTTCATTTGATAGATGCTGGAAATAATTTACACATTGCCTGAGCTCATGCTATTGAGTCCAACAACTTTGAATCTCACTGTCTGGATGAACCAGAGAAGCTGGGTGTTGAGGCATTTGATGGAAAAAAGAGATGAGCAAAGAGTTTTTTTTATGTTTATGGCCCATAGCATTATTGCTGTTGACACTGAGAATAGGGCAATGGTAAATGTTGTGACTTTTATTTCTTAACCAATCATCCCAAATGGATAGCCATTGATGTAGAACAACCATAACCCTAGAATGCATACCTCTTTCAGAGAAGAGACATAAAAGAGATAAAGGATGTAAAGAAGAGTATCCCAGTGCTGATTAAATATTAACGACAGTATTAATCAATGTGCCAGAAGAGCAATTGGTATTGATCAAAGTTTTCACAGCGTCTTTTTAACAAACGCAGATTCAGAGGCAACAATTACCATTTATCCACTTGAGTATAAGCAATTATTCCTCCACATTACAGAATTAAAAAACATTATCGTACTGTAGATCATTATGAAACATCAACACATGTTTCAAAATTGCACAGTGTTGAAGGAGGATGCAGCATATGAATAGGAATAGTACAGTATGTCCTAAAAGCTGCAGCAATATTTTTATGGTAACAATGAATCAAAAGACTGATGTGAAAAGTGTCACCCAGCGCTACACTTCCACTCAGCTCTCTAAAGTCTCTTGTGTTCAGTGGGTTTTTAGAGTTATGCTGTTATGCTTATTTAACTTACCGTGACCTGCTGCTCTGTCCTCTAGAGGTGTCACATCAATAGAACCCCCCCGAGACATGACACCTTAAGTATAGTTCTGGTAGAACAGGAGACGTAAGAAGTGAAAAAAAGGTCCTGTAAATATATTTATTTATGTATATTTATTTTGGGGTATTTATTAGTGTTATATGGGTTTGTATATAGGTGTTTATATTGTATATATTTTATTTGGTGACTTAGTTGTTGAGAGTTGGTGATTATTGGGGTTGGTTGGTTGGATTTCGGATTGTGATTATTGATTAAATAGTTTCACTAGTGACATGGTAATGTTACATTGATCCAAAGTGTTTGGATTTTTTGTATGGTAACACTTGGATCGACACCACCTGGAAGAAATGTTTCCTCCTCTGACTGCCAAGATGGCGGCAACCAGAGCTTCGCAACAGCTCTTCAGAAAACTTCAGGTGACGTCACAGAGACTACATCAATGTTTTATAAAGTCTATGGTGTATGGTATGGTATGGTATGTCATCATAAAACTGAGCCACCCTCCTGTTTCAGAGTTTAGCTCTGGAGTTTGCTACTGATTCAGGATAGTATAGCCCTTTTAATCACACACAGGGTAATCTCAGGACTAGCCCCGGGAGCGATTCCCACTGAGCTCTTGTTAATCCAAAATTAATTGCCCTCTGAAATATGCAACCAAGGTTGCACTTTGGAGTGATGCACAGTGGAGTGTGTGCACAGCAGAATGCAGCCAATACATCATGTCACAAATAAATGTGCTTTATTTTGTAGTGAAAGAAGACAAAGAGAAAGACAGAGAAGGAAGGCTTTACAGTATCTTGAGAGCCAAAACACTACTTATTCAGCTCTTGAGTATGCAATGTTCCCGGTCTGATAATTTCAGCAGACATTTCCATCCAACATTTCCACCCACTTCAAACATGCCCTGATGACAAGGGGATTTTTGCATCAGACTTATTATTTTAATGACTTTGTCTGCCATGTTCTTTTAAGTTCATGAAGTTTGACCACGTTAACCAGATCATTGCTGCAGGGTACAGACTTAACATGCAAGGTCTGTCAGATCTCAGTGTCTAAAACAAAAACACCACTGACATCATATCAGAAGGATTCATATAATGCAATAAGATAAATCTGAAGAGTAACTTCACTTGTTTTCAGGTGAAATAAAATATGGATATGAAGAAGAGCTTTTCTATTTTACTTCAAAAATCCAAGTGTAGCTCAGTAAAAATAGAGCATATTTTTATGAAATCAATATTTTACTAATGTATATTTAATATACAGATTGTCATCATCACTGCAGTATTCTCCAGTCTAGGCTAAGACATTAAACTGTAGTCACATGTAAGATGCTGGACATTATAAACGTCTGGTGGTAACCCATTATGAGCCTTTGCACACAGTGATTAAGAAGCAGGTTAAATAGGGGTAAGTGAAAGGCCTCTGGTGTCAGCTATTGATTACAATAAATGTAACATTAACATGCCACTAATTAAATAACAGATTTAAAAAGGATTCATCAGTGGTATTTCCCACATCTTTAAACTAACTAATAGTCTGTAATTAGTCAGTAATTGGTCTGTAAAATAGAATAAATTGTTTTAGATTTCAGTCAGTCACTCACTTCACTCAATATTTATGTTAGACACACAATTCATGTAAGACACATAATATGCAACAAAATAGCATGAAAACTAAAAACTAAATGTGTGGCAGTGCACACATGTACTGTACATATATAGTATTATACAACAGGTAGTTACAACCAGTCATGTGATTGGGCAACACAGCGTACCACAACTGTCACTACGCTTTAAAGGCATTCTACTACTATCTACTGCAAAGATAAACCTATTTTGTACAAGGAGTTTAAAACACATGCAACAGGCAACTAAAGCTCTCTGCGTTGCCCGGGTTAGTAATTAGTTGGGTCATGTGACTGTCCTGCAGGTTTATGGTGCTGTTAATCTCTCATAGTGCAACAAAGAGCAGTGAATTGATGATTTACTGTAGTTTAATACTGAGCATGTGAATTAGGTTTTAACTGGAGCATCAAGAGGCACTAACTGCTATCTTTATTAGACTGAGACAGAAGTATAAAACTTAATGCAGTGAAAAGTTATGTGTGATGGATGTGTTTTCATGGAGCCTAATATTCAGATTGTATATCCATTTTGTTTCCCTGTTTTCTGTGAGAGAATTTGATCCATCTTATTCCTATGTAACGCCCTAGGCAATATTTGAATGCTAGTTAGCAGACTAGTTAGGTGACCAGTGCTAGCCTGCAAGCAGAGAGCTGACTTACAGCCTACCATAAATCCAACCCTTGTTACCTATTACCAAACTTTTCTTAAGTGTTAGTGCGAGGAAAAATAGATGGCCTTGGGTCAGTGATGTAACAGTATTTCATATTTTAGTAAGAGGTGCTGCCTGTTTCTCTTAGTACTGTATGACAAGTCCTCCTCGGAAAAGAGTAAGATCATAAATATGTTTAGTGATGTGTAATTTACTATATCTGAAGCAGTGATTAAGAAGACACGACACACTTACAGACAGAGGCCATTTGAACCATGACAGTTACATGCTGATTTGGGCAAAGGTTTCTGGACTGTTCCGTCCTTTGTTACTGGGTCATGAGAATATGAAGAGTGTTTGGAAAAGAAAAGCCAGCAACTATTTGTTTTTTATTTCAATCAAATCTGTGGTTACTATGAAGTCATCCTTATCAAAAACAAATATTGTTGCTACTCCTATGAAGTCATCCTTATCAAAAACAAATATTGTTGCTACTCTAATTGGTAAAAAATTGGTAATTAATGGGTTTTGGCTGAGATCGCATTTTTTTATTTTCTGATATGGCAAATACAAGCAGCCAAGATAAGTTTCCTCTGTATAGTAGGTGGGCTTATTTTTAGTGATAGGATGAGGAACTCATGAGTAGAGCTGCTGCTCCTTTGTGTTGAAAGGAGCCAGCTGAGGTAGTTCTGGCATCTGATCACAATGTCTCCCGGGCACCTTCCTTGGGAGGTTTTCCGGGCAAGTCCAACTGGCAGGAGACCCCGGGGTAGACCCAGAAGTCACTAGAGGGCCCATATACCCATCTGGCCTGGGAACGCCCCAGGATCCCCCAAGAGTGAGCTGGAATGTGTTGCTGCGGAGAGGGACGCCATGCTCAACCTGCTGCCACTGCAACCTGACCCAAGATCAGCATAAGGAAATGAATGGATGGATGGATGGATGGATGGATGGATGGATGGATGGATGTGGTTTGACTGGCCACATTGGTAAAGCACAGGTGTTACTAATAACGTTAACAGTGGCTTCATTACATTCAAGCATCCATGACAGTGAGCCAACATGCACAGACCCAGGACCTTGAAACTAATGCAGCTGATTAGATCTGATAACTGAACATTATTACTGTTTTCATTTACACATGTCCTTTTCCATGTCCAAATGTCCAAATATGAAATAGCCCATAACACTGTCATGACACAGTTTGGTAAGGTCACCAACTACAGCCCTGTCCACAAAGGCTATGATTGGTTCATTGCTCTCTCTAATTTGAAAATGGTGTCCTTGAATCATAAATGTGAAGCTCATAATGATTTTCTGCAATGGCGCATTATAGAAAAGTGTTATTTATCACATCACATATGTGACACAGAGAAAATGCATGTCACATATGACTCTGTTATTCAGACCAGCATATGGTAGAACAGTAAGCAACAGTATGGTACAGTAAGCTTATATCCACTGATCTGTCACATTACAGGCAACCACTAGTAAAGGACTATAGGCAAATAAGACTCAGTCCAGGTCACCATCTGCTGATATGCTGCTTGTGCAGCTAAACACCTTAAGGGGAAATGTAGCTGAAAATGAAACATGCTCCCACAGCAACAAGCTGACCTACCACCATCTCAACCCACCTGTCTTGGTGTTACATTTCCCAAACCACAGCGAAGCGTGTGCCGCTAGTTTTGATCTCAGAGATTTGTGTTCCTATATACAATATACAATATAGGTATATATCCACCATTAAAATAGTCAGAACTTGCTGAATTTTCCACCCATTTTCAAGATGCTTGGTCTTAACTCATTTTCATGCTATCGTGGTGTCCTTGGCACACAAAGTATCATTTTCTTTTTTTTCTAAGTACACAGTGAAGATACAGAGCACATCCCACAGAATTAAAGTGTAACAAACTACATTAATTTTTTTTTCCTTCTACACACACCTATTCATCCACCTCACGCCTCTTACTGCACATATACCCGCTTGCCCCGCCTCATCCTGTTTCTCTTTCTCTCATTGTTAATGATGTAGCCAATCAGAACCAGCATGGTACCGAATAACATCAGCACCAGCCAAGTGTGTACAATTCAGTCGACAGCACGGGAGACGAGAAGAGAGGTGGAGACACGAGTTAATGGAGGCATCACTCAGATTGTAGATCTGTTTTTCACTGCTTTAGATGCTACAGAATGTGTATAGAATGGAGATCGTATCATTTTAAACACATGCTACACACACAAACATACGTCCTACCACCTATCTTAAAATGCCTGCGTGAGGAGGCTCTATTGGATTGTTCAGCTTGTTCTGACATGGCGAATGAATCATAAAAATCAAATATAACCATCACATCCCAAAACAAGGGCGAAAAAACAATACAACGAAAGTTATGGCCAACAAACTTTTTCTCCATCAAACCCAAACAAGTTTTCCTTTCTGCCGGTGTAGTCGATACAGTGACAGTAATAATGAATGGCACATTTGTCAACAAAGACAGAGTACATTACTGCATGGTTATTTCGGTTACTGATGCCGCTCTGCGTGTTCACACGTGTATTGTCTCACAATGCCTGCCTCATGTACTTATTGTCGTACGAGCTGATGAAATACTGACGTTCCAGACAGAAAACAAATCATGTCAACCCAGAAACTCAATGACAGACACAAAGCTGTCATGCTCTAATGACTGTTTAAAAAATAGATGCTGAAAATTGTTTGTCTGGCTCGGAAATTTATGAGTCTCCACATAACAATTTCCTTTGAGAAGTTGTTCTTTTTTTTTTTTAATCCATAGAACATAAATAAGGTCTCTGCTGCAGGAAGAACAGAGTCTGATGGTGGTAGTGATGCTGAAGATGAAGAAAACTTGTTTGTTATTCAATTCAGCACTTTTCCAGTGTGTTAGTGTTATTCTGCCATTAGGTATCTTAAAAAGAAACTCCATTTTGGACTTCACACCATTGGATCATGGGAGAAGTTTTGCCTTCAAGGCTTTCTTTTGGAATCCACAACAACCTCCTCGCTGCATGGACTTTGTCGCCCTGTGTCACCTGACGTCCAAAAAGCTTTCTAACACGTGGGTAATGTTGTAAATAGGTCTAGCCAACCAAAGGGTCCAATCCAGCTCAGTGGATGACTTTGCAAAGTGTAAGAAATCACAAAAGTCATTCATTTCAATCCACACTTGGATCCACACTCGCAGAGGGTTTTGAGCCGTTCCACCTCTCAATGGGCAAAAGGTGAGGTGCACCACCACCACCACCACCACAGGTCACCAGCTCACATGGCTGACACATAGAGACAAACAACCATTCATGCCAAAGTATCAGGATAGAACCCATGAAGACACAGAGAGAACATGCAAACTCCACACAGAAAAGCCAAAGCCAGGGTTCAAACCAGGAATCTTCTTGCTGTGAGGCGACAGTGATGGACCACTGCATCGCCAATACCAACGTTGAGTAAAAAAAGTGAGTGTATGCTTATGTAGGATTTTTATCAGACTGAATTCCTGTTTCATTGCACTTTAATTCTGCCTGCTGTCGTGTTAGCAGATTTCAGTTTTGGAGGTTGTTTTCTTTTTCTTCATGTGAGACATATTTATTTATGTTACCACCTACGCACTGCCATTTTATTATTTCTCTGTTAAAGGAATACTTTTACAGTTTTAACTCATAGTTGAGGCGAAAAGTTAAACTTTTCAAAGCCCACCTCCAAAGTGCATATAAGACCATTTTAACGGGCCCCAGCGTAAGGTTTTATGATGGGGTACATGGTATTGTCTCGTCACATGATCAAATACAATGAACAGCATACATTATCTGGAACTGGTGGGGCTACACCTCTCGCCTCTTTGGGCGAGTCAACAATCAATCCGTTAAGTGCATGTCTTTGGACTTTGGGAGGAAGTCGGAGTACCCGGAGACCTGGGGAGAACATGCAAGCTCCACATGGAAAGGCCCCAGCTGAGGTTTGAACCAGTGGCTAAGCACTGCACCAGTTTGTAGTTTTTATAGGTGATGTTCTTTTAAACACAGGTGTGTTTTCACATGAAGACGCATGCTGCAAAATGGCAGGTTTTTATGTGCCCTGATGGTTTTCATAAATGACACAACACTTCAATCCTTTCTCTAAAAAGAGATCATGGTAAATACTAAATGTGTGTGTGTCTGTGTGTGGGTGGCGGTTGGGTTGTGTAACCACTCAAAAGACAACATATTTGTTCAGGCATTACAAGCCCAAACATCTGTCAACAAACAAGCAGCTCTAACATCGTTCTCCATATCTCGCTCCACAGCATCGGCCGTCACTAAGACTTGTGTGGGTGAAGGGTAAAATATTAGGTACAGTATATAATGACATCCCGTACAACACACACACAGACTGCACCCGAAGAGCTAAATCAACACTTAGATAGTATTCACAGCTCATCTCTGGCTGCACAGGTCTTGATTATATTGTGTCCACCTCCAGTTATTGACACCTCCCAGTCATTTAAACTGCTTCAGTGAGCTGGGGCTAAATGAGCCATTGTCATCTCCATCACCTTTTTGTGTTTGTAGTGTAATTTCTTGTAGACAAATTCATCCCCTGCCACTGCCTGTAAGGGACTCTGCATTTTATGTAATAACCAGAGACCCCGTGACATGAGGAGGGGGTGGCTATTGAAATGTGCTAATGAAGGCAAATGTGCCCACAGTCAGAAGCAGGATTCAGATTTCTACACTGCACGTAAACACACACATATAGTGTATATGTATGTACAAGGAGACAAATACTGCACACATTGTGCCTCCCCCTCAGAGCACTGATAAAAAGGCAAAGTGTGGCCTTATTCTCTATCACGATTCACCACCAGCATGTGTGGGTTGTCTCCCTTTCTAGTCTTCCTTTGTTTCATTCTGCCACCTGTCTCTGGTTGCCATTTCTCTTCCTCTAATCTCTCTCTCCGCGACTCTTTTCACCCCCTTCTTTTTTATCCATTGACTTTCTGTCCATCACTGCGATCTATTCTCTCCTGTCTCTACCTCGCTCTCCTTTTCAATTTTCTTTTTGTCTTTTTGCATAACTGTGCTTCCCTGTCCTTATCGTTTGTCTGCGTAATCAGACATTTCTGTTTGAAGATTTTCTCCTCAGCTGAACTGGAGAACAGCACTAACAGGAACTAACTTTCCCCAAAGCGAAATAGACATATATTCTTATATAGTCTAAGCAACCTTTTAGGTCACACTTAGAGTCAAAATAACAACTTGAAACTACAACTACAACAACTGAGATTTATTTTTGTTTTCATAACTATGTTTTCATTAGTGTGTAATCACCTGAAAATAAAAATCATTTTGTTTTTGTTACTTTAGAATGAGTCTACAGATGTTGCCTCTTCCATGGATTCTGCCATGTCTCTACAGTAGCCCAGACTGGACAAAATAAACATTGGCTCTACATAGAGAGTTTTTCATTTTTCTCGAGTTTCATGGCTGTTCATGAAGATTCTACTTTATGTATTGAAGCAGAGAGTGAGGCGAGGTTGTATTCCGGTGGTTTCAATCTATAACTTCACCACTCGATGCCACTAAATCCTACACACTGTACTTTTAAATAAGACATGAACTCAAGTCAAGAACAATTAAAAAAAAAGTAAGGTGCAACATTTTGGAGGTCAAAAACACAAGATGACAGCAGAGGGCCAAACTGTGCTGACTGAGTTAATAAAACACAACTTTGAGTGGAAAATTCATGCTTATACAGGCTTTATTCATGTGATAGAAATTGCAAATTACTTTTTTCATTCAGCCTGACAATGTGTTTGTAGTCTTGTTAGCATAATTCTGTTTGAGAGGTTATTCTACTTTCCATTTCCCTAAGCAATTAGCAGCAAATGACACAGCTAACCATCCTGCTGGTGTAATTTTCTGTTAATAAGAAGCAGCAGTAGCAGTTGCCACATACTAGGAGCAGTTGTTGTCCAGAGAACAAATAAAGAATTATGCAAATTCAAGTGTTGTGTAAGATGTCCACTTACAACCTCTACAGCTGTGGCAAACTCATTTTTCTTAACTGTTAGGTTGTTTCTCTAACTGAGAAAAAATCACTGGGCAAAACACCAGAGGTATGAATCACTGACAATATTAGATATGTGGGCAGCGATTTAGAGGTCCAGAATCAGGCCTCCCTTCGTATATACACAGAGGAAAGAAGAGAGTGAGACTGCAAAGAAAGAAAGTAACAGAAACTGAGGTTTAAGTTTTAAGATCGAGGAATGAGCTGTTTTAAGTTTGAGGAATGAGCTACAGCCAACATCTAAGAGGTACTGACAATTTGTGACTGCATAAATTTTGTGAAAATCAGTAACATCATGACTTATGGGTAATGGAGTTTTAAACCTTTGAAAAAGTTCTGTACTTTTAAAACTCAGAAGTGTTGAGGTTTCTTGCTTCCTTCCTAAATCAACAGTCCACCATCATGTATCATTTCCTTTCAAATCTCCAAACAGCACATGTGAACTACAACTCTGGATGTGAGTGCAGCTTTGAGTGATTACTGACAGGATGTGATATTGGGTCACAGTGATAAATTATTAGTCCCACCTTCTCATTTGAAACTCCACACCACATGTGGCTTCTAACGAGATCTCTGTCACTTTGTCTTGGTCTTTGCTCTACCCCCATTATAACAATCAAAAGTTCAGGTTAAATTTTAAAACCTTCTCAGGGTAAGGTAAGGTAAGTGCATATCTGGCCGGACCCAATTGACACCCATGGTTTAAAGCAGAAGAAAGGTTGGCTGCTCCTGCTGACAGGAGGCTTTTTCTGTTCCTTAATGAGAACATCTGAGGAAGAGACAGAAAGAGAGAGACATGGGGAGCGAGAAAGAGAGAGCGTCGGTGCATGCTTGTAGGCCCAACAGCTGGTATCACTAAGTACAGCAGCTCAGTTAGCCTGGCAGCCTTGATGCTGCTTCTGTAACAAGACTAGAATAACGAGGTACTCCACCCCCAACACCCAATTCTCACAAAGTGTGAAAGTTACAAGTCACACTGCAGTCGGCATGAATTCATCCTCGGTATATTCTCCATATTTACAGACGTTTATGTTTTCTTCTCTTTGAAATGTGAATAGCTCTTTCTCTCAAAGTGGGTGTGTTAGGTTTTAATTCACTTGTTGTTATTCTCTATCTATATCAAGCCTGAAACTATAAGTTTTAGTTTATTCATCTAGTCACGTGACATATGTTTTGAAGATGCTTAAAGCTATTGCAAAAGTGTATTCAACAGAAAGCAAAAACAATTTTTGGCTTATGTTGTTTATGCAAATTTGACTATTGGACTGTTTAGCCAAGCAGCAACCTCCATGGCTGTGAAGTACCAAAAACTGCAGTTCCTCAAACAGCCACTTGAGGCTGGCTACAAAATAAGTCAATCTCCATAAGCCCCCATCTTAAAATGTCCAACTTCACAGCAGAAATAAACATGTTTACAGCCTGGTAAAAAAAATAGTTTTGGTCTCTATAGCTAATTTCCCCGATTATTATTAAGGCTTAAAGTTATGCAGAATTAACAGTGTGGATGCTTTGAGTGACAGGTGGGTGCCATCACAGGTGGCTTGTTTGAGCACCCATGCTACATTCAGCCCATCTCAGTCCACCCACAATCCACGTCTTTGCCCATTTTTGAATTAGCCAAGAGCAGACGGAGGCCGGATTGCCAACATGCAATGGCCAGACTCACCACACTCTGAGCCTCATGAATCTTTAGAGACCTGTGGGTAAAGTCATGGAGACTATGTCCATGTTTTACACAGTCTATGGTTTTAGTGCCCTGAATAGCCATTGTTCTAACTGCACTGATGATAGCTGTAACCTACCCAGCACTAGATGCATCAACCATGTGCCATGTGTGTATTCAACTCAGCCTCTGACTGAACTCTCCAGTGCTGTTATCTCCCTCCACTTTTCTCTCTTTTTCCTCTTAACTCTGTACTTTTATTAAGCAGGCTCATAAAGCTCCAAACAAGCAAAATAAATCATTTTCAACATGCACAGATGCATCTTTGTGTTCATTGGTTCCTTGCAAACTTGCATCTAAAATTCTCCTTGCGTTCTGTCTGGATGCATATTAAGTCTGGTTAGCTGGATACCCCTTGCAGCAACCCTGTCATATGTGTGGGAAGCCATCGAAGTATCTTGACCTTGGTCGCTGTACAAGTGACACTTACAATTTAGTTGGAGAGTCACTGTGTGTGGGTGTGAGCCTCCTGTTGAAGCTTGTCCCTGACAAATCCAAATGATGATTCCATGGTTGTCTAAACTCTTACCAGGCCAACAGAGTTGGCAGCATGTGGAGAAATAGTTTTAATATAAAACAAAAGTTGAACAGCTTTCACAGGATTCTGTACAATATTTATCCAAATAATCCTATTTTTGCAGTCTATTCCAAAGTTTAATGCAAGTCTCGACACAAGTGGGAATATGGATGTGAATTAAATAAACCCCAAAACTCTGCACTGAGGAGGTACTGCCAGTACTTACTGCCATGCAGCAAATGGCTTAGGCCCATCCTACATTCAGGACATGGTCAGACTTTATACCCAACCCATCTACTAGACTCTGTTCAGTACTGCTATTGCTGAGCTGGCAAGGGAGGCCAGCAAAATACAGACAGTTTGCTGTCCTCAATCCACAATGGTGGAACCTGCTTCCCATTGATATCAGGACAGCATAAACTCAGACAGACTGAAAACGTTTCCCTTGGCCCATGAAAAAGAAAATTCACTTTCTCTGTAGTGTTATGAAATGTAACACTTGAAGCAGTTCACTTATTTGATGACACTGATGCATTTTCCTGATTCTTGCAGTTTTATGTTTGTATCCCAGACCTACCAACACTTAGTTTTTTGCAGGATTCCTCTTGTAATTTGCATAACCATCTATGAAACACAATCTAATCTTTCTGTAACCGCAACCTAGCAACCTCAACCTGATTCAAGGGCAGACGGTCCAGCTACAGTAACTAAACAAGAGCCGTTGTCAAAATGTCACCACAGGTCCCGCCTAAAACAAATTTAAACAGCGTTGGATGGAACAGTTTCCATTTCCTATCGTCTGGATCTGCAATTAGGCACACATGCACACTTGGAGCAGGAAGTAGAGGGAGTGTGTGAATATGTGTGTTGAAGTGATGTAAAAACTTTATTTGATCAAGAAGCCTGAAGTTAATCTACAATTCTTTGGTTTATCAGTAAAGTGTATACAAATATATAGATTCACATTACTTAAGTTGTTCACAGGTCTGGTCTTTGATGGTCATGTACTTCTAATTTACGACACTATCAGCAAATTAAGTTCTGTGTTCCATCTTCACTTGCTGTGTTCTCACATCGATAATCCCTTTTCGACTTATTTGGTCTTTTATTTTAGAAATCTACATTATTTTTGAAGTTGGACTTTTTTGATAACCCTAGTCACACAAAAAGTTCCTGAACCTTCAGAAAGTACTTCCCCAAGAGGAGAGACATTTTAAGCACCTGGAATTATCATAATGGAAATAGTCACTGGTTCTTTTGCTCAAAACTCAAATGGTTATTG
Organism: Larimichthys crocea; assembly: GCF_000972845.2. NCBI lineage: Eukaryota > Metazoa > Chordata > Actinopteri > Sciaenidae > Larimichthys > Larimichthys crocea. The sequence goes on along the minus strand of NC_040020.1, from coordinate 15,677,338 downwards.
TACCCTGGGAAAGTTCTTGTGGTGCGAAGAACTTTTCCGGCATATGCAACTTTTAATGGAATGCCTGGCACACTATCCTCAGACCAGTCAAACCCAGTGCTGCAGCATCAAGATCTTGTGATCTTGAAGTTTGTGAGCACAAATCTGTAACTGACTGATGCTGATACAGTGTCAAACCTGTGAAATATATATAGTTTGATTTCATAATAGAATTCATATGGTGTATTGTCCATTATGTGTAAGATCATGGACTGATTGGGCTTTGGGCTGCAGTTCAACATTTTTCAGTCAGAGATTAAACAGGGGGAGATATTTCTCAGTGGAGCATCAATATTTTTGTAGTCTGATGTCCCAAGCATGCTTTCAATCTGACAGATTCATTCATCCTGTCTGTAGACATGCAGACTGAGATCCCGTGCATTTAACGTCTCTTTTTTAATTAGTAGTGTTGTGATAACTGAGGAGGTTTTGTTACACTGCAGTGAACATAGAAGATTGTTGCGGTGGCAGTGCACCAGAGGATATGCTGAGGAATGAACAGTCATGCTGTGCTTCTAAGCCTTAAAACTCCCTAATCCTCCCTCCAAAAATATCACATCTTCCTACACTAAACATCACTGGCAAAATAATTACACATGAGTCTGAGCCAGGTGATTAGCATACAGCCCTAAAGCTGAATTGCAGCAGTCCAGCCGTTATTGGTGTTATAAAACGGCGATCTGTGAGCTGCAGGTTGCAGCTTCTTGTGTGAGGATTTTACCGTATGGTGAGGGACTATATGGAGCACCCTTGAGAAAAGTATTTAACCTTTAACTGCTTCCCTTAATGTCACCCTGTCCCTGATAAGGGCCAAAATAATGGAGAGGATAAAATACTGTGGAGCTATGCTGCCCCCATATGGTGATCCTGAGAACAACAAAGCCTGAAAGGCTTTGTTTGGTTTTCTAATGATGCTTTGCTTTGTTAGCTTTAGATAGATATTGCTCTTTAACAGACATTACTGATTCAGCTTGTCTGTGATGCTATAATACTATTAATAATATTTAAATTAAAATGTAATAACACTTGCTTGATAATGCAGAAGGATTATTGCTCCACACTTTACTTTGATTGTTTGTGAATTGGGTAAAAATTAAAGAAAAATGTTTAAATGGTAAATGAACTGTACTTATATAGCGCCTTTCTAGTCTTCCGAAGTGCTTTAACATTACATATCTCATTTACCCAATCAGACACATTCATACACTGATAGCACTGGTTGCTATGCAAGGTGTCATCTGCTCATCAGTTTTAGGAGCTAACCATTCACACACCGATAGCACAGCCTTCGGGAGCAATCTGGGGTTCAGTATTTTGCCCAAGGACACTTCAACATGCAGACTGGGGCTGACAGGATTTAAACCACCAATCATCTGATTAGAGGACAAACCACTCTACCTCCAAGCCAGAGCTGTCCAGAAAAAATATGTTCGCAATACTTTGTCTTTTTTATTTATTTTTTTTATTTTTTTTAACAATGACAATCAAGTACAATGAGTAAATACAATAAGTTAATACAGTATACATTCCTAGTCACAATATGAATTAATCTGATAGGTAATCCTGAGAGGAAGCTGGGTTGACACACAAAAGTCCATTGTGCTCCATAGTGGTTTGGACCAATGGAGACTGTTTGATAAAGAGGTTAGCATAGATGATGTTAGTATCAGTTATAACTAGAGAGTATGTCTGTATTGAAAGAAGAACCAAGAACAAAACTGAAGACTTTTTCTCAGTGGAAAAGATGTTTTCAGTCTTCTTCCAACTGGCTTCAGTTAGAGTTTGACTATGTTATATGGTTCATTGATCCGATTGGTTGGTGGCAGATGGTTCATCCAATCACTTGTATTTTTTTTAGGCGCCTGCCTTTTTCCAAACAATTTCCAACAACTTTTCAGATGGTTCCGTGTAACAAACCATCTGGAGCAGTCAGGTTACCTGAACAAGCTACATTATTATCTAATCTTAGTATCTATCTTGTGTTTCTTTATTTTTAGTTTAGTGAGAGTGTTTTTCTGTGACCCTCTTAGGTTTAGAAATGGTTTAGTTTTAGCAATGACACGGCCACACAAACAATATAGAATTTTGCTCTTTTCTTTGTAGAGTTCCACTTTGAACTTTGACCAGCCAAGTCGCAGTCAGATGAACAACGCACATTTGCCTCAGCAGCCTTATGCTCAGTTTTTGCGATAGTCTTCTTATTCTTTAAAGACTTTTTATCCTGAAAAGAATTTCTAACTTATTGGAAGAACAATTTAAAGTTATTTACCCTCCACTGGCTTGTGCGTAAAAATCTGAAATAAAAAACAACAGATGACCAACTGTGGATGGCAGTGTTATGACTTATGGAGCCTGCCAGAAATCCATTAGAAGAGGAAGTACGGTCTGTTAACTTCTATTCCCTTTATCTGGAGTTGTCATAGTCTGAGTTTAGTTCTGTTTGACCTCTTTTATGAGCCCAGAACTTTTGTTGCATATTTTGTGATTTGTTTTTTGAGTCGATTAAAAACCTCAACTCCACCTGTGCCAGCCAGCTCGATCCCTCACAGAACTTATTAGTATGATCTGTGACAATTGTGTTTATAGAAATAAATCTTTCTTTTCACATGACACAATATGTCAATCCAGCTTCGCTCAACCTGCTTCTGCACCGAGGTGCTTCTGGCAGAGTGGATGTGCTAATGGCAGTCAGTGAGAACAGAGCATTTCTCACATCAAACTTATTATAGGCTGTGTGCATACGTTGGCCTTTAGTCACTACATGGTGAGATGTCTCACATTCTGCAGCTTATTTCACACCAAGGTTAACAGTCTCTGCACTGAAACACTTGGAGCACAGCCTGCAGTGATTCCTGCTACACACAAAGAGCCAATGCAGCTTTAAATGGCAGCACTGTCAGTATCTCGGTCCTGTTCAATGGAATTCAAGGCGATCTACAAAATTCTACAAATTCAAAAAACATGGCCAAACTTCTTTTATCGCCAGATTTTAGACAAATTGGGTACATTTTTCAAAGTCATGACACTGTTTGAGCTGCCCCAAACTGAACTAAAAAACTTTTGAAGTGATTTTTTCTTTTGCTCTGCAGGGTTATATAAGCACCGCTGTGCCAGTTTTATTTGGCAAAAAAATCAGTTATTCATCCAGTACAATCTTGCAAAGTGGTTTTCAGTACCAAATAAAACCAAATGATTGGTGAGGATGCTTGGCAGGGAATGTGAAATCCTTTATTTTCTTTTCAACTGTTGGAGTAAAGAACAGTTTATAGAAAAGAATCTTTTACTTGTCCCAAAAAAACATGGATCAATTTCATCACATTTTCAATTTCATTTTTTCTCTTTCGCTTTCCTTTAAATCAGCTGAGAGATGTTTTCCTTCCTTCTGCTCATCAGGTTGTCATTATAGTCTTCTTGCTTTCTCTCCCACATCTTTCATTACCAACCCGCAAACCCGGCATAAGATGCACTTCTTCTTTCTACAAGGCTAAAACTAAGACATACACATTTTATCACATTTCTTTTCATTATATTTTAAATTTCTTAAAAGGGAAAGGTCAGCCTTTCAGAAAATATTCTTATTCATTGTGACAAAGATGTTCAGATGGATGACACATTCATGTCTGTATGGTAAATACAACGCCTCAGCCAACAGTCAGAGTTTAGCTTAGCCTAAGGTCTGCAAACAGGGAAGCAGCTAGCCTCCCTCTGTGAAAAGAAATTCTGCTTGCCAGCACCTCTAAATATTACTTGTTGTATTTAGTATGTTTAATCCTTACAAAACCAGAGGTAAAAAAAAAAAAAAAAAAAAGACAAGTTGTTTTACCGAGCAATATGTATTTCTTGGACGGGAGCAGTTACTCCCTGGACACTAATCTTGGCATCCATTGGCTACCATCTGACGACTTATCCTCTGGGGTCAACGGCCAATTTTTCTGGGTTTCCACTGTAGCCAGCAGATTTTCAGCAAATGAATAACAGATATCCAGGCCAAGACTGTCTCTGTGATCCCGATTAGCAACTTAATATACAAGAATGACAAGAAAGACATTTCTGCTAATCTCTAAAAACAGATATCTGTATGTTCAGCCAGAGCTGTAAATTACCAGCATCCAGCCTTCACAGGGAGAGAAAGAAACTGATCAGGAATGATAAAAAAAATTTAATTTTGGGCCTGTTGCAGGACAAAAGGTAGGCCCACCTATCAGTTGAGACAACAGGTGTTGTTGCACGGTTATGAAGACAACAAAAGGGCAACTGTAACACACATCAGTGGAAATTTCAATGTCAATTATCTTAAAATAGACAGTTTCTGCTTGTTTGGCTGATTTAGTGTGGCTGTAAATGTCGTGTAATCCCTAAATACCTTCAAAATAGTGTGAAAGCTTCTACCTTGCTGTCTTCCACAGAATATGAACCAAAACGTGTGTGAAATACAATGTCCAATATGTTGAGCCTCTGGTCAAGTTAATCTAAGATAGCTCGTCCATCATACAGATCTGTCAAGTCATTTCTGGTCATAAGAACACGTTCCATGCCCTCTGAAACAACACATAGAAGCTAAGCTAATGCCCTGGATGAGCAGGATGAAGACTACATAATTTCCCTGTGCCTTCTAAAACCTGATAATAGAAAATTATATAAATTTACGATGTGACAATGCTATGGTTAGGATTGGGTTTAGGCTTAAAAAACACTTGCTTGGGTTTAGGAAAAGATAATGTTTTGGGTTAAAAAAGTATTTTGTTAAGGTCATAATAGTGACAATAATAAACGTGTTATTGAGCAATCCTGGTCATGCTTTACAAAAAAAAAAAAAACAGTTGTTTACAAGAAAAAAACAAAGCGAGGTTTGTTGACCCATCTATCCATCCCAACCTCCTCGCTCTGGGGACATTAATGTCAGAATTACTTCGGCCACAGGAGGCTAGAGAGACTATAAACCGATGTTTCGGAGAACCTGCTGAAACAACGCTTTCAGTCTCAGAGGAATCCACATCTGCTCTCCATCTAAAGCATATCACACTTGCCTCCATCTTCTTTTCTCAGAGGACATTCTGCCTTTGGTCATTGAAGTGAAGTTATTTCAGGCATTTGTTGCTAATAAAGTCATCAGATAAAGACGCTTTACACAGTTAGAGCAAACGGACTATCCTCTGCCCTCATATGCTAGACCTGTCTGCATTGTTCAAGAAGGTGTGACAGGTCACTTCAGGTGGCGCAGCGCTTAAACGACATAGCCTGGTAACAGGAGTTATTCTGCTACCAATTCTATGCTAACAAGGTATATCTTGAAGTGGACACCCAAGGGACCACCCAAAGATCAACATGGACAAGATTGGAATTTTATTCTTTCAGGGGCATGGTTTAGGGTTATCCTGTCCATCACCACTGACAACAACAACAACTGTTTTTCCTGTTTTCTACGAACACTGCAGCAGTTGGCCACTTTTGTAGATTCTTCGTGAACAAGATCAGTAGGATTCACCCTAAAGTCAAGGGACTGGTGGCTGTACAGTATTTTTGGAATTTAGCTTCTGACACCTAGCAATATTTTCAACAGTCAAATATCAGGATCTGCTAAAGACTAAACAACAGGTTCTTGTAAACATTTAACAAATCAGACTATATGAAATACAGTAGAATCTGAACTCAAACAGATCTACATCCCTGTATGGTGTTTTAATCGCTGGTGCTTTTGAGTCCATTGCCTATTTGGCAAGTATTGACTATTTAAGTGACAAGTTACTGCAAACAGGCAGCCACTTGCCATTGATTTCATTGCAGGGATCTTTGATAGGCTTAAGGATCTAAATTGGCATGTGCTGAAACTCCTCCGCAGTTCACAATGCAGCAGTATAACAGTTAATGTGTGTAGGAACACATCAGGTAATCACTGGTATTGCTCATGATTCTAATTAACATGAAGTGCAGTGCGATGACACATACTGTTATATAAACATGCATGTATTACACATGTATTCTGGCATTTACAGTCCTGTCTGTCGGCAGCTTAGTGCTGATTACATACTGAGGCGTCACTCTGCCTCTGATATGTATTGACGCGTTAAGTCTCCTCATTTCTCAGTATATTCTCTGACAGAAATGTGGGAGGCAAAAACTCAACTTGGCCAAAGATACTGATGTGCCAAAAAACAAAAAAGTATGTATGCAATGAATGTAAAATAATGAAACATAAAAACTAACAATTTTCAACCAAGATTTAATTCTTCCTCCAACAGTAGTTGGTGTCATTTGAGTTTGGTTTGGATAGAGTTTGATGTGTTTGTATTCTTTCTTTTTCTTCTTTATCTTTCAAGACAGTGTCTTTTATTTCGGGGGACCTCAATCTAACAAAATTTTAGTCAAGACGTAGTCATAGTATCAATGGACAATGAGTCAGGACTGAACCCAGAGAAAGTGCTCTTTCCTTACTCTAGTAGTGATAGAGTCAACTGTGATTTAACCTCAGTCATAGGTCCTTACAGAAAAAAACAGATGATTTTCACACATGCAGAACCACATGTGAAACATACTTTTGGAACATTTCAGTCAATTGTCCAATGTGTCATGATTTCCACATGGTACTGCTTTTTGTGAAATGTATGTGGGTTTTTCTGTAAGGGCTAAGTTGTTAAAGTTAAATTAGAGTTCTCTCTCACTAAGACAACAAAATTTTGAATGTGCCCTGTTTTGTTTCTGTGGGTTCAGTCCAAACTTTGTCTCATGGCCAATTTTGGAGTGAGAATACAGTCCTGGAATGTGATAGAAATAGGAAACAACAAGTGATGTATTCCATATAATCTCATACTTTGTATGCTGTGCAGATATCTTTAAATGAGAGAAAAGATTATGGTCCATCTAGAAATACAAACTGGAGCTTTTTAATAAATCATGCTTGTTTTCAACTGTGAAAAAAGAGCATTATACTATTTATGCTACTTATAATAGTCTAGCATGATGTTACAAACAAATTATGGAATATGTCTTTTCATAGATTTTCATAAAACTAAATGTATATAATGAGGATGTTTGATGTAGCCACACAATCAATATCAAGTATTACCTGCACTTGTGTGATAATGCAGAACAGAGTTTGATATTGGAGAATTATCTTCAGCGAATTTTTTGTTTTAGCACACAGGTTACAAAGTGATTTAAAACAAGAAAACAGAAAGTGGGAGATAGTAGAGACAACATATAAAACAAGGTGAGATTAGTATGTAACCAAAAGTTATAAAAACAAGATCTGAAAAAAACAGATTCTAAGATGCTTTTTATAGATAATTTCAGTGATGCACCTATTCTTCTTGGCAGGAGGCCAAGAAGCAACAACAATAAAGTTGTTTATTGCAATGTTTCATGGTTGGAAAAGGTCTAAGGCAGAGAATTTTAACAAGTTGAAAAAATAAATAACCAAATAGAATGTCTCGTTTCAAAGTTATAGAAAATGTTGACAAATCATTATGTCTTTGTGTCATCAATCATGTAGCCATGGGGTAGTATGTATACAGAGACAGAGTGGACCAAGAATTAATGCCTGTGGTACTCCTCATATTAAAGGGGCTAATAATGATCAGTGACAAGAGTGACAGCAGAGCATAGTTTCAGTCTGATTTAATAGCAGCCAAAGAAGATGGTAAGGAAGGTAAAACAAATAATAAAGTCATCTGGTGGTTTGTAACAAAGATTTCAGTTTTAAATATATTTCCAAAATAGAAATATAAATCCAAAAAAGAAAATGTAAATGAATGTGTCTTCTGTTTGCTTAGTGTTACGCAAACATTAGCAGTTTGGTGCATCAAAAATAACTGGTAGTGGTGTTAATTCTCTAACTGGGTGCTACTGAAACAGTGAACAAAAGGAGGACATGAGAAGACTGAGTTATAGTGCACTGTTCAAAACAAAACAGACGAGTGGAAATGTGGTGTGAGATAGTGGAAAAAACGTTTTCAGGCCGCACTCAAGAAATACAGCCTGCTAAATAAACTGAGGATGATGTAAATTAGTTTGTATTTATATGTATTATTTTTTGAGTTGTGTCTATGAGAAACATTATAAGCTTCATGAAAGCAGAATTTATTCAGCACTGTATTGGATTATAGTTTTTTTTTTTTTTTTTAGTCTGTCAAGGTTTGAAAGATCATGTGTAATTCATAAAATCTGAGCGGTGCCTCGTGTCTTACTCTCCATTCTTCATGCATCATTACATGTTTCTAACAGTACTTGAGGAAAACATAAAAGGTCATTTTCAGCTTGAAGACAAAAGCCTATAATAGGATGGTGGCTGTAACTATGGAAACTAATAAAAAAGATATCTAAGACATGGATATCATAGCTGGGATATGTGACATGAGGCGTCCTCTCAGCATTAACAGGATACTTTCTCACTCTTCTGATGCTCATCAGCAATTATAAATCACACGAGCTTTCCACTGAGCTCTGTGAGGAGTGACAGCATGTGCCTTTAAGTTCTGCAGCAGAAGGATTTCTGTGAAAAGACATGGATCTGTCAAATGTAATTTCCTTATCGAGACATTAAAATGGTCTGCAGAGAGCAGGGCGATCCGGTCATCTGTGACGCATGAGGACAGAAAGAATCCAAGCAATTATGATGTCTACGTTATCTATGAGATCATCACAGATATGCTCTGTCCATTTTGAGTGGAATGAATTCATTACTGCAGTTTGATTGCTGTTGTTAAAGGTTTCATCATTCTGTGTAATAGTTTAATATACTTTGTAATTCAGCTAGACTCTGAATCTCAGTGGCTTTACCAACTACAAAGTGGAACCCTGCTAAGAGACAGCTGATTAAAAATCTCTAATACATTTACTTTGGAGTGTGCACGCGTGTGTGTGTGGGCGTCTCACTAATTTGGAAATCTTATCGTTTGTTTACCAGGCCCAGGGTCTATGATTGCAGTACTAATAGGGAATGGGCTCCCATATCCTTAGTCATAATGGAAAATAAGTGGGAGAGAATGTAGAGGCAATTCTTCTTAAAGAAGACACGATTAAACTTTGTTCTGGCAATCAGAGTGTATTGAGAAGCCTCTGTGTGCACAGTATGGGCAAAATATTTCTCTGTAGACTGAAGATTAAACTGGACCCAAAACCAAGGCGTGTTTTGTTTACTTCCGTCTGGTTTTTGAATAGCACGGCTCCAAAGTAAATCATCTCCTGACGAGGAAATTGCACTCCAAACGTGATTCACACAGAGCTGTGTCAGAAGTGTCATCTGCCATTCAGCAGAAAGCTCTCACTTGTGAAATTCAGTCAAAAGTTTGTAGTCATCATGCCCGGAGAGTTGCAGCAAGTCAGATGAAGGCAAGTAAATAAACATCCTGATAGACTGAAGTCATCAGCAAAGTTTATGAATTTGGGTTGTGGTGCTGAATGCTAATCCCAGCATGCTAACACGCTCGTAATGACCAACATGCTGATGTTTAGTAAGTATGGTGGTTGCCATGTTCACTAATCTAAATATTGACAAGGACATGGACGGACCTTTTAACATGGGGGCTTATGGAGAATGACTCACTTCTAGATCCAAGTGGTCATTTGAGGAACTGCAGTTTTTGGCACTCGGCATTGGCTTCACTTCACAGCCACAGAGGTTGCTGCTTGGTTTGAACCAGCATGCAACAACAGATTATTGCAACGTGCTTCCCCATGGAGCAGCCAATCCCAATGATTTTGTTGTCGAGCAACAGACTGAGCCTGCTGAGGATGAGTAGAGCCCGGCTGGAGAGACTGAGGTTTGGTTTGGTTCTTACTACCTCTGTGTTTCTGTTCTCTGATAGGTCAGCAGATAAACACCTTCATCCACTGTTCGAGGAACCAAACAGTGGATGAAGGTGTTTATGAGTTTGTTCATCCTTTCCAAGTTTTCAGTGTGAGAAAGACACGTTACTTAAACACTCTTGGATTTCTGTCTCTTTTCCCTCCAACAGATCTGCTGTGATATTTCCTCATGAATCAGTCAATAGATATTAGTTTATTACTCAGAACTTTTTTAAGTGTTTATGTGCCGTCAGTCAATTCTTTGAACACATTTAATTGCTGCACATCAAGTCACCCACAGCTCTCAATAAAACCTGCATGTATTTTTATTTTCTTTGAACAGTGTGACACAAGACGTCTGTCATTTTGTTAGAACACTTCCACTAAAATGTGTGATCTGTGATGAGTTTAAAAAAAATTGAAAATGTTGAAAGTGAGTTTTAAATGTGCTGCTTATAGTCAAAACAAACATGATGGAGCAACGTGCACAATCTGAAATCTTTTCAAGTGCAAATCACCAAACAAATAATTACTGTATCAGAGACTAGAATTATGTCTCGGTGTCTTTGATATCCATATTTTTAATATTCTTCAGTGGCTGACCATTTGAACATTTTGTATTCTACAGCCTAATAGACTGTTAAATTCCAAAACTTAAACCATTCGTCTCTTGTTTATACAAACATTCAAATCAACACATTTAGAGATACATGGTTTTCATTGCAAATGAATATGATTATGAATATATTTGTAAATCAATACACACACTGTTGTTTCTGTGTCTACTTGTGCTGCAGATGGCTGTTTTTTCCATCAAGGCCAGTACACTTGAGTGGCAAGGTTGCGGGTATCAAAGTACTGTGATAGATTCATCCCTGATGTGTTTGCTCGTGTTCATATTGTATATTGTTTTCATGACTCAAGATGATAATTTATTCAGATGTTATTATTTAAATAGACCTGAGAAAATAAAGCGGGAAGTGTCGGATAATGTTCATTTCATTGAAAATGAACTGAGAAATTACAGACTAATTTTGCAAATTAGTGGTGGAGGTGCCAGCAGAAAACTCAGGGGATCACCGCATTCATTAGGAGTCATCCTCCATGAATATGCAGTAGTTGTTGAGATTTTTCAGTCTGGATCAAGTAGTGGCTGACTTACTGTTCTTCTAAAGTCTGGAGCATGTGCATTGTTAAAAGTTTACCAGAAAACTTACTTTAGCTCAACACAAACAGCACAGCTCACATATATGTGTGTGTGTGTGTGTGTGCGTGTGTGTGTATAGGATTGAGAAGTACAGTATATCCACTTGGAGCCATATCAGGATAAAATTATCCCTGGCACAAGATACCAGAATATCATCCAGTTTTCCAAACAAGGTGACACCCAAGAGGGTTACAAGAGCTCATTGTTTTCGTGGCCATTATTAGAAGACACTGGAATATTGATGCGCTTCTGAGCAGAGAAGGCTCACTGAAATGGGCAGCACCAAGGTAAAATGCATAAGCTCTCTTTATTTCATTTAAATCTTTATTTATCAAAACCAGCCATAGGATAACATTACGACTCAGTTCTGCTGGCCTACCTTGTAATCATACCTGCAGACCACTGTAGGACTTGGGGTTGAGACCTATTTTCAGTATCTGTCACTCATCCTGGATCGCTGCCATGTTGTACCCAAATCTACAGGACTGAACAGATCAAGTGAGTTTGCAAATGTGAAACACGACATTGTGTCATGCAGTGTCAGGACATGTGTCAGGGCTTAACACTCTGAGACTCCACCGGGATCTGGACAACCGCATCCTCAAACCACCAAATCTAGCTCACAGAGACGCCATCTGCCCTGAAGGAGTTGCGCTTTTTCTATCCATGACAATCCATTCTCCCTCCTCTGCATGAAATGAAGCCTTAGTGTCATCCGAAACACATCAAATGACAACACAAAAAACAATAATGCAAAAGTCTATCCGTCCATCCATCCATCCATTTTCTGTAACTGCTTATCCTCATCAGGGTCAATGTGGGGCTTGAGCCTATCGTAGCTGACTTTGGGCAAGAGGTACACCCTGGACAAGTCGCCACCTTATCACAGGGCACATAGTGTTAGGATGTGCTAGGTTTGTCTCCCCTGTGCAGGCTGGGCTTGGCTGACCTATTTCTTCGACCACGCCCTCATTGATCCTCACCTGCTCTGCACTCACACCTGCTCTCATCTCATCATCTCACCGAGCTCCTGTACTATTTAACTCTGGTTCACCCTCCCAGACTCCGCTGTTTTGTCGTTGTACCTTACGTGGTAACTATTCCCATACCGGCTCTGAAGAAACTATCTGTGAAGATTCTTTGTTGTAGATGTTTTTGGATACCAGCTCCTTTTTGACTGTTCATCTGTTTTTTTGTCTCCAGCCCTTCCACACTCACCTCGCCACACTCAGCCTACCCTCGTCTGCTCACCTGTCCTCGTCGTCCTGCCTTGAAGATTCCCCCCCGGACTCCTCCTGTCTTGTCTGTTCGTGTTTTGTCTCGGCAATAAAAGTCACCTCCTGTTTTTGGTCTGCATTGTGGGTTCAGTGTCCTGCCAAGCGCAAGCTTAACACATAGAGACATTATGCAAAAGTCTCTATTACAAATAATAATTAAACATTGCACAAGAATAAAGGCTATGAAGAAAAACAAATTATCAGTGACATGGCAGTTCTCAGGGGTCTGTTGTGCAATCAGGAGACTCACTCCTTCCTCCACAGACAAAGTGAAATTCATTGTTCTATTCATTGTTTCGAATTCTAGTACAGCTAGATACTTCGACTCATTACGTAGATGATCTTAGCTCATTCTGACTTCCTGAGTGTGATAAGCAGCCCAACTTTTACAAAATGTTCTTCCTGTCTGATGGCTTCTTCTCTCTCAACAGGTACAGATCTCTCTAATATAAGGGTTACAATCTTAACATATAGCCTATACACCATAATATAAGAAGCTATGAACTTATAGCCTGTCTATATGCTTTCTTTTTCCCACCATCACATCACAAAAAACTATGAGATTGGTAGATTGTGTGACTTCTAGTTTTTCAACGATTAGCAGTTTGCGGTTGCACACTGGATTGTGAACCATTTTTTCTGGTTTGCATATATCTGTTTTTAGATATATCAAATACAAGTGTAATGTAGAGCCCTGACCATTGTTGCTGTATGAATTTATGAGGATATGAACAAACAACACTTGCCTGAAAGAGTATCAGAGGCTCAATGTTCACTCAAGTAAACTTTTTAATTGCCTTCCTGTCACCTTGTGTCTGGATGCCTTAATTGAAAAATGAACTGAATGTCACTGCTATAGCAAGGTCTGTTCACAAACTGTCTGAGTTTTCTTTTATAACAGAATGCCTTCATTTGCCGTTTGTTTCTATAATATCTGATCTGGCTTTATTTTCTGCCAGTTACCTCAGACAAGGTATCATTTCAAGGTAAACAGTTCATCAAGATGACACTGTGTTGGCAGAGGACCTCAAGGTGAAGTCTTGTATATTGTTGCTTTCAGTCCTGTTAAAATCTGTTTTAAAAATTATTCAGGGCTAAACAGAAATTTAGTTTATGTGTTTCCAGCAGCGATCACTCTTTGTAAATTCAAATACAGCAGTTTAAATGCTTAACATAACACAGGGGCTCTAAAGCCTTATAGCCACATTCACTTTTTCCAGCAGTTTTAACACTTCAGAAGGAGTTCTGTTTTTCCCATCATCAATGTTGACCTAGACCAATTTGCAGCAGAATATCTCTAAAGCCCTCTCCATAATCAGCATCCCATCATGATAATCATCACTCAGTGACCTTCATTATGTTCTTGAAGAACATGGAAAAGGAGAAGCTGAAACCAAACCACAGAACCAGATATTTAAAAAAAAAAAAAAGGCTTTGCCTACTTTTACTTTTACTGTTTTCGTAAGTTTACAGTGCCATCGAATATGCTTATGTCCTCAAAAATAACAGCATACTGTTCAAGCACCAAGAAATTCATGCCTCAAGTTACAACTCCATATATACTGTAAATACTGTAAACAAGAGGGTGACATACATAAAGTGTGCCTTACAGGGAATCTTTTCAACTAATGTAAGATTCTTGAGAAGTGGCAATTGTGAAAACATACCTGCACTTAAAACATTGTATACTAGTAATGGATCAACTATGTGTGATGTGAAAGCCGGTCTTATAGTCAGACTCTTTCAGCTCAATGTCTTGAACTTACGAACCTTAAATCTACAGTTTCTCTTACCATGTGCATCAACATCATTTCTAACAAATCCATTTCTTAGCTAGAAACCTCTCTGCACAGCAGATAAAGTTCACTGGTGAACTTAAAACATTTAGCAGCTAAGGAGCCAAATCAAACATGTCCCCTAAAAAGTTGGAAACTAAAAATCGAGCTAACAGGAGAGTGAATATTGGATTGACATTTATTGGGTAGCTAGAATCATAACACCAAATGAATGCTGAGATTGCTCTGTGCCATTAACCGTGTCAGAAGTTGATGATATGTAAATGTTAACATGCTCTTAGTTACAGCTCATTTACATATCCTGCAGTCACAGAGCATAATTAACAGTAATTTGAAGTCATGTTTAGAAGTCCTGTTAGTGTACTTAAAGAAGGAAAGCTCAGTACAAATGCACTTCCTTCACTAGTGTGAGTGTCTATAGAAAACCCATGACACTCACAACATTTCCACATAATTTCTTGCCCGACATTAGATCTGGTGGATGATCCTAAGACAGCTCAGACAGACAGGCAAGCTAAATAAGTCTGCTGCAAATAATGCAATAACTGCAAAAGTAAACTAGCATCAGCAGCAGATATTTTAAGTGGAAGCTTTAACTGGATCTAACGTGTTTGTCCAACACATCCAACAGATGCTCCATCAGACCGAGATCTGAGGGAATTTGGAGGCAAAGTCAACACCATGAGCCCTTGCTAAAAGAGGACACTGCCATCAGGGAAAGCTTAGGTAGGTGGTACACGTCAAAGTAACATTCAAATAAATGGCAGGGCCCAAAGTTGCCAAGCAGAGCATTGCCCGCCTGGCTTGCCTTCTTCCCATAGTGCAACCTGGAGACAAAGAACGGCTCACAAGAAGTGCAGTTTGCAGATGATTTGATCTGTCGTCTAGCCATCAAAGTTGTCCTTTGTCAAAGTCGCTTAAATTCTCATGCTTGTCCATTTTCCCTGCTTCTAACATCAACTTTGAGGACAAAATGTTCACTTGCTGCCTGATATATCCCACCCACTGACAGGTGCCACGATAACAAGATAATCAGTGTTATTCACTTCACCTGTCTGAATGTTATGGCTGATTGGTGTATGTTGAGTGTCACTGGCTTTGATTTGAGCTGGATTCTCAGGTCTGTAATACGTCCATCCAATCATTTCATTTGATGTGAATTAAATGACTGCCTGGCCTGTCACATGTGCAATCATTGCACATGTGTTTTAGAGGATTGAGGCCTGAAGGGAGAGGGTGGGTTGATACTTCATAGTTTCTCCAATATTACCTGTCCATAAGTTCCAAACTGAACTGAGGGGGGCATGAAATGGTCTAGTATCGTGAATTTATGGCTGATAAAACTGTGTATGTTCAAATACTGGTTAAAATGGTGTTTGATTCATTTAATTATCAGAATATGCAGAGAGTCATTACTGATGTTGGAGTAATTAATAGGTATGGATTTGTTGAACTCGATGAGGCCCACATCTCTGTGCTGTGACATTGTTTTCAGCTCTGTCTGATATTAAAACAACAGTATTTGTTTGACAATGCACACAAAAAGAAGCAAATATAAAATATGTTTGAAATAATAAATAATTTTTACCTGTTTTTAGCAGTTTTCAGCCGTGTTCTAACTGTTTATAGTTAGAACAATTAGTAGCTCATCACAGGATACGCTGTTGGCTAGCAGCTATAAAGCAAGTTTAATTTTAGTGCTGTGCTGTAAATGAACTTACCTCCACATGCTTGAACAGATTGGATGCTGAGTAAGCACTGGATTACACCTTTTTTTTATTATTTGCAGGTTAAATGCTCCTGTAAATGTGGCCCTGGGTTTTTTCTGTGCCCACATCAGTTGAATTTAACAGGGGTTCTGTTGTCTCCATAGAACAGGTTTTCTGTGTTCTGAATCTGGGGAATGACTAAAAGTTAGTCCCAGATTTATTTGTCTGGCAGCTTCCTGCTTGATCACTCTCTCATTTCTTTTTCTTAGCTTCCTCTGTCAACCCTTTGCTGGTGTGTGACTTAGTGCCGTAAAGCGTGACGTACTTCTTGCGGGTGATCGTATCCAGAGCACAAAGTTACATCGTGCAGAAACAAACATATGGGGTGCAGAGAATGACGAAGACACCATCCACCTGATTACAGTACCATGTTTTAAAATCTGTTACTTAATAGTAGAAAACAAACAATGTTGCTTTAAGCTGCGGTACCAGTTATAGTCTGTCAAAACACAAAATACAGCCCGCAAGAAACACATGACAGTGTGTGTGAATAGTTTTCCCCACTGTGGTGACGCCCTGAACGATACGACATGAACGCAACAGCTGCAAGAAAAAAGTGGGGTCTTATTAAAGTTACAAACAAAGACGGTAAACGTCAGTTTGCAGACTCAACATCGAATTTACTTGCCATCCATAGTGGGTTAAAAATTTAACATCAGTCTGTTTATATATGTATGTATGTATGTATGTATGTATGTATGTATGTAGTCTCTTTGCTTGCCTCAGAACTATTAAAAGTCTATAATTTGCATTAGTTTTGACTGCAGTATGATTTCAGTTGGACTCCAAGGTGAATGACACAGATAGAAATCCCAGCTCTTTGTCTAATAAAGAATGTATATATATATTTATATTTATATATTTATATATACATACATACACACATATATGCAACTTAATATATTCTTTATTTATTATCACAAAGCTAACTTAATGCACTGTATTCACCATTAAAAGCTCTCTGTGCTACACTTCTGGAAAACAAGTTCAACGAAAGTCAGAAGAGACTTTTTAAGGCCAGTAATACAGAATCTCAAAGTTGTTTGTAGCAGATGAATAAAACACAACCTTAACCCTCTTCTCACTTAAGAGCACACCTTTGGTTCTAATATATTCCCTTGTGGAGGGGCTGGTCAATAACAACACAGACAAGGCAGTGGGCTGTATTTCTGGTTCAGTGTTTAGGTTATAACTGCCAAATAGATGCTATAAAATCCCAAGTGGCATACACACACACACATATGTATGCAGTCTATGTGTGTACTGCATTTAGACAGTATTCTGTTGGTCAATTGCAAGAGTAAAATAAAGAGAACCAGTCTTTTTAAATCATTCCCAGTGTGTAAAACATGGAAAATAAAGTCCATGGTTATTGTATTGATGTTTAAGTTGTTTATGTTTATTGATGTTTGAACTAGTTATCATCAATAACTGGAACCAGTAATGTACATCATATCTATGTCTAAAATGTTTGAGCCAACAAAGCATCCCCAGGTTTACAATCTTATGGAAGTCAACTTTTCCACATAAAAAAGATCTGTTCTCATAACTTGCCAAAGACACTATCCTACTACATGCTATTATAACAAAGTTGGATTTAACCGACTGAGACAGCCCAGACAGAGACTGTTTTCTGGGAATCAGTTCGCTGAAAAGTCTGCAGGGAGGACTGACCAGGCTGCATTGAATTTTACACACATAAGGTATGTAGCTGTGCTTTTTAAGTGTTGACTCAAAACTTGGTACATGTTTTCTTTTAATGAAAATGACTTGTGATGACTTGTCAATTTCTTTCTGTTTTTGGAGATAGAGCTGTTTGTTGACTGAGTAGGGAAAAAAACTTAATTTGAGTGAACTGCAGCAACGGTCTCCAATTCTTCTGGGGTCCTGAGGGTTACGCAAGAGCACAGAAGAAAGATTAAAAACAAACACAGAAAGGATTAAATCAGATCTGCTAAAAGTGAAGTTCTTTCACGGGAACAAAATAACCACAGTCACCAAAAGACATTCGACCGAGCTCTGTACACATATTCTGGGTAGTTGACCCAGAGCCACCTGAAACACCTCACCTGTCTGCACCTAAAAACTGTACAAGGAGAAGAAGAGAAGATGGAACATAGAAAGACAAAGATAAAAGTCTGCCGAGATCTTTATGCAACAAATGCCAAGCTTGAAAAGAGAAAATATGTGACCGATTTGAGACGAAAATGGAGACAGTCGATTCATTGAAGCTCAAAACCAAATAAAAGTTGAGGCCAAGTACAAAGGATGGAAGAAGTTATGGAAAACCCATGATTGTAAAATGATGATTTCTTCTAAATGTTACAATAAAACAAACAAAAAAGAAATAAAACATATGAATAAATTTCTCTCAGTACATCCGGAGTTGAAGAATTACCCTCGCAGTGGAGAGCAGAAGCCTGCTCCAGCTGAGACGCAAAGCAATATAAGTGCATTTCAAATTGCTTGGACTCTTGCCCAGAGCCAAACCTTCATAGTTTAGTGTATATTTTAGAGTAAGGGTGTGTCTTCAGAGACAGATGGAGTGAGCAGGAGATTGTTCAGTAAAGAATAGCCTGTAGACATTGGCTCAGTGTACTAAAAGGAGACAGCGAGAGAAAGTGGAGCTGGAACAGAAACAGAGGTGTGTGTGTGTGTGCAGTGACTTCATTTATTGTGTTCTTAGTGTGTGTTTGTTGGTGTGTCTGGTGTCTGTCCACCCTCAGGTGCCTTCAGGGAACAGCAGAGCAGAACGTATAGAAAGCCTATTGGCATTTCACACTTCACTGATCTCACTCCTACAAAGCAAAGCCTCCACCAGGCATCAGAAAACAAAAGTCGGTTTAAAATAAAACAGCTCAAGCTGTCCTCTTCCTGCACTTATTATCTTTTATATTGTGTGCTTTAGTTAATGACAATGGCTATAAGCTGTGCAGGCAAGCCATGTACGAAGGGTTTTATGGGATGAAAATAACCTGTCAACATATGTGGTGTTGGGGTAGTAAATTAAAGTTATTAGTTTCCTAATCACTTATTACTTCATCTGAAATGTGATAGGAAACTTTATTATCTGACAAAGAAATTAAACAACTAATTACTTTCATCCATCCTTTTTTTATCATTTGCCTGATGCCAGGTCAACATCTTCCAGCTCCTAGCTTCCTAGCAGATTCTGGGGTGCTTCCAAGCCAGATGAGATCTATGAGATCCATCATGTTCTGGATCTGGCCCATCGTCTCCTCTAACCAACTGGATGTACCCAGAAAACCTCCAAATGAAGGCATCCAGGAGGATCCCAATCAGGTGCCAGCATCCGCTCCACTCTCAGCTCTCTCCAGATGTCTGACCTCCTTACCCTATCTCTATTTCTATGGATAAGTCAGCCACCTTGCAGAGGAAACCAATCTTAGTTCCTTGTATGGGTGA
Organism: Larimichthys crocea; assembly: GCF_000972845.2. Lineage (NCBI taxonomy): Eukaryota > Metazoa > Chordata > Actinopteri > Sciaenidae > Larimichthys > Larimichthys crocea. Next base: position 15,658,041 of record NC_040020.1, on the reverse strand, counting down.
TTTAATTCCAAAGGTGTCAACCAAGGCGAGGGGTTGGAACCTAGATCAAGCTTCACCTTCTGGCCCTCTTCACCATGGTGTAGTCCAACACCCGCCACACTCAGTCCACATGTTGATCTCAGAAGAACTCAAAACTCTTTGGGTGCAAACTGTCCCAATGCTTGCAGAAAGTTTACAGCTGTTTAACATGGGAGAGAGTTTTGTACTAAAAAGACAGTAACCTTTAGAAGACCCACTTTACTTGTCTAACTCAGACCACTGAAACTAGATATTGAGTCTGCTCATTAAAGGCACAACTCATACTGCTTCATTCCAAAGACAAAAGAGAAACCATTTAACTATGTAGCCTTACCCATGGTAGGAGCACACAAACCAAGGAATAATATCCAAACCTGAGCACGTCAACAGAGTCTGGCAGGCAAAACGTTTCTGAAATGTTCCTGGTGATGTTTAAAGCAGAGTGGCCTGGTGGAATCAAGAGGTAATACCTCCCCTTAAAAAAGAAACATGTTATTCTCTCTTGAGGGTTCAGGGTTTAGGCCTCAGCACCAAATGGATGTAATAAATTTCATGACAGTGAACGTGTCTCTGTGTTATTCTTTTACAGGCTGTAGCAGCTTTTTCATCCTTAAAAGTAAAGACGTTAATTCAGCAGCCTCTCTGTAAACGTTCCCTATGGTTCATCCAAATGTCTAGCGCAATGGAGAGTTGCTTCAGGCCCCCCGGTGGTATTGTACTGCAAAATATAAATCATCCATTAGAATGCATCTTGGCAGATTTCTTTTGGGAGAGACTGAAATCTTAAAAATATTTAATTACTGGTTGGAGGCCAACAGTAAGAAAAACAGACCTTGAAAGTATGTTGTTACCTGATGTGAAACTGAAGTGGCAACTCATCAGGGGGGAACTCATATCTCAGGACTGGATACAAAATTTACATAATTTCTACATCAGTCCACTGATCTTGACCTGACCAGCAAGAAGTCTGGAGCCTGTGGTACCTACAGGGACCACCGCAAAGGTCGTCCTAGTGGGGAACAAAAACCAGCACTGTAAGATCAGAGATGACCAGGCTTTTTGCCAAATATCCATGTTCAGTCTCACCATGGATTAAATTCAATAAGTAATGTCTAAGATTCACCAAAGTGGTCATGAAATTAACTAAACTAATTGTAAAAAGACACAAAAAGACTTGGATTTGTAGTTATGTTTGCATGCATGCAGTAATCACACTGATAGTGGGTTAGATATGGAAAGTGAAGAGGAAAGAGCCATACGAGGCATGTAAATAGAGGATTAGGTGCATAAGGTTAAAACCAGTGTGAAAAAGAGTAAAAGAGTGCAAGTCTAAGAAAAGTACTCCAGTAACCCGAGGGCAAGAGAAGTGGGGTCGTGGGTAAGACCTAGGCCAGAGTGTGCCTAAACTGAGACTGCAACCAACTCAAAAATATTAACTTTGGTTGATGTTCTTAAATGTAACTTGTTTGCTCATAATAAGTCCAGAAACTTTCAGAAGGTCAGAAGAGACGAGGAGAAAGCCTTCGCACGTCTTCAGTGATGATATATTTTTGATTTGTACATGCCATCGGTGGTCTTTGTAGCATTTGTCCCTCTACTGCGTTTTTAAAAAATACCAAATGTGCAGTGAGTCAACGAGTCAGACAGCACAGATGGCAGAATGACAGGTGGATGGCGAGGTATGGAGGGAAACAGAAGGTGACGTCTCTACAGAATGTAAAAATTAAAAACTTTAACATGATAGTTTTGCGGCAGGTTGCCTTGCCTCCAGTCTTAAGCTAGCTGGTGCATTTTCCATCTGCGTCGGGTTTGTCATCATCATGTCATGCCATCTGTGCTTTGAGTTAATATTAAGGTTTTCCTTCTCCTTTGTCAAATCTCCTCATTTAGATGCAGAGTTGAGCCCAACAGGGCAGAGCAGCTCGGGAGAGAAGAGGGTAGCAGTGTGTAAACTTATCTGACTGCTGGAATACAAATCAATTCCAATATTTCACCAAGGCTTACACATTTCTTATAGAAACTGGGATGTAAATCAAGCAGGGGAGCAGGGTTACTTAAGGCGAAGAGAACAGGAAAACTGAGGTACACATTGTCAAGTGAATGGCAGAAATGTGGAGTACGAAATGAGTATGTGGTACGGGTATACTTTTTATGAGTCAATATTCATACTCGTAGCAACCGACTGTCCTACCAACAGCACCTGTCACAAGTTCATTCATGTTTCCTAGAGTTAACACACAATAATCCAATAATCCAATCACAACCTCCCAAAAAACAAAACACACAGTGTGAAACCAACTGCAGGGCCGGCTTTACCTTCTTGTCTAAAGGCCTTGTCTCTGGAGTCACAGGGAGGAAAATCTGGAGCCTTCAGGCTACATTAGCATCACACCAGAAACTAAACCATCAGTGTCTGACTTGTATTGCTGGAAAGTGTGCAATAAAGAAAAGACCTTATCTGTAGTTCTGATTCATTGATTTTGACCTTGAGTCCAACAATGTTGTTTTAAGTGGAGCCTTTACAGTAAAAATGATCTGCTGTATGATATATGTCTGAAACCAATTGCTATACTTCTGCATGTCATTTTATCTTTGGAGCTTTGTTTTACATAATCTTACATTCACTCCACAGAAAAGCAATATGTGATTGTGATGTGAGTGTTTTGATCAAGAGCACTTCAATACAGCAAAAATGCTCAAATTTGAGTGAAAACACTCCAGACTCCTCAACTCTTCCTACACACTGCAGCATAAAAAAATGTTTGTTTGTTTGGCAGCAAAAAGTGATTAAAAATTCATTCTGCAACCGTGTTTTGTAGAATGACATAAAGGAAAGCTTGAACCTTCAAATATGAGCATGATTTTGCCAGTTCAACAAGTGATTTTCTTAATATAAGTGGGATGTCTTAATTATTTTATTTATTTAATAAGTTTTTTTTGTGTATTTAATTCAATTAAACCACTGGCCCAACCACTGTTTAAAAGTGTTATTCTCAGACTTACTTCTGTTCATTGTCTGAATTAACTGCATGTAAACCTGAATAAACTGTATGTAAACCTTCTGAAGCACTATTGTTATCAACAGAAGGTGACAGATTTAAAAGATTAAAATAGTTTCGTCTTGAAACTTCAGAGTTTAAAATAGTTGCCCATATGTGGAACATATGCAGTATAGTGTTGAGTGCCTGATAATATAAGATAGATAATATAATAAAGAGACACAAGTAAGCACTGCGTCTGTAGCAGAGAGAGGAAACCTCTATGGACTAACAGAAACAAATGTCCTTCTTTCTTCCTGACATAACAAAAAGTTTTAACAGGAAAAAGAAAAACAACTCCATTTTTCCCCAGGAGGATCGCTGAATGCTCTGGCTCCAGATTAGGTGGAGAGAACATTTTCTGTTGGTTAGCTGACTGACTGTGACTGAACATCCATCCCTTTTCTCTTCTGACATTTTAGACAAAAATCCTTTCAGCAGTTTGGAGACAAAAAGCTACTGATCTGTAACTAAATCAAAGTCGCCTGCTGTTTCTGCCAGAGAATCAATTCAACAGAAGCTTCTATAGACCTGAACTGAAGCAACCTAGAGAGTTTACGGGTGCACAGCTGCAGGGCCAAAGTGGTGCACGGCACGAAAACATCAAACTGATTGACAGAGTGCTGGTCAAAGGTTATCGACCAGCCAGAGAAATATCAAGATGAACATTTACACATTATCTTCACACTGGTCCACAAAGACGGTGAAGATGAAGTCGAAAGATCTGGAAAAGTTGAGTTAAATGATTCTGTCAAATATCAGTGTTTATCTTTTTCTTTATATGTTCAGTTCTTTATACTGTTTATGAACATTGAAAAAACAAAATAACTGATCATCTACACTTCCAACAATAACTGCACAGCTCACACCCCCACATGCATCAATAATGAAACTGAAGAGATTGTGGAGCGTGTCAAATAGACTGTAAAGAAAAAAGAAAGTTGTTTTTACGGTAAAAAAAATTGCATTTTAGCATAATAAATACAGCATAACCTTTTCTAATATTACAGTAACAGGATATTATACTGTTGATTTCACGTTTAAGGTCAGCGTTTGTCTGTAGATTTTATGGTTATGAACTGCCAAATCATGACGGTCTGTAAAATAAGCTATTAAGTATTAGTGTTTACTAAATAATTATCAATCTCTAATATAAAACACTACTTTATTCTGTATACATTCTTTTAAAATGCCCTATAAATAAAGGTTTTGAAATATGACCGTTTTCCTGCAGAGGGTAAAACACATATATTATTATTATATTTTACAGTCTTCTACTGTCATTGTTTAGCAGTTTCACCGTAAAATCTACAGACATTTTTTACAATGTTCCTTGGACTTAGCCTGGACAATAAACTGAACTTTGATCAACGAACCACTGACATCCACAAACGCTGCCAACAAAGACTCTGCCTGCCATCAGTTAACTCAAAGCACTTTCTGTTGCCCTGCCTCCAATAGTCAAACTCACACAAATCACACATCGCGTCTCCAAACTCATAAGTTTCCCCAACGCCAACTTCTCAGTAAAGCCATCGCACACAGAGCTGATCACAGCCATCCTGTCAATTCCTCCTTCATTCTACTCCCCTCTGGTCACAGATACAGGTCCCTGTAAACCAACACACTATGGCAGGAGTTTAGTCCCTTCTGCCATAGCATCGCTCAACAAAGTAACCACCATGTGCTGATACCTATATATGGTTGAAAAATGTGCTCCATCTATCTATCTTGCTTGTTTTACAATAATTTATACAGACTTTTTTACTTTTCTATTTATCTGTCCAAATTGCCATTGTAGGACCGGCAGGGTTGAAATGTGATGGCGAGCTGAATGAAGAGATTTACGCCGATCAGCCACAACATTATGACCACTAATGGATGAAGTGAATAACACAGATTGTCTTGTTGTGGTGACATCTGTCAGTGAGTGGGATTTGTTAGGCAGCAAGTGATCATTTTGTTTTCTCCTCAGACACTTTGCTGTATAGGTGTGTGATTGTACATCCACACACTGAGCACAGGCGTAAGGTCCCCATCACATGAATCATCGCAGTTGACATCACCCCCGCAAATTCTGTCAGAAAACAGAATTTACAGTGAGTTGTTAGAGCGCAGATGTAGTGCTGGGAAAAGGATTTTTCTTGGGTCTGGGGGATTAAATCATGACTGAGCTTTACAGCTGTCCTAACATCATTTGAAAGCCTTGGTTCACTCGTTCCCTGCTGAGTCGTCCATTGTGGGGTCGGGCTAACCACTGCAGTTCTCTAGAGGCTACATCTCTGCACTGAGCTCCACTGGTTTCATTACATTTAGGTTAACAAGCAGACCAGACCAAGCCAAAATACTTCAGGGATGAGGCTTGTAAGAGGACCCTCCGGAGAATGTCAACCAGAGCTGTGATGACGACAGTAAGTTTACATCGTAAGGGCAAATATCTAGAAACAAGTCCAAAAAGTCTATGTTTGTATTATTTTCATCGGATTTATTCAGCAAGCAAGTTACGCTCTTTCCAGATAACATTGTGATGATTTATGACTTTTGTTTGTGATGTGACGTCCAAACGAGCTGCCTGTCACCAGAGCCTGATGTGAACCCGTTTATCAGAAGTCAATTTAAAATCTGTCAGAGTTACTGGTACAATTTTACGACTAAAACAAAGGTCAGCAATACCAGAAGACAAATGAATTTTAGTTTATGGCGGATTTTCTCTGAAAGGACAAACAACACTTCGCCTCCAGGAGCATTGTGCAGTTTGTAAATGGCCATCATAATTCTGACTAGAACACTTTTTCCCTTTGTGGGTATTTTGTGGTTTTCAGACCAGGGTTGGACCAAAATAGATGATTTCTGTGAAAACTCATTCCTCCCTCACTCAAAAGAAGAAAATAATTTGAAAGCAGTTTTTGTAAACTGTATATTTTCCTCCTTTTGCTGCAGAAAAGTACTTGGACCTCACAAAGAACCAGACACACACGTGTGTTTTATTTTTCCAGGGAAAAAGTTTAATCCTTGTCATAGTGAACATGGTGAGTCCAGAGCTGAGAGTCGGCTCTTTTATATATGAAAACAAACACCAGAGGTCATGTTGGACATGCTGCACAGAGGCTGCTCAAAACAAGAGATTTTTGAACATCGGCTACTGACTGAACTTTACTTCTGTTCATCACTATCACAATGCATCATTAGTAGCTTAAATTATTAAGAGGAGAACTCCACTCAGGTTGGGAAACCAAACATAGTATTACTGGTTTGAACAATCCAATCAATATTTCTATCACCAGATTCCCTGTGCCTTTGTGGGTTGAAAATAGCTAAATAAACTGCAGAAACGCAAAGGATTTTCTAAAAAAAAAAAAAAAGCACCGTCACGGAGCTGCTTTGACTTTTGAGAAAAGCTATTTTACAGTGACAGGGCTCGAACCAAAGTAATACCACGTTTAGACTAAACTGAGTGGGATTTCCTTGTAATTGTGTGGCAGTGAAACGTAGCAACATATTCATGGGAGAGTTTTCAAGAAGCAGGCATGCACAGCCGGCCACACTGCATCGTCAAACAGGGATAAGATTTCTATTCGATGAAAACTACATTTGCCACACTGGGGTATAGAAGATGTGTCACGGAGCCTTGCTCCAATTTTAAGATTGCGTGACTGCAAAAACATCCCAAATATAAACATTTGTTTACAGGACAGGACATTTTGCACATGTACGTGACCAAGCTGTGATCCTGCCGCTTGAACTCTCTAGCATAGAAAAATAAACCCAACAAAAATCTAGAATTGCCCTATTATTAAACATTAACACCGATATTTGGGTGATGGAAATCTGGTTCAAATTATGCATAATAACCGCTCTGTGTGTGTGTGTGTGTGTGTGTGTGTGTGTGTGTGTGTGCAGTCACTTGCCTGTCATTACAGTGATGCATTTGTTCCACACGCGCACACACACACACACAATGTAAAGTGCAGAACCGCGATGGACTGTGTGACCACAAAGCAAGTTTAAGTTGTAGTGTTGCAGCTATGAAATAAATCTGTCATCGTCAGTGTGAAAAGTGCCTGAAATGTCTGATTCCCAAGTTGACGTATGATTTGACCATTTCCCCCCCCATATCTGGAAAGTTGAACACCCATATAAAATATGATAAAAATAAAAAATAAAGAGATAATCACAGTGCAAAATATTCCGAGAAGATTCATCCCAACCAATTTCACCTTCTGTTCAAACTGTGTCCGTCTCCACTTCTGTTTCACACTGAGATGACATCAGCTCTACGACCAGGGACCACTTAGAAAACTGTCTTTTTATTATCTGGATTAGTGCTGCACTATGACTGTCCACCAGCAGGTGGAGCCGTCACAATGAGCAGCACACATCAATGTACAAAAACAACAATGTGGGAACTGTGACTACAAAACAAAAAGGATCCATGTTTCTCATGATTGTGTGACAGAAATATTTGAAATATCACCGACTACTACAGAGGGAACTGTTACTTTATCAACTCATACACAGTTCTTATATTAATGTGGTCCATTCTGTTAACAACAAACTGGGATAAATATGCTTTACTGCATCTGTCTATCACGTCTATCTGTCAGACTTTGACGCTCTAAGTGTAAAACGTAACAAAAAAAACGTTTAGAGGAGTTTGCTGCCTGGTTTTTGATATCAGGGATTATATGAACTCTGCTCTGATTTTACAATCCACAGTTAAAGAATTCTGTCCTCTCCAGCGGGTTAATAAATGTTTAACGTGTTCACATTTCTCAACTGGACTCAGGGCCTCGGTGCTGTGGTGAAAAATCACTTCAGTTCTGACATTAAAAAGTCCATCAAAATTTCAATGTTACACTAATAACTTTCTTGCATACATACATACATACATACATACAGTTGCATAAAGAAAAAATCAGATTCTTGCTTCATTTTGATAAAAGGAGGTTAATATGAGGAGTAATGTTAGGAGATGTGTCCGCGGCAGATCACTGGCTCCAGTGTTCATCACCAAAACAAGTGTAAGGGAGTTTACAGCCGACGCTACAAACACAACATTAGAATTCTTGTGGAAAGGGGGAAGTAATCTAGTGTTTTAAAGTAATGTGTTTGTAGATTTTAATTTTCAATCTCCAGAACAACACACAGTATTTAGGATCACTTTAAAATTATTATATTTTATATTTTCCTATTGTCAACTAACTATCAATGTATCTATTAACAAGTGTTGTGTGTATTCAGAGCCTCATGTCCAAAAACTAGTAATCACTGATGCAACATGAACACACACGCACTCATTTTTTTGGACTCAGTCCTACATAATCACTCACTAGAACACCAAATGTGGATTAATCCGCAACTCAAAATAGTCCCAAACAAAAGCAGTTTCCTTCTGTTTGATTGACATTTTGAAAAAAAAGTTTCAGGTCATCACTGAGCCTTTCGTAGAAATGTAACAACATGTTTGTGCTTAAAAGGCTTCAGGGGATCAGTACCACAGACAGGGTAGCAAAGCTTTATGCTGTGAGACTAACTCATTGTTGGTTTTGGTCATTTTTGTGAGATTTGTTGCCAAAACAATAAAAAACTGAAACATTCTGAGTTTTGAGGTCAAGCTGGCCATGTAGTAAACGCAGTATGTGACACTGTTCAGGTCTCAGTATGCGTCTAGCAATGTCGATGGCTGACCAGGTGTGTGGACGTGTGAAAGGAGAACTTTAAGTACAACCTAAAGAGGGTACACTAAGTGTGACGCAGCCATGTGGAAGCTATGACAGCAGACCTTCGAATGTTGCCACTGGGATTGCATGCAATGCATGCAATTCACTAGTCGACACCAGAAATATCAGTCGGTACAACAGCACTTCGCTGTGGCATCTTTATGCAGCCACTTTACTGCTGCTAACGCAACTTTAGCTTGCTGTGTGAAAGGTGGTGCATTATCCTCTGTAACTTAACATCATCATCGAAGTCATGTCATCTATGTTTTGTTGTCCACAGAGTTAATCCAGCTCGATTTTGACTGTTTTCTGAACGCTTTCTAATTTATCTTTAATGGAAATTAGCCACGAGGAACATCCCTATTCGCCATTTAGTTATTGTTTTGTATAATCTGTCATTTCTACGCGTGATAACGTGAAGTCTGGAGCTAGTTTGAAGCGTACTGAAACCTTTATGATTCAGCACTGGAGCCAACGATGAACCAGCGACACAACTCGATGAAACCGTCTGTATCTGAACTGAAATCTACAAACACAAAAGTTAACACAGACAAATTAGCCACTGGTAAAGTGTAGCAGCAGAGACACACTCACTCACTCACTCATCTGTAAGTTTGTTGAGAAAATGTTGAGTAGCAGTGACTTTCCCGCACACATCCTGCCTTCTAATGCTTCCTATTATAAAGTCTGTTTTTCTTTCTCTGTGGATATCCAGCCTGAACGTATAGATGCCTTCAGAAAAGAACAGCCTGACAGATTCCTACTGTTTAATGCTACATGGAGGCCCAGAGACAGAACAGCCACAGTCAGATGTGTGCTTCGAAGCCGAAAGCAAAAGTAGAAAAAGAATGAGAGATTTACCTCTGACAGTCAGCATGCAATGCTGTATCTTCAGGAAACAATCGATCTCACACATTGAACAGAAGGTTCTCTGATCCACTCGATGAGGGTGGAGGTCTGCAGCCCGGATTTGGGAGCTGGCGTTTTTAGGACAAGGGGGGACGATGGAGGCTTTCATCTTTTTCCTGTGTATCAGAGTGGATGCATCTGAACTTCTTAAACCTTAGAAATGTAAGCTAAACTCCCTCAAGTTGAGTTCCAGCCATCACGCACACGAAAAAAAAATCAAATGTCCCAGACTGGGAGGCTCGGAGGGTGAAAACCTGGAGAAGGACTGTCCTCTCCAAACTGGAAGCTTAATGGTTCTTGGTAGACTTCTGCTTTCAGTGCACGTCATGGTGACCGCGGTCAATCAGTGAAGACAACGAGGGTATTCCAAAGTTAATGACCTCATAGTGTGGTGGGGGATGAACTAGAGTTCAAAGTTTGTTCTTCTTTCCATCTCGTCTCCACCCACATATTTCTTTTTTAATTCTCATCCTTGCATAAATTACAGCGTCTCTTTTGGAGGCACGAGAGTCGGTGAAAAGAGGCATCCATAGCAACGTGATGAGAAGTGTTTGAGTGTGTGTGTGTATGCGGGGAGGGCATGGGGAGGGGGCGAGGTTGGTGTTACCATATGTGGGATTCACAGTGAGTCATTTTAATGACGCCCACCCCTCCACCTAGTCGGCGGTAGTTCATTCCTCCGTATAACCTGGAAAGAGTGAGCGAGAATCAAATGAAGGAACAGTTCAGTTTCATAAACACAGATCTAACCCTAACCCAGAAGCTAATTTTCATGAGCCAGTACTCGGAACATTTTGACCGAGGTTAAACTGTGATTGGAGCACAGTGCGAAAAGGAGCGGGACTTAAGGAGGGTCAAGTATGTCAAGAGATGTACTGTGACTTTAACATTTTGATGCGTACATGATGTTTAAGAGGATGACCACCCACAGTGATCAATAACGTATCAATATGATTCACTGACATGACAAGAATTTGTCATTGTGGTGATCTATAGACCTCCGTGGAAGTGATTCTTTGATAGAAAGTTTCTAAAATAACTGTTGATAGTAAGATTATCACAAGATGTGGATAAAAATTAATTCACTCCCAATGTAAAAGGTGGGGACAAAAAACTCAGAGACCGATGACTCTGAATGATTTAAGACCTGTCAATGATAACCAACCATCAAAACCAGTCAAAATTCAGTCTGTGAATGGGAAGGACAACTTAAAAATGGTTGATGTCTCAGCAGGAAGTCATTTGCTAAAGCGAATTATGTACACATGAACAAACACTGTCAATTTGTACTGAGGAAAATTGTACTCAGCAAACCGGAGAGTTGGACCTTTATTTGAGCTACAGCAAATAATGTGACATGGGAATGAAAAGCTTAAAATCCCTCTTTAACATCAATTAACAGGAACATGGTAGAAGAACTGTGTTGTAGTGTGTGTTAAAGGTCTAAATCATGTCGTACAGACTGCAGAGCAGTTCTCATGTCCACACTGACACCCGTAATAAATAATAATAATAAATCTAAATGCTTTTCATGTGGCACATACCTCCATGTGTTGGCATCAGGATCGTAGACTTCTATAGTTTTGAGATACGTCGTCCCATCAAAGCCTCCCACGGCCATCAGCTGACCATTCACTACAGCCAAGCCCACCTACACACACACACACACACACACACATTAAAGCTTTTCTAATAACCATTTCAGTACCTTGACATCCACTGACAACCTCTTGCAGATTTTGCAGTAACTGAAGCTAACCTCTTATCAACCACACAGAACCCCCCAAAAATACATACCCCACTTCGTCTGGATGTCATGGCGACTACAGGAGACCACTGGTTGGTTCTGGGGTTGTATCGTTCTGCGCTGCTCAGCTCTGTGGTGTCGTCTCTCCCTCCAACAGAGTAAATCATGTCTTGGTAGACCGCACAGCCGAGGTGCTTCCTCCTGGTTCCCATCGGAGACACCGTGTGCCAGCGGTTCTCTTGAGGGTTGTAACGTTCCACTGAGAAGGAGAGAACAGCAAAAAAAGAACAATTTGACAATGAACTAACGATGTAGTAGAGTAAAGGGGAACCTGGCCATTTTTCAACTTGGACCCCCTTTTCTGAAGTTTGTGTGACTAATGGGGGCATCTTTATGGAATATATTTCAACTAGTGCTGTCAAAATTAACGCGTTAATTTTGGTGATTAATTTTAAACAATTAACGCGCTAAAAAAAATTAACGCAATTAACGTGGTTTTGTTTATTTCCGGTGGCGGCTGACCCATAACCTTTGGTCACATGCACGGTCAAACATCTATCCCATAGACATATATACATAGACATCGCATTGAGCGCTGAATCGCACGTCGACGTCGCCGCCATTTCGGATGTGGCAAAGTAGAGCTTTGTTTCCCAGATATATTAGTGTGTGTGGGAATGGGTGTATAAGAGGCATTCACTTAAAGCACTTTATAGAAAGGCGCTTTATGAAGTTCAGTCCATTTCCTTGTATTAGTTTACGGCAGATCTGCCACATCCAATATGGCGGACACGTTAACGTATCGCAGCAACGGACCAACCTGCTCAATGAGGCGTCTATGTATATGTCTATGATCTATCCTAACTAAAGGAGAGTCTATGTATATGTCTATGATCTATCCCAGTGGTCCCCAACCTTTTCCTAACTGCGGACCGGTCAACGCTTGACAATTTTAATGCGGACCGGGGGGGGGAAATACGTCATTTCAAAATAAAAAAACGTTTCAAAATAAAAGACCGCTCGACTTAGACTGGGACTATAATAGAGGGGGACTTACTACTCTATCTACAGTTGGTAGGAGAAGAAGAAAATATTAAGTATTAAGTAATATTTTCTTCTTCTCCTACCAACTGTGGATGAAGTAGTAAGTCCCCCTTTATTATAGTCCCAGTCTAAGTCGAGCGGTCTTTTATTTTGAAACGTTTTTTTTATTTCGAAATGACCGTATTAAATAAAACAGAAATAATTAATTAATTCTTGTGCGGCCCGGTACTGATTGATCCACGGACCGGTACCGGTCCGCGGCCCGGGGGTTGGGGACCACTGATCTATCCTAACTAAAGGAGAGTCTATGGCGGAAAGATGGATAAGGACGGACTTTTAGGGGGAACATTTCATTTTAAAAAGTTGCCCGACGGCTCGTTGGACAAAAACAAGGCAATTTGCACAGTTTGCAAAGCCGAATTTAAATTCCACAGAAGTAACACACTTTAACATATCACCTCAAAGCAAAACACCCTGCTGAAATTACCTCCACGGGACCTCGCCAGTCTACACTACAGGAGTGTGGCACTCGTCAGTATATTTCCTCATTCTGGCTTTTTTCTATTTGCACTGTGCATATGTGCACCTTAAGCCAATAAAATGAATGAATTTAAATATATTATTATATCTCTGTGTTTATTCTACATTAATTTTATCATTTTACATAAATAAATATTCATTATAAGCTTCAGTCTCAGAAAAATGCAATTAATTTATTGATACATTTATTGATAAATTAATCGCGATTAATTACAGAAATTTTTGCGATTAATTTGTTAATTTATTTTTTATCGACTGACAGCCCTAATTTCAACCAAACCAAAGTCGTTGATTGTTGGAAAGACAAGCCAGGTTTTTTGTTTACTTTTATTTTGTTTCCTAACCCAGATGTTTCCCAACTTCCCTACACAAGCAGCACTGACCTTTGTCGTAATTAAACATCACACAAAAAATCTGGATAACAGTCATTTGATGAAGTATGATTTATCACACCCAAAGCAGAGATAAAGTGTCGCTCTATGCTGTGTACAAACATTCAAGTCTAACAGGCTTCTACCTTTCCTCTTGTTGGGTCAATTTAATATTGTACTCATCATATGACTCAGTATCATACCTGTATTTAACGGTGACGTCCCATCAGACCCTCCTACAGCGTACAAGAACCCCCCCAGTACGGCCACAGCTACACCCAATCGCCTGGTGCTCATGGAGGCCACACGGGTCCATTTGTTCTCCTTAGGATCATACCTAAAGCACAAGAACAACATCCTTGATTGGTCTTATTCAAACATTAAGTGTATGGGAAGCTTCTAGAAATTATCCAGATCATCATAAAGACATCCTGAACTACCTCGAGGAAACAAGAGGAAGCAGGAAGTTCTGACATATACCTTTCTACAATGTTGAGACAGGAAACTCCATCCTGTCCGCCTACAGCGTACAGATAACCACCGAGGACAGCCACTCCCACACTGGTACGACAGGTGCTGGTGGGGGCTACGTCACTGCTCCACTGATTGGTCTTCGGATCATATCTGGATACGATAAATGGACCAAAGAGATTTTTTTTTGATTCAGCAAAGTAGAAAAGACAAGCAGAGTATGTGTTATGACCCAGGGTCATTATTTAGTGTACTTTGGTCTTGATGTGTGATTTTTCTGTGCTATTGTCTCTCCCTGCCTAAGGGTGGTGCTTCCACCCTTAAAAGGTGTCTATCCAGGTGCTGCCTGCCGATAGGTTAATGGACTGGTGGATCTGCTATAAATAGCTGCCGCTGGAGACATTCGTTCTCTTCTCTTGACCCTACTCCACCAGGCTGTATTGTACTGTATTGTATTGTGTTGTGCTGGGTGAACTTGTACTTGTCTGCTTTAGCAGACTTTAGCTTAGCAGTCCAGGTAGTTGTAGGTGTGAGTAGCTCTTTTGGTTCATCTCCCTTTTCTCCTGTTTATTTCATAGGGAGGCAGGTTAGAAACCTGTATTTTGTTTTCCTTGTTTTGGTTAGGTAAGTTAGTTTTCGGTCAGATTGTTTTGTTTGTTGTTTTGGGCCATGCTCACCCTGAAGCCTAACACTACCACTTTTGATATAATAATAATAATCATCGAATAAATGATCTGTTGTTGGACTGCAGCTCTGTGACCTTGGTCATTCTTGGGAGTGGGGAAAAAGGTGAGCGTTCTTTTCGTGTTGTGTTCAGTTCCCCTAGGCCAGACGTAACAGCATGAAATATAAAACCTGAGTGAAAATCTCGAAAGAAAAGCTAGACGAAGCTGGAGTGATCACCTCTCCACAGAGTTGAGGTACGACGAGCCGTCATGACCTCCCACTGCATAAAGCAAGTCATCAAGAACGCTGACACCGACTCCACATCGCCGTTTACTCATCGACGCTACCATCCGCCACTCGTTGGTCTGGGGGTCGTAGCGCTCAACACTGGAAATGGCGTCACCGCTGCACCAACCACCAACTATAAGAGAAGGAGATGTGAGGGAAGTGAGACAAGGTTAAATATACACAAGGTCAGCATGATAGACTTTCTACAGTGGTGCCAAATCTGCTGCCAAAAATGTACTGACCTGCGAAGAGTACCTCTCCACAGCGGATGGGTTTCCTCGGCCGGGTTCTGGGGCCCTGCATCAGTGGCCTCTCCTGTGGCAGCAGCAGGTAATTTTTAGCTTCATCAACCAGGTCTCTGAAACAACAAAGAACAAGTGCATGATGTATATGTCGAGGTAAAAGCTTCTCCTCTCACTGTTTAGAGTTAGAAGAAATAAGAAATAAGAATGAAACAAACAAGTTCACCTGCACTCCTCGTCACTCTTTATCAGGGGGTCTGACCCAACGGTGCCCACCAGGAACTTGGGGCTTAGCAGCGGCAGTCGGACATGCTGCAGGACCTAAAGAACACAGTAACCCCACATCAGTATTTTTACGCCGAGTGTCATACATGACTGGACCATGTGCCAGTAACAAGCGGAAAGACTAGCAGTGCCCACTGTGGTCACAAACCTGGGGGAGCTGTGGTCTGCGTTCCTGGATGCTGTATTTCACCCAGGCCATCACAGCGTTGAAAACCTGCTCCTCGCTCCGCACATTGAGCTCATCGCTGGAAATGATGTCAATCAACTGGTTGGCCGGCAGCAGCATGAACTCTTCGCTTTCCATTACCTAAAGACAGCAGAGCAGAACAAGTCAGTCCTCCTCAGTCCATACACCACCACATAACTACCGTGTCTTTCATCACGACATCTTGACATGGAATACCAAGAAAAGACACAATTCAAACATTAATACTGGCTTCATCTGGTTTACTTTAACCAGTTCCAGGACTCTGGTGTTAAAGCAGGACAGCTCACTGGTAGGACTGACCGGGATAATTAACACTAATTAACTCCATCTGTGTCTTCCTGGAAACAGGTCTATTATAAAAATCTTTTGTGACTGCCACTAAAGAAAATGTAATAATATATTGAGTCCAGCAGATGTAGCTGTTAAAACTACTGAGACGATGAATACAGAACGAATGCAGACCAACGCGTCTCTACCAAGACTACAGGAACACTCCACCTCTAACACCTACCACTGGTCATCTGGCCATCTGTGTCGGAGCTACAATGCCACAACTAAAATCTAAACTGTTCGTATCACATGCACCACGTCAGGTGAAGAATAAGGTGAGTCATCAGTCTGCCTCCTCTGACGTCTAATCAGACAACACAAGGGAAAAATGTCGTAATAATTAATGCCAAATGTAAATTTCAACTTTGTTCAAAATAGATATATAGTTGTAGTAGTAGTAGTAGTATAGTTTGTAGATTAACAGACTAAAAGACGTTTAACATAAAGTGTTTGTGATTCAGCAAAAACAAGAAGACTGTGTGTGTGTGTGTGTGTGTGCATAGCCTCTACAGTTCAGCTTGAAGCCTGTTTCCTCTTTCTATTGACTCACAAGCTGCAAACCAACATTTAAATCCCTGAGAGAAGGATTACCGCTGAAGGATTAAAGAAGTTTATCTTTGTGCTTATTGTTATTACTGACACACAACAAGCTGCACAAATGAAAAGAGGTTTGTGTAAAACCTCAGAGACAGAAGAGTGTCCCATCACTTTCCGCTGTTACAGAATCTGCTACAGCATACTGAGGAGCAGTGTGAACCTAAGAAGCTTCTCCTGTATTGTGTTAGCACACGTCTCTTTATAATTGTGAGTCAATAGACTGTCTGGGCTTTTTCCATATTTACAATCCATGTGAAACTGGACAAACAGACAATCACACCAACACCTGTGTTAGTTAGTGTGCAGTTTAGCCAGCTGAAGTGTTAGCGTGTGACACTCTGCAGTGTGTAAACAGACACCGAAAGAAGCAGTTAGCAGTTTACACGCAAAGGCCCTGTGGTAACTGGACTAGGTGTTTAAGACTAAAGACAAAGAAAGCAGCTCTAACAGCAGCGTGACGGGGTAAAAGAAAATATAATAAGTCATAGATGTGCTGTGAGATGTGCAAAACTTGTGTGTGAATGTTTTCCGCGCCTTCATTATCTATCAGCATTTCTGGAAGCCCTGTGACTTCTTACCTCCTGAAAATTGTGCTGGGTGAACTTGTCCGCAATGCGGAGCAGCTCGCGGCAGGAGTGCGTGTCTGCGAAGGCCCTGATGCCCAGACAGTTGGAGGGATCCAGCTGTCTCTTGAGGAACTCGCAGCAGGCCTCCTGGATCTCAGCCAGCTGGAGGAGGCAGGCGGCAGGGAGCAGCGTCTGGACGTTTCCCTCCTCCACGGTCACCTAGGGGCAACGGAGGTCGGGACATTTTCACATATAGCCACGAAGCTGCGACTAGTGAGGCAGAGCTGTGTTGTCTGCAGAGTTTCGGGTTGGAACCCTGCAGCTCTGTCTCCGTCTCGGTCTCTACAGGCCTCTGCAGGATGCTCAGTGATGCTCGGATGTACAGCTGCACTGCATTGTTTGAATTTTTTATGACAGACCTAACTGCACTCTGAGGGATAAACAAGGACTTGGAAATGTTGTTGCATCCTTCTCCTGACTGGAACTTCTCAATAACTCTGCTGTGAGTCTGCAATGTTCGTTTAAATTGAAGATTGTTGGTTAGTCAGTTTTCTGGCAGAAACTACAAAGAGACAGCCCTGATCTTTTGTGTAGTCAAACCTACCTTGATCACACACAAATAATCAGCATACTGATGGTTTAGACTTGTAAGCCTTCTCTGTGTTGATCAATGTCAAACCATCCTAATTACACCCTCTGTAACTCAATTATGTAAAACAAATTATGTAAAAGTCTAAATGAGGCACATGTTCCTGGAAGTCCTGTTTGTCCCTCCTGACGCTCCGAGTCATGAATGCACATTTTATTAAATAAATTCAAATGTTTGAACTTTCTGTCACAGACCACCAGCTGATCTGAAGAGCTCCATGTCTTGTTAGTATTTGTTCAAACAACCTGCAAGTGACTCAAACCTGTTTTTCGAGAACTCACTGAACTTAGCTGTTTAGCGCCACTTGTGTTTGCCAGATTTCTATCTGCTTGCGTGCGGTCAATAAGTTTATACACTCTCACCAAGAGTGGCAACAACACAGCGCCAACCTCTAATATCAGTGAAACACAGTTCACTGCTGGGGTTGTTGTTACCTGTGATGTGTAGGCAAAGTCAATGAGCAGCTCCATGGCTCTCTCGTCGATGTCGCGGATAACCACTTCAGTCTGCCTGCTCTCCGCCAGCTCTCCAGTGAACATCGCCCTGAACACAAATCAAGAGATATTACTTAGATGTTCTCCCCCTGAACTCTTCTCAGATATATTATCCTGTGCCAGCTGTGAGCTGAATACAATGTTCGTCTCCCGGTACCTGAAGTAAGGGCTGCAGGCGGAGAGGATCACGCGGTGAGCGTAAATCTTCTTGGCACCCACCACCAGCACCACGTCGCACAGCTCACGGTGTTTCCTCAACAGGTTGATCACCTCCAGGGTCTGCCGCGGGTGTTTGTCTGAGACGTAAGGCATGCGTGCAGGCTGGGGGACCCCTTCAGGGAGCTTGTTGGGGTCCCCCAGAGTACAGCGGCTGGTGATGTCCATTCCAGTGGCGTCTTGGCGTGCGCTGGTGGCCCTAAACATCAACCGGGGCAGCAAGGATTAAACGACTGGACGTTTTAGCGGCT
The DNA here is from genome assembly GCF_000972845.2 of Larimichthys crocea. Taxonomy (NCBI): domain Eukaryota; kingdom Metazoa; phylum Chordata; class Actinopteri; family Sciaenidae; genus Larimichthys; species Larimichthys crocea. The sequence continues at coordinate 15,639,391 of NC_040020.1, read as the reverse complement.
CGTCGTGCTCAGCTCAGGGGAGGTGAAAGAAAAATGGAGTGTGTAGGATGTTGTGATCTACAAATGACTGAGTAGCCAAGCTTTTGTAGGCTACTGCAGTTCACGACCATCATGGATGAAATATAGTCTTTAATCTGAGCTCTCTGCCACACTCCGTTCTCTGGAAAATGCTACTTTAGACATCAGTTCTTGTGAATACATTATTTATGGCAGTGTACCTGTGAATCCATCATCACACACGCCTCATCTACTGTCACAGTGTCTGTGGACCAGCTGAACCAAATATAGTTGGGTCACAGGCCTCTAGATAGCCAGTGTAAACTTATCTACAGCAGTCCAGCAGTCAGTGTAGGTCTATGTGTTTTTAGAGCGGTGGGCACAGGATCATTCTGGTTCACTTCAGATCATGTTCACAGTGCCAGGCAAACATGTGGTCTAATCATTACAGGTGAGGCTGCTTGGAAACTATCAAAGCTTCGACCACAAATAACGTTTAATGAACTTGTTCAGCTTCCACCAAATAATCACAAACCACTACACAATGGAATGTAATCCAACACAGCAGAACTTCAATAAATCAACATTTGTGTCTGACAGTCTGTAAGGCAACACTGTGCTGATATTAAAGGGGCACCCCGCCTCTTTTACACATGCAGATCAGTTTACTCATCGCGAGGAGAACGACTCAGCCTGAGAAAACTGTTTTATGACGTGTTCTCTGGTTCTGGAGGAAGAAAAACGATGATATCATCGAGGTCATGTGAGTTCAGGTGATCTCAATGCTGACCGTCCATTTTGATCTGTCGCTTCTTACTGTAGGTGTACAGCACTGATCTGCTGGGCTTTTTATTTATAAGCAAACGTTGCTCTGGTAACATCTCAAAATGGCCCAACTAGAAAAAACTAACCGCTCCGATTGTCAGTGGAGTCAGCTGAACTATTTTGAACCAGGCGCTGATACAAACCTCGGCTAGTGCCTGCCAGCGTGACAGAGCTGTGAGCAGCCCGACAGGAGAGACACGGTGTGGTGCATTCAGATATTATAACTACACCTTGAGCAGGTATGCTTTGACTGTGTGGAAATGTCATGTGTTCACCTCACACATGACGAACAAAGACATTACAAAGACATAGGAGTTGGTTTGTTCTTCTTCATGACTATAGTGGACAGTTTTCTCTCTTCAGTTACAAAAGAAGAAAAAAAAAAAAAAAAAAAATCAGCCTACGTGGATGTTCGACACCCACCTGCTCAGCTGAAGCATTAAGATTGAGCACATTGTAGTTTAACAGTCCACATTTTTCATCCTGCAACAGGATCGTGTACATTCTCACACTTTGACGCCACACCTACCTGCGCATTGGCTTTGCGTCCATGCACTGAAGAACTATGTTTGGTTCCACTCCTTGAGGTTAACCTACAAAAGACAACACAACAAATCAGAGAAAGTGAAAACACTGCTACACTCATGAACTGAATTAATCTAAATCTAATTTTGCAACTTCTTTTAGAAAACATGCTCGGTTCATTGACCGACAAGCTGCAGCTTCCTCGAACTGATTTAACTGTGTGTTGAAAGCTGGAGATCAGACTGAGGCGCACGCTGACAAGAGTCGGTTTATTAGACACACCTGTACAATTACTCTGTTCACCTGTCACACTGCAGTCAAATAGCATGGTCCTGCAATAAACCCTGCTGTGTGTGATGTACAGGTTTCTTGACAGGCTCATAAACATGTCTTCAAAACAACTCTGAAGTCACTGAGAGGCTGTGATCATGTGCTGACGTTAGCCAACACATACTTAAACAGGGTTAGATATATTATTCACACAAGTTTTAACCAAATCATATTACATCACAAGCTCTTGAAAAAAGGGGGTTTAATGGTACGTGGGCCGTTTGGTTCAGTTTGGTGCTCCTCGTGACCCAAACAATCACAATAGTGATCCAAAGCATGAGGTTCAACAGAAAGTTTTGGCTCTGCACCATCCGTTCTCTATCAGCAGTAGCATGCTGGTCATCTTAGCCCAGTTAGTCAATCTAATTTAGTGTTGCTGTCATCCGAATGAGAGACCGGAGCTGGAGGAGCCTCCCGAGACGTCCCATGACCCGCTGGATGGGAGCATTTACATTTCCCGGTTAGTTACAGCAACAAGTAGTCTCCCACATTGTTCTACCGATGTCGGGCGTTTCCGTGGAAACATGTTAAGTCATTTAACGCCGACATTGACACAGGAGTGCTTTTTTTGGTGCGGCTGTAGAGAAAACAGGATGTAAGCATGTGGTCAGAGCACTTGCATCTCCGCGTGTGCATTCTGCACGTCCACCTGTTGTGCTGCCCCGTGTGAATGGGTGCAAGCTGCAGTTGTTCGGGGGGAATATTTACAGAGCGGCAGTGACACTTGTGTGTTTGACACATGGCAGTGTCTCTCTGCTGACACAAAACAGCGTTACAGTGAGAATCACGGCCGCTGTTGAAAGTTTTACATTGTCATAATGAACGGTAAAAATGTTTCTACACTTCTGATTTCCCTGCAGTGCCAAAAATGGACCTAAACTCTACACCAAGGCTGAGCTGCAACACACGTCAGAGATCAGACTGTTGAACTGGTTGACAGATCAATAAAGTTAATCACCTTCTTCTTTTGGTGGCTTAAAGTTTGCGGTTTACATTTAAGTAATAAACCTGAGTGCTCTGATTCCTCTTATTGTACAAAACACTAGAGTGCAGTACAGTGAGGTTCAGAGAAGGAATGGCACACATCATTTCTCTGCATTATGTGAGAGTGAGTGGGTTCATCTCATCCCTCTGTTGTTGAAATACTCGGTCATCTGATCCTGAACACGCTCTGTGTTTATGAATCGCTTGTCACAGTTAGCCGGAGCACAGTTCAGATAACACGATCACAGATCAGGATTGATCAGTGGGGAAACTGGAAGCCAATACTGATCCTGTTACACGGCGGATCAGATGTTCACGTACCAGTACCGACAGCTTTGTGCCCACTGTCAGCCCCTATCACTCAATTTGACGATAACCTTTACACACACACACACACACACACACACACACACACACAGCCTGTGGCTGGCTTGTTTTTAAGCTGCATGGCTGAGAAGTCTGGAGCTAAATGTTTGTTGTTAGCAGATCCGGATGTGAAGCCACTTAGCTCGTTAGCTAACATTAATCACACTTTCCAATAACATGGGGAAGAATTGGGTTACAGTTAGGTTTATGGGCGGCTGTGGCAGAAACCAGTGAGCTAAATGGAAAGAATGAGAGTTTCTGTGAAGATCTGTGTCCACGCAGGAGTCTAAACACCAACGAGCTAACTGCTAGCTAACGAGTTAGGGTGTCTGGGAACGCTATGTGCTACCGCTAGCTCTGTGGTAACATCCACAGGCGACCCTGAACACAACACACACAACACAACACAACACAACACAACACAACACAGTGAGTCAGTACAAGCAAAGAACACGAAACACAGCCAACTGAAGGCAGCCCCTCGTTAGCCGTCATGTCGGGTGTGTGTGGCCGCCTCAGAGTGAGCATCAGGTCGGACTGATGTTAGAAGTTCACCCTGAACGCTAACGATGAGTAAGTTACCGTCAGTCCGAGCTGACAGTGACAGGAAGCTTTCCGCCAGGCTTTACCTTATATTTCCATCCCAACGACGCAGCGAAGTCGCCCGGGTTCCTAATGTTTACAATGTAACGCCGTCGCCGAAACGCTGCTGCTTTTCCTCCTCGGTATTATTATTATGCGCATGCCAAATGCCAAGCGCCACTTCCGGCCAGTGTGTTTTTCAAAATAAAAGTTGAGATGACGTCATTGCATTACATGTAGAGGCCATAGACTTTATGAAACATGGACATTGTATGCCTAACATCAAACATAGGTTTCTGAAGAGATCGTATTAGAAACTCTGCACAGATTTATGTTTTACTGTTATACCATGAATGCACTCCTGTGTGCATGAAGCTGTCTTTAAGAGTAGCACTTTTTATCCATCAGAAGGCGCTGCAGGGACAAATTGGGCATGTTTTGTTAAATCTACCATCTTTGCGCTATTTATTTTATATATATATATATATATATATATATATATATATATAATATATATATATATATATATATATATTTATATATATATATATATATATATATATATATATATCCTATATTCTGTGTCTGTTAACATTTGTGACCGAACAAGGAATTTGCTCGCATGGAGTTTCATATTTTGATACATTTAGACAGGAGCCCACTTCACCTCCCTGTATATTTCCAAAACACTATATAACTGAGCTACGATGAGTAAAATGACGGAAACATTTCAGAGAACAAGAAGGATAAAAGCTTTTTTTCTATGAAATATCAAGGCCAACTTATAAAAAATGAACTGAACTGAAAATTCTGTTTTTTTGCACTCAACACTGTACTGAAAAGGTTTTATCAGACACCACAGAAACAACAGAAATGCATCATGAGACTTTGTTTTTTTATGTAAAGTCTTAATCTGCATGCTACACAACGATGACTGTAGTGGAAAAAAGGTGAATTCATTAGAAAAACTGAAAATATCTAAAATTGTACTCCACAAGTTGCAGCATCTTTGAAGAACACAAAGTAAAGAAACAAGCAACGCTTTGTGGTGCAGCCATGAACTTTAATTTCTAGTATGTCAAATATTAAACATGAAAGTCCATCTATTCCCAGAGTGCAGTCCATACATAGCTTCTACGGTCATCTTCATAATCTAAAGGAAACATTTACACACTGTATTGCTTTTAGTCTGTGTTTAACACACGTTCTACTGAAAATCATCTTCACAAATGTTCATCCAAAATTAGATGTGTGGACATTTTGAGAGCAGCAGATTTGGGCACTGCAAAAAGAAGACGGTCACAATTGGATGTCCATACACATTTGTTGTCAAAGCTTGGCAAAGAACAGGAGAGTATGTATGATCTTCAGTGGTTTTAATTTGCTGTATGAACCATTCTGAGTGCCCAAACTGACAGCGGTCCTTACCTCCAACACATCCTAAAATAAACTCTAAAAGCTAACTGAAAACCAAATCTATACTTTTTTTTTTAGATTTACATCATTTACCAACAAAGTGCCTTATCTCATTATATTCTCCAAATAAATTAAATACAAAGAAATCCATAACACATACATATTAACAAAAAGTTCATCTCACATATTCCCATATTTGACTCTTGACATTCTCATCTGTGAATCTGTTGATTGAATTAACTTAAATTCAGTTTTTAAGTGTCCGCTCACACATTAGGCACTGAAACAAGTCATTTCATTGAATTACTGTTATTTTGCTGGATATTATGAATTAAAGTTATCCAATCCTCACAGGAGCTTTTTAAATTAAAGAGATTGATTTGCTCTGCATCTTCCCATCAGCCAGTCATTGTCTTCAGTTTCTCAGGAGGCGGGCAACAGCTCAGGCATGGCTCACTGGTAGTTGTGTCAGTGAATGGGACATGAGCGGCTGCAGCAGAAGTGTGTCTGGAGTTTGGACTGGGGAAATTTAAATAAATCATTTTGCACATGTTTAATAGACAATGCCATCGTTTATTTCCTCTATTGAAAATGTAAGTCTTCCAGGTATGGAATCATTTATTTTATCAACACTATATATCGTTTGTGGAGGTGAGGTTATTTTCTGTAAAAAGCATTACGACTGTATTTATTTTTCTTACCATCCATATAAGTCAGTGTAGTGAGGAGGGGTGCATCTTGGGAAATATAGGTGGTGTACTGCAGATCCTCCATCAAAGCTGGTGTCAGCTGACCAGGAGTAAGTGATGTCATCATGGTTGAGGGAGCAGGATTTGGGCTGATGTATTTCTTTTGACGAGCTCGACAGTTCTGAAACCAAACCTGGATGGAGGAGAAGGGATTGAGAACTGGTCTGGATGGAGCGGTTCCTTCTGGTTCCTCAGAAATATGAAACTAAACATAATTTGAATGAAACATAGTGGACAAGGAGAAGTCCCGGGGATTTAACAAACAACATGAAGGGAAATCAGAAATCTCTAAGTTCATTATGATGCATGTGAACACTTTACAATATGTTGTTTTTCCAGGCTGTTAGTACAAACTCGCAAGCTCTTGTAAATAATCTAACCAGTAGCTGAATTTCATTATTTTTGTGCACTGATAAACAAAAGTTGAGTGTCTTATCTTCTTGAGTCTAACGGGACTGGAGTCGTAGTCTGCTTCACAGTACAAAGTAATCATTGTTTTGTCTGATCAACTGCTGAAGTCAGCTCCTCAGTCAAAATTTTGTTTAAGAGCAGTGTTTACCTGAATAACCCTGCGACTGAGTCCAGTCCTCTCTGCCAGTTTCTGGAGAGTCTGAGCATCGGGGTTGTTATCTTTAGCAAACTGAGTTTGCATCACCTGCACATGTAGAGATGACAGATGGGCATGTGTTTACATGGTTGAAATGTTAAAGTTGATAATGTTGTTATAACAGTCTAGATCACTGGTTCCCAACCTTGTACAATTACCCTCAAATTAGTGATAGCAAGCAGGAAGTTTGTGTCAAGTGACTGATTTAGATGAATTTTGAGCAGATTATTTCCTGAATACTGCATCAGATGAGTTTTCCTGATTTATTCTATCTATATAATATATATTATATAATATATATAAATATATATATATATATATATATATATTATATATATATATTATTCTATATTATTTATTTCTTTATTTATTTATTTATTTATTTTTTTTTAACTGCAGCCGTGTGTGAGTGTCAGCACAAACCAAAGGCAGATATCCCGTCATCCATCCTATCCACATACATTATCCTAGGTACATTCCATATTCTCCATCATGTCATAGTGTGGCTTTTTATACAATTGTTCCTCTGTATTGTGTACTTAATAGGACTTTTTTTGTACTTTTCTTTACACATTCAGTGTTGTCTTCTGATGCTTGGCAATTGTTCTCTGCTAAACAGCCTCACCCTGTATTTCAAAAGTTGAAAGAACCACAGTGATGGCTCTGTGACTATAGCTTGTGTTCAGGTGTGAGGTAAAGACCTATTGTATATATCACCCATTAAAATCAAGAGACACCCCATGAAGCCTTGGCAACCCTCAGTGGGGGTCAGCACCATCAGGTTGCACTGAATAGTGATATTTGTTCAAATAGAATGCATTAACTACTGCTGCCACTAGAGGACAGAAAACATCAAAACAAGTGTCCGGACGTCACTGGCTCCTACATTTGTTATACTGACTCTACCCATTGACACATTCAGCTGACACAGAGCAACACGAACAATCAGGAGTTAAACATGTACTCTCCTTTTATTCTGTTTTGTATTACCAACTCTTGTCTTCAGCTTGCTGAAATATAATAATAAAATCAGATGAACACATCAAATGTGTCATAGTGAGGTGTAGGCACATATTCCCTACTACTCAGTGTATCGTATCTGATCAGACACACTTTAGTAGGAAACCACAGTAACCCAATAGCAGCCCTGAGTTCAAGGTTCATTGAAAGGGAAACAAGACAACCTGTCCAGCAGCAGCATTAAATATACATACACACACACCTGTAACTGATCAACAGTGAAGCTGGTCCTGGCCCTCTTTGCGGGTCTGGGCATGGTGCTGGACTCATCTTTGTCTGTCACCTCTTCGTCCTCTTTTGGATCCTCTTTTTAAAAAAAATTAAATAAAACACACACACACACGTGTGATGGGGTTTGTTTCTCTCTCTGTGGGCCTCACCTTTTTTTTTTTTTTTTTTTTTTAAAAAGGTGAGACATGTTTAGGCTGAAGCAGTCTTATTTTCATTTCAGAGGGTTTTAATGATAAATAGTCAAAAATCAAAAATCATAAAATCATTGCAGCACATTTAAATGATTAGAAATTGTCATTTACATTTGTATTCCATTTAAACTGGTTTTGTATCTAATTTAATTATATTCTATTATATCAATATTATCTATAAATATTTGATGTATGACATGAGGCTGTTAGATGACATGCTTGATTCTCCTGAAGACAGCATTGCTAACCTACTTTAGTTATAAATGAATCATGAGTATCTGGCATCAATGTTTTGGTATTTTAAAAAAAAGTAACCACAGTATCACAGTGGGTTAATAATGAGGTCTGAATTATACTGATTATTCAGGGAGTGTCAGCAGAAACCAGAGGCAGATATCCCATCCACATACTCACCATTCTCCTTGGCACGTTTGATATTCTCCATCATAATGTCATAGTGTGGCCTGCAGAAGACCCTGTTCTCTAGCAGTCCGCATTCCTCCCCAGTGGACAGCTGCCGCTTACAAGAGGTGCAGGAGAAACAGGCCAGGTGGAAGGTGCTGCCTCGGGCCCGACGCACCCAGTCACTAGAGTGGATGTTACGTCCGCAACGAGCACAGCGGGTCCCATATCTCCTGAAGAAAGACAGGAAACAGGACGAGAGGTAGAATATGCGGAGATATAGTCACTGAAGTTTAAGTGAGGTGAGGGGAGTTGTGATCAGGTGGTCGATCAATGATAGTTAAAGAGATACTCTGACTAAGTTACACCCACTTTCCCTCAACCACGTCCGTTTAATTTTGCCACTATTTACACTGATCCCAGTCTCTGCTGTTCAATAATTTATTAAAATCTATTCAGCGACAGAGGGCTGCTCCACCCTTTATTACTTACATGTGTCAGAATGTGTTGCATATGAAGCCATCCGCACACAAACACTGGATTGCTCCAGTACAGGATGAGGAGTAGATGTGTGCCCCAAACATGTACCATAAGGTGTCCCAAATGAAAGTAGGTGCGCCATAACATTGTCCACCATGACCATGCACCTCAAAAGACAGCACACATTCCTCATGTTCCCTCATTAACAGAACATGTGTAATCCAACACTTTCTCTTTCTTCTTGTGCTTTTTGGCAGCTCAATTGACTGAACACAAACACAGACCACATGAAATGTTTGTTTTCAGATGGACCATGTGGAACCATGTCATCATTATTAATCATAATATGATGAAATGTTTAGTCTGGGGAGGTTACACAAATAAAATGACTGCCTTATCACTGCTATAAAAACAAGAGACACATCATATGTTTCATTTCTGCATATTATGTAAAGGGTTGTGTCATTTGTAAATGTGTTGTGGCTCTGACTCACCTGAAGTAGTCGAGTTTGCAGAAGACTTGTTTGTCCTTGATGTAGCAGCTCACGTGTCGCCCCAGTGATGTTTTACATACACTGCATGAGAGGCAGCGCACGTGCCAGCACAAGTTGTTCACCTGAGGTGGACGAAAGAAAGAGGGGCACATTTGTGGTCACTACCATAACCACAAATGGTGATTATGGTAGTGATTCACCATAACCACCATTCTTATGAGCTCCTTAGCACACATACATAAAGCTTTTTGGGTTTACTAGAGAAAAACTAGAATGATCTGTAATCAAGAAATGTAATTATGAGGATACCATCGTCTAACATTAACCAAAAACTAATTGAGTGCAGGTTTTGTGCACTCTGGTGCATTTGTGTAAAAATCAGGTATGTCTTTAAATTAAAATGGTGTTAGTTAGCAATTTATAAATCTAAATTTATAATTCAAATTCACAACATAATCGTTTTTGAAAACATCTGATTTAATTTATCATTCAGTCATCAAATTTGTGAAACAAACAGGCTTGAAAAATATTTTCCACAAACTACATTAATATTAAAATTGCATAATTATTTTGTTCAAGTAAAATAGGCAGTGAAATTACAAAAAAAAAAGTTCCCCATGTAGGAACTTGACCCAATGAAGAGTCTAAATTAAAGCAATAAAAATACAGTCACTTTAAAGACAGATTCAGGCCATGAAGCTACACACAAAGACCCTTTAGATAACTGGTTTTACTATGGTTTTTACTATGTCCGATTCATTTTAAAGTGTTGTCAATGCTTCAGTAGGAGTCTGACCTTGAGCAGGTATCTGTCCACTATCTCCAGGCCGCAGGAGGTGCACAGGGCTTTCCCCTGCAGGGAGGCCACGGTGGGCACGGAGGAGGAGGAGGTCGAGGAGAGGGAGGACGGAGAGTAGCAGTCCTCCTCGAAAATATCATCAGGCCCAGAGGAACCCTGTCAGGAGTAACAATTAGACAGCCGGTCAGTGAGGTCCGAAATTTTTTAGGGAAAATCCTAAATGAAGCTGTTTTGTTTCAGTTGCTAGCATAACAGTCCACATTCAGACAGACGGTATAAGAGTAAACAAATTCAAATGTTTGATTTATTTGGCGGCACTTTGAAGTGCGCGAGCTTTGCGCCATTCTGCTGTGACACCGTACACTCTATAAAATGACGGTGATATTTGTTTGATATTGAAAACACGCACTCCGTCCACAAAAACACTTCCTTGCAGCGGAGTGAACTGGCACCGGGTCGGCGAGTAAACAGCCTCAGTCGTTCGCCCTTCTTCATCCGACATGATGTAAGCGACAACTCCGGACCGATGAGCGGGACACAATAACGACCCTGTAACGTCCCAGTCATTTTTCCATGGCAACCGCAGTCATCACCGCGCGCACTTATATGACGGCCCAAACTTTTTGTTCGACATTTTGGACTTTATTTTATTAACATAAGGCCAAAGGCCCACATCTTCATATTGTATGGCTCTTTAATATTTCTTAATAATAATAATAATGTTTTCTTGTGTACAATATTGAAATACTACATGGGCTCTTTTGGAGACCGGCCTCGCGCACAGCTGAATGTCCTTTTCACTGATTGGCACGCATGTGCATATGATAACGAGCCACCAGGCGGGTAAAGAGCAGGTGAGCTTACTGCGCCTCACCGACGTTTGTCCAAACTCTGCTCACACGTTTACCAATACTGACTTTTTAACACTGTAGCAACAGACGAGCCTGTCCACTAACATCGAAATAATCATCAATAATCATCACTTCATTTTGGACGGAAGATGCTGTTGGAATAACTGAGTTTTATTACAATAGTCAGAGATTGCTGTTGGGTGGATAATTAATATATTAATACAGGCACAGTAAGCCAGGCTACGATATTTAATTAACCTCATTAAGAGAGCACGGAATATAATACTAAACCTAACAATAAATCCTGGAATCTGGCCCTGTATTATTGATATGACTTGTGTTTTTTGGCCTGTATTCTAAATACATGTAGTTAAATACAATAATAGCCTATATTACTATAACCATGACAATGTTAATGTCACTTCTATGTTAATACATTAATAGCTGGATAAGTATCGGCAGTTTAGAGCATTAGTACTCCCACTTATTTATTAGCAGACTTAATGATGACTTAATTCTATCAAAGGCCTACATTTTCTAAATATTTGACACTTCAAAATAAAGGAAGAAAATGCTTGTGTGAAAGTAAATGACTTCTGAGAAATTAAACAAAAATAAAGTTAAGTGTGCAAAGCAATATCTGCGAAACATGAGAAAAGTTCCTCCCAGCCTGTAAAATGATTAAAGTTAAATAAAAACGTGCCTCCATTCTGTGCTGCAGAAGCAATATTATGCGACCTAATGAAACCCTTGTAAAATACATCTGTTCATTCAATCCACTCACCAGGCTGTTGGAGACAGAGTTAAACATTTTCAGTGAAACATCTGCCGGCTCCTCTGGTACATCCCCGTTCATCCAGATGTTTTTATTCCACAGCAGCACACCGGGAGCCTGATGTGTGACCTGATGTTATTAGTCCTCTGTGCTCCTACTTGTCCACCCACTCTCTCCCAGCTCTTGAAGACTTTGTCCACCGCAGAGCTCCAACTTTGTTCTTGTCATTTAAAGCAGCGCGGTGCACCTCCCACCAACGACCCGGACCCGAACGGACCCGCCCCAAAGGTACAACTATTTAGAGCATGATGATGATTATGACATTTTTTCTGTCTGTTCTTTTAACGTTTTCTCTTAATCTCTCTTTTCATTTTCTTTTTTTAACATATTGAAGCACTGACTCAGTTTGATTATTAAATTAGAATCTTTTCATCCCCATCAAGGTCTAAACATCAATTCAGGCTCATAGATAAAAATAAAAAAAACTAAATATTGATCACAGCTCAATGAGAGTGCAATGCTTCAATAAAACCAAATCTTTTTTTCCCTTTGAGAGACATTGACATTGTTATCAGTATTCCTCATCTTTTCCTTTCTTGCCATCAGGGACTTTATGAACACAGCACAGGTCTAGCTTTGAGAGGGGACTGACTTATATTTATTTAGACATCCATACCGTCTGACCAGCAGCACCCAGGGCACCTCAGCAAGACAGCAACACTCACTGATTAATTCAGAGTACATTAGAACACAGTTTCATGGATTAAATTACCTGCAATTCTTTTTTTCCCCATGTCACATTGAAGTAACACTCGGTATGTACATATATAAATAAACACAATCATTCTTGTATAATATGTTGTATTATGTCCTTCATCTCTAAAATTTAAGATTTTTGAACCAACATTTATATCTACTCTGAATGTGTCCTTAAGAAACACAGAAAACAGAGAGTGCTCTTGAATTTCGAGGGCACCCCCTTGTCCATTATTACCCTGTCAGACTTTAAGTGAAGACGACGGCTAAGCAAAGACCGGGGGTCAAAAAGGCATGAATGAAAACATTCTCAGAGGGCACTTTGTGAATGGCAAAGCAAGAATCCCTTTGGGTCTTATCTGTGCATACGTCTGCAACCTGATCCCCCCAGACCTCTAAAGTGGGTCTATAGGATAATTTAATGTCATAGATGTGTGGGATGGACTGGGTTTAACCTCAAAGAGGAAAGTGTAAAACAGGCTCACTAATCTGAAAACTGAAGGATTCAGCAACATTTAGAAATTGAGCCCAAAAACTCATTTGTAATTATATCTATCTGATCATCTCCTCTTGTTTAGTACTTTGATCAAATGAAACATGTGGAGCAGTATAACTGTAAAATGCAAGATGACACCGTTTCAGTCACCAACATGTTTGTTTAGAGTTTAAAATGGGTCTTTTATTGTTGAGAACATTCAAACAAAACCAGACATCCCTCAGTCTGTTGTAACAGTAAAAGCTTTGTTTGTGCCTGAGCTGGAATTTACACAATATTGTCAAATTTCTGTGAAATAATTCAACATTTTCTAAAAGGCACAATGGATGTCTGCACTCAGTTTTGCACACTCACATTTTGGCATTGTTCATTTAATTCATGTAAAAATTCAGATAAACGTTCGGTACAAACGTCCAGTCCTCTTATCACTGACCTCTCACAGCAAGAGGCATGGGTTTAACTCACATCCTGAATCTGAAAAAATAAATAAATAAATCACGTGCAATGGCATCTTAATGCTGGATGCAGAAAATATGCTAAGTATAAAAAAACCTCTTACACAGGTTCTAAGAATATTTACAGCACCTGCTGTACAATCAGCAATATCCCCTTTGCTCACACATGAGGAACCAAAATGGAGAAAAAGAGAAACTTTTTGGAAGAAGAGATCATGACAATGGCAGAGTAAATTAAAGCCAGGGAACATGTACTGTATCTTCATCTATATCTTCATACAACTTTGCATCCTGTTTTTAATTTAAAACACCTCATCTGGAAGTTAACCTCACACCTTTAACTGTTTGAAAGCTAGAAGTCCAAACTTTGTTGAGAGGTAAGATCATTTCCATGTTAAAGTAGCATTTTATAAATGAGAAAGACATACACAAGATTAAAACTAATCATAAGTTGTTTTATAAATGAAGCCTCAGGTCTGTGGGGTGTCTGATGGTTAGTTCAGGGTTTATGAAGGTGTCATCGTCAAAAAAACGCAGGAATCAACCAGACTGTTAGACATTTTGATGTTTAAGTATATGTTAAATTGGCATTGTTGAGTTTGTATCTAACATTCATTTTCACATAAAGCCATACATTAATGTTTAGGAGTAATAACATGCAAACAAATCTAATACTTTGTTGAAATATTTGTTCCACAAGGGAGCCGACTATTTTAATTTTAACCATTGTGGCAGAGCCCTCCACTCCACTGCTCCCTAATCCAGCCCTCTTCATGGTGTTGGAGGATTTAGGACAGCACTCCTGCAGACAGCATCTGCTGATCTATTAAGAGAGAGTAAGGAGGGGTGTTTGTTTGGGGTGGGGGCATTAGCTCTCTTGGTGTTCAACATTGTGGCACCAAGACTTTACATTGAAAGGATTCTTTGTTTTAGACCACTTTGTTTTCTCTCAAACAATTATCCCAATACAATCTAGTTTATATGACAGACTTTGACAGGTAACCAAGTCAAGTTAATCACATCTGAAAATCCAAAATGTCATGCTTTACCTGCACAATGCACAATTACATGAGATTAAGGATGCAGCTTTCATTTACATTTGTGCAAAAACGTCCAGGAGTTAAGAAGGTCTGAGAGCTCTGGACAGACACACACACACACACACACACACACACACACACACATCCATGGCGGACACCTGCTCCTTCATGAGAGTGGGTGCACAATTTAGTTGTCAGACCTGAACTAGTCAAACAGTCATTCACAAAGAGGATTAGTTGTGTTTCTATTTAACCTGCATCTGCCTGAAACGATCAGATTCACATCAAAACCAGGCTTAACTCAGGTTTGATAAAATCAAACAAGAATATTTCATTTAACTTCATGTTTAGTTTGAGCATGCAGAACTGCATCAGTGTATGTAATGCGCATTCTTTAATCTATCATCTATCTAACAAGCAGTGTCTAATGTCTAATAAAAAAGGTCAGAGCCCTTTCTGGCCTCAGAAGTGCACCATGGCGAGTTTATCATGATGACGTCAGGGTTCGTGAGCTGTGGCTGTGTTTGTCCGTGGGCTTGGTTTCCCTCCCAGGCCAAAAACATCCCAGCATCCTACAAACACACACAGTTGTTTTTGGTTTACAGCAGCGGTTGCTTTTGGTTTGGCCATGACATGCCGTGCTTATCTTGCCTCTTGTCAGTGTCATGGTACGGGTGTGTCACCATACGTGATGTGTGTGTGTGAGTGTGCGTGTGTGCATCTGAGATTACTTAGCTTGATGTCAGGGAGAGTCGCTAGTGAAAGATTGGATGTGACTATGTGTGTGTGTGTGTGTGTGTGTGAGAGAGAGAGAGGCAGAAACTACTTTCCTTGCCAACCGCCATGTTTCCACTGGTTACCTGACCCTGACAGGAAGTGTTTAGTTGTGACAGGTATGGATGGAAGGACATGACTGGAAGATGGTGGTCCTTTCACTCTGCATGTCAGAAACTGTACAGATGGTTACAATTAGGGAGGTCAGTGTGTGTATGTGTGTGTGTGTGTGTGTGTGTGTGTGTGTGTGTGTGTGTGTGTGTGTGTGTGTGTGGCAGCATGGTGTGTTACAAGGTGACAGTGTTTATTCTTATTAATTGTGAATGATTTTCCAGCCCTGCACAGTAGATGCTGACCCTCCTGGCTGAGGGTAAAAGGACCTAAAAGACTCAATTATACACACAGTGTGCCTCTAAAGTATATGACTGTATATGCTCTGTTTAATCACTGTTCTGTTGGCAGGAGGTTTGCAGCAGCCCCTGCAAAGCTACAACACTCCTGATCGCTGTCTTAAGACTATTTCAAAACACTGACTGCAAATTTCAAAATAAAAGCCCCCATTCCTATCAAAGGCCATGAAAATGTTGGTTATTCTTAGACATGTTTCATTGCTATATTTACATGTTATACTTTCACACATTTTAATGGGGAGTTTTACAACACAAAACTTCTGTTTTGCTGGTAATAAAAATATTCCAGTCACATGGACAAATGTAGATTAACCTCTATTTCTTCAGATATAAATGTCAATAACACATACATGCTCTTCGCCTGCTCTCCCTGTACATGAATGACAAAAGTTATATAAGAAAAAAAGTCTCATCATCATAAAAAGACAAGCAAGAAGACAAACTTAATAGTTGATAAAGTCTTTGTAAGCTACACAGGAATTTTAGAATAATAATACAACACATAGAAATTTATAATATGATTTTTAGCAAGAAGGTTCCTGGTTCAAACCTTTTCTGTCTGGACTCTTCATGTCTCTTCATGTCTGCGTAGGTTCTCTCCGGGTACTCCGACTTCCTTACAGAGTCCAAAGGCATGCACTTTTTTTGCCCGTAGGTGTGAATGTGAGTGTGAATGGTTGTTTGTCTCTATGTGTGCTGGTGACTTGTCCAGGGTGTACCCCACCTCTCGCCCAAAGTCAGCTGGGATAGGCTTCAGCCCCACTGTGACCCAGGATAAGTGGCTATAGATGATGATGGATGATTTTTAGCAAAAAGGAAACACTGTTTAAACTGTTCTGATTCTATTCACAGATATGATGATACTATAAACCACAACATGTTAAATATTAATTATTAATGAAACGTAAACGTAACTATCTAAACTCTATTTGTTGTGTTCTGGCTTTGTTTATTTTTTATGAATCAGGTTCTGACTCGTGATTTACGTTGTAAAATAGTGACACGAAGAAGTTTAGTTTGAGAGCAAGAGAGCACTGGTGGAGGTCTCCTCCGGTGATTGATAGCCGTCAAATACCACTCAAACTGAGCACTATCAAGATCAGTCTTAAAATCCTTCTGGGTCCTAAGCAGTCTCCATCTTTCAAAGCATCTCCAATATTTATGTGTTTTTGAACATTTCAGGTCGCTAGTCCTCTTTGAAAAAGGACAAGGCGTCTTAGGTCTTGTAGAGTCCATCTCTGCCAAACTGATGCGCTCCCTTGCTTCCATCGTTGTAGTGCGCTGTGTTTTCCGCAAATTTGTTTCATACCTGGCAACCCCGGATATCGAACACGGAACTAATTGATCAAAATAACAAAGGCCAAAAAGAGACGGACTAGGCAGTAAATTCAGATTTTTGTCAACAAGCAAGTATTTCAATTTAGCATGTTTCCTTAAAAACCGATAATATAGCATATTAATTTTATGATTTAATACAGTAGATATCTTACATATTGTACTTTTAAGATAAGTAAATAATGTTGTCATGAAAACATCATAACAAAAAAAAAGTAATGAAATAAAATACAAATGTGAAAAGACTTCTGAAAGAGCATTTTGAAATAAAAAATCTAATATGAAATAAAAATTACCTTATATGTTGTGTTGTGTTATTTGCCAAAATAATAATTTAACAGTGGACCATCTAGGGCCACAGAATCAATAGAATAGGCTTACAGAGAACAAAGCATCTCAAGTTAGCACTGTTGTTTCTCAAACTCAACAGGTTGTTAAGTCTCTCAAATCAGCATATGAATACACACACACACACACACACACACACACACTCACACACACACACACATGTGCAGTTTCTTGTGTAACCACACAAAAAACAGGACTGGACTGCGACTCACCGTCAACCAACTAGCCAATGAGGTAATCAGTGTGTACGTGCACGCATACGTGAGGTTTTTTGTCCACTTCTGTTCTCCCCATCATCTCTAGCTCCTCTTTCATGTCAGCTACAGTACCCCATCACCAGGACAATCAAAATAAACAGCGGGATTCTGGGTACTGTACTGATGTGACAACAAAGGGTAAAGGGGGCGTGGTCCAGTGGAACCAGAGGAGTGCCACATCTGGGCTTTATTAGCATCACAGGCCAATGACAGATTACTTGTATTCTGTGCGGTGACACAACACTAGGCTGGATGGCGGCCTGCTCTGACAGAGAGGGAAATGACATCATCACAGAAAACTGATGTTTCCTGGGCCTCAGGGAGTCATTTCTGGACCTGGAGGGATTTCATTTAGTTGAGTTTTATCAGGATTGCCATTAACTGATACTGTAGTGACAGTCGTCCTGGAGCTTAAGATGATCTTGGTCATTAAGGCTGAAGTGTGTGTGTGTGTGTGTGTGTGTGTGTGTGTGTGTGTGTGTGTGTGTGTGTGTGTGTGTGCTCGAGTTTTCTGAAGACAAGGTGACTAGGTTTTAAATATCAAAGGAGTAGGGTGTTTTCTGTTCTCTTACAGGCTGGGTCAGTGGTGATTAAAACTTAAAGGTCCAGTGTGTCAGACTGAGAGGTCTCTATTCATATATACAATACTTGATTCTGATTGGTCAGTTCTACAGTCTGCATGAATGGAAGAAGTTCTGATCACAGACTCTGCAAGGCAATAAAACCACTTTTAAATCAATATTTATGGCAAATTATTGATTTCTTTAGTAAGTGGCCATGTAATAAGCAGCATAATGAACAGGGAGCTGTTCATTATTGCAAAATAAACCTCAACAGGATGATGTAGATATTGAATCGCTGTACATTGGCAATGATTCCTGGTTTATTAATCTCACTTTGTGCAAATTAGATGATAATTAAGTTTTTTAAAAAAAAGAGTTCTTGGTATGAAGGACAAGTTTCTCTGTATATTAAACCTTCTGCTCCCACATAGCTTTTACACTAATCTGATACCATTTAGTTCAGACTTGTGTTGAAAGTGAAATAGTTACTAGTTCCAATGTAGACTGCCATCATAACTTTTACAGGCACTTATTCAGACACGAGACTGAGATAGATTCACCTTCTAATTTATCCCATTTTTCTTTTTACATTTGTGGAAGGCTGCTCTGCTGTTGATTAATAAAATTGGCCCTCTGAAAGAGTGATGAAGGAAAAAGAGGAAAAGGAGGCAGTTGCTCTTTGACCCCATCTTCTAGAGACATCAGGACATAGTTAACATGATCAGCAATAGGTTGAGGTAGATGATGAAGGGACATAACATTGAAGGGTTAATGGTCAAAGCAAGACTAGCTCAGTTATGGTAGGTTGCTGAGATATTATCAGCTTCTGTTGTGTTTTCTTTACCCGTCGTCTGCAGTCAAAACTAACTGGATCTCTGTTTCAGCCAGCGGGTTTTGAAAAGCTCCCTCATTGCTCCAAAGGAAACAGTGTTTTCTCCTCAGAGGCTAGCTAGCGTGCTAGCGCTCTACTGAGAGTACTGTGGTCAGTAGACGTTTCTGGATCTCTGTGGTTTTATTGCAACACAAACAGGCTTTACAAACTCTTTGATGAACTCAAACACTCATATCATGAATTATGGATAGAGCTGTCATTCGTCTGCTGAAGCTTTGTAGACTAGAGATTTTATTGTTTTTACAACATCGTCATAAAAGTCCACGGACCTGCAGGCTGAAGGTTCTTGCCATTACAACATCCACAGGGTCATATACATTTCACACTGAAACAAAGACAAAGGCAATGCAGTTTAACAACAAGTGAATGACTTACTGTAAAGAAATCCTTCTTTTTGTGATCAACTTTTTATTGTTCTTGACTTCAGATTTATGCAGAGAAAACACAATTATATAAACTGTCTGTAGCTGAACAGGGTTGGCTTACTGTTCTCTAATGTCTGTTATACTGGTGTTACTTGGAGAGTAGAATATTTTCTGAGGTTGTACACAATGTAAAAAGTTTGAGAAACACTGGCATGGATAGTAGCACTAATGTTGGAACCAACTAGTTAATGTCTGATGAAGATTTAGCTTCTGAGATCAACATCAAGATCAACTTTCTTTGCAGTCAGAATAGCATAAGAAGCTAAATCCTTGTCACACAATAGCTGATTGGTTACATTTGGTCAGTACTATCCAAACTATGAAAGAAAATCAGAACTCTTCTGATGCCATAATCTTGGTCCCTTGCCTACAGGATCTGCATTTATAGGCATTTATATATTTATAGAGAATAGAACAGCACAAACTTTACCCCAAGAAACCCTCACTTCCTTGCACTCCTAATACATCCAGTATGCATGAAATAATTTGTGAGTCCATCTGAGCACGAGCAAACAAAGAGCCGTTGGGAGATGATAACTGTTTCCTGAGGTAACCCTTCCTCAGAGTGAGGTAAGTCCTATAAATATAAATGAAATTCAATATATTATTGTCTTCAGTAAGTAATGAGAAATACCAGATCTTCTCCCAGTCAAGTAGAGTCTCTCCAATATAGTGCTTCAGGTTGTTTGCATGTCAAAGTGCTAGCATCCAGTTTTGTTTTTTTTACATAAACCCACAATCTGGTGTCATCAAGCTATGCGACACTACCAGCCTTAACATGCTTCAACTATCTACAAATACAGCTCTTTTATCACATGACTACTGTACTTTGAGTACTCCTTCTGTCTATACAACAAATGTGTTTTAAGAGTGTGTGTAGATACAACACATCAGTGCATTGTTCATATACCTCGTGCTGAAACATTTTCGCTTTAGGTTTTGTCCATAATTTGATACTTGACTTCATTTTTCCACATTAATCACTGACTCACATGTCAATGCAGATGCTAATGGTACATGACAGCAAAAATAGTTTTACATGTGAGGATGTAAAAAGAGTTTTTATGTTACTCATGTCTCAAGAGTAAAACTCAAAGCAACAGATTTTTTCTCAAATCTCTTTCCAAATAAGTCCAGAGGCCTTTCTGTGGTGCTGAGAGCTGAAGCCACAGCTTCAAAGCCCTGTCTGTCAGCTGGTTGGCTAACTGCTAAAAATCAGACTCCAAACTCACTGGAAGCCTGTTGTTGGTGTTGACAGACCACTTTCATCCCATTTCTGTATTCCTCTACTGGCACACGCAGATATGTTACAATAAATCTGAGAGCTAAGGGCAAAAAATTCCACTAAAGGTCTGTGTGTGTTGGCTAGTATGTTCCATACCCATCAAGATACTTCCTACCTCTGTCACTCTTTACAAAACATGGTGTACTTCAAACAAGCTGTAGAAAATACTTTATCTTTAGCATGTTAACATGCAACACTGAGACTACAGTAAAGCCAAATAAACCTTAAAGACCATATTATAGTAATTACAAAACATTCCATTTTAGTTTTAGGTTATTTTAGTACGGTCACATTTCCTCATATGCTTCCTCCATCTGTGAGTCTGAACTGTGTGCAGTCTGTAAAGCACATTTACACATTTGCACATGCTACAAACGTACCTACTTGATTTATATTTTTCTGAGGGAACCATGAAAAGAAATTCATATGTCTATAGATGTGCCTTTGGAATGACTTTTGTCTGTTGTCTAGTCATCTTTTTTATATTGTTCCGATTCTGTTACACCATAGACATTTAGATAGGGATATCTAGATCAGTGGTTAACAAACATTTTGGCTCGTGACCCTTTAAAATAACATCACAGGATGTCTATTAGTTCAACCAAAAAGTAATGATCCCCTGACTAAAGAAAAAGCTCATTGTCCACTACGATCAAATCAACTTTATTTCATCACCTTATGAAGTTAATATGGTGGATATCCAGCAAAAAAGCAAAACTCTGGAGTCACCTGATGAATATAAGTCCAACGTTCACTCTCTTTTAGCTCTGCTTTTGGTCTCCACCAACTCCTGAAGGAAATATCTGTCTCTTTTTTTCTCTTTTTTTTAAATTTATTTTTTATTTTATGAAAAACCTGATTAGTGCATCTTTAATTTTCTTTCAACCCCCCTGATATATTCTGTGATCCTTTGGAGGGTCCTGACCTCTATGTTTGGAACCATTTTAATAGCACCATAAAATATGGTGTCACATATTCTGAAAAATTACATGGATTGTGTTAATGACTGGCTGAAGCTATACATTTTTTTAATAATTATTATTTCTGACTTATCTCTATCTATACTTCACATAACTCTTGTCTCAATGGATAATT
Source organism: Larimichthys crocea (assembly GCF_000972845.2). Lineage (NCBI taxonomy): Eukaryota > Metazoa > Chordata > Actinopteri > Sciaenidae > Larimichthys > Larimichthys crocea. The sequence goes on along the minus strand of NC_040020.1, from coordinate 15,617,636 downwards.
TCATTTAATCACAACTTATTTACCTAATTTTGGCAACCATATTAGTTATGGTAACAGTTATGATAACATTAAAACGTATATCAGTTGGAGACTATTCTGTGATTTTTTTGTTTATTCACTTATAATAATGAATATGTTTATTAAATAATGAGATGAATGTGATATTGTTCAGTTTGTTCTCTGGACTGGATGCTGAGAATCAAAGCAGGAGATCAAAGCTGTGTCTGTCAATCTGATGACTAACCCTGGACAAAACCAAAAGCTTTGACTCACGTCTGTTATTAGAAAACTTTCATCACTTCATCTGTCAGGGAGCTTACAGCAAGCCACCACTGTTTATTAAATCATATCATAATCACAACAAACCACTTTGTGTCTAAAAGTGGACATCAAAGCCAAAGGAAGAACATTTTTTCTCTTTCTTTATTTCGTTCTTCATCACTTCACCCGTTCTTTTCTCCTCTCTTTTTTCTCCCTCTCTCTCTCACTTCTCTCTTTCAGCCCCCCCTCCATCTCCTCTCTCCTCCTTCTATCTCTCCCTCCATCTCTCCCTCCTGTTCTCTTTGACATGTCTCTGTGTTTCCTGTCCTTTGTGAAACCCTCCTCTCTGTCACATCTTGTTTTCCTCATTCTATCCTGTTTTAACTCAGCGCCCGCCCCCTCGTACAGCAGAGTCACGCTATTGGAGGAAATGGGTGAATAGTGGCTGCTGAGTGACAGGTTATTCTGGGCCCACTGTGGAGGTAAACACGGCGAGGTAATGGAGGTAAACGTCCGGTCAGTTGGCTGGGTGGTGCACAAACAATAGGCCAGTAGGTTCTGACTGAGCAGTGACACAGTCAGAACCCCCCTGACGCACATACACATCATCATCATAAGAAGCTTTTTATCATTATTATAATTAAATCTATCAACAAACAACTAACCATGTATTTGATTTGCTTGGAACGAGTACATGTACAACAGCAGCATGGTGGTGTAGTGGTTACAGAGGTCACAGAAGGTTCCCAGTTCTTTCCATGGAGTGGAGTTTGCTGTTCTCCCGATTCTGCGACTTCCACATACAGTCCAAAGACATGCAGGTTAAGGTGACTCTAAATTGCCCATTGGAATGAATGTGAACATGAATGGTTGTCTCTATGTGCTCTGCGATGAACTGGCGACTTCTCCGGGGTGTACCCCGCCTTTCACCCAGTGTCAGCTGGGATCAGCTCCAGCCACCCATGTTATGAAAAATGGATGAATGGATGCACATACAATATTAAATATGCATTAAATGAATTAAATAGAAAAGTTACTAGATAATGCACTCTATCAGAATTAGCTTTAATCCCATTTTTTCATATAATAGTTGTTCAATGATAACTTCAAATGTCACTTTCCTGCTTTCTGAACTTCTTACCATGTCTGTGTGCCTATCACTGCAGCCACTGTAGATAATCTTTCTACAGGCTCAGACAGAGGACATGCTGCTACTTTTCAATGAAAAATAAGGGTGTGTGTGTTTGTGTGTGTGTGTGTTTGTGCGTGTCTGTGTTTGTGTGTTGCTCTTGGCCACACACTGTCACATTTCTGGTTTACAGCTATCTCTGCCTGCATTCTGTGTTATCTTTATTCTCTCTCTTTATGTGGGACATCTCGGTGTTATGGCTGGATGAGTTACTGGAGATACGAGTGGAGAGAAAAATAAAGTGGAATAACTCACTGTCAAATGTTTTCAAGGATGTGAGTAGGCATGTTCTCATTTCAGTTAGAAGTGTCCTCCACTGATTTAGAATTATGATCTTATATATATATATATATATATATATATATAAAGATCCAGGTGGAGCTATTATTATTATTATTCAACACATTCTTCCCGTGTCACCAGGAGCCTACATTAACCACAATGCAGTGTGACTGTCAACAGTTCCATGAGACATTCAGTGTGTTATTTTAGTAGCAGCTAATGTGGAGCTTGAAGTAGATTTTTGACATTTATCAGAGCATTTATTGTCAAATCTGTCAAAGATTTTTGACATTTATCAGAGCATTTATTGTCAAATCTGTCAAAAAGTGAGTCAATCTTCATAACCCATATATTAAACTGCCCAGTTTCACAGCAGAAATAAACATGTTTACAGCCTGGTACAAAAAACACGTTTGGTACAGCACTGAGAGTGAAGATTTAATAAAACTCACCTGTTGAAATGATATCAAAGCTTAAAGTTATGCAGAATTTAACACTTGGTTGCTTTGAATAACAGGTCAAAAATAAATTAGAACTCTTGTTGTTAACTTGTGTTTATGGTGTTGTCAATCAAAGACAATAAAAGTAATTACTATGAAGACTGGATGCCAATATCAAAGTGCCGGATAAATTAATCAGTGAAACAGAGATGAAATAAAAGAAAAAGTAAATGATGAACATGTCTTTGTTTGGGTTTCTTGTACTGGAACGTGGAACTAATATTACATTCCCTGAATTAGTGTCACCAAAATTTATAATGTGGTCATGTGATTTAAAGTAAATGTACATTTGTGTTATTGTCTGCACTTTGTTTCAAGAAGGAGTGCTTGCATTGTCTTAGCTGACTAATTGACAAGCAAAATATTACTTTCCAAAATTATCAGAGAGGAGACCAAGAAAATGAGTCCAAATCAATACCTTCAGTCTACTGCCATCAAAATGAAACTGACATCAATATCCTGTCTCTGTCTGGAGGTGTTAGGCCAAGTGGGACACGCACACACACACACAGAGGGAGAGAGAGGAAGTGTGTGAGGCCCTGTCCGTCTGGCAGAGTGGAAGACGATTCTCTGGAAGGAATGAGACCTCTCTGTAATTTATTCACATTGTTGGCCAATACAAACCAAGCCCTGAAATTACAGCCTGATCCAGACATGCAACAAGTCCACATGATCCTACACACACACATGCACACACAACCCAAAATCAGCGAGTGATCAGCGAGTTAGGACTGTCCTGACTGCATATATATATGTGTGTGTGTATGTGTGTGTGTGTGTGTGTGTGTGTGTGTGTGTGTGTGTGTGTGTGTGTGTAAACTGTGAATGAAGTAAGATGACTTCCAGCTAGATCCAAACAGCAGGTGTTCAGGTGTTCACTCTGGTTGGGAAATGAATCCTTTGCAGGAATAATGATGGTTTTCCAAGCCAGTCTGCTGCAGGCAGAATTCCTCTCGTACATCATGTTAACAGGAGCAAAGAGGCTGCGTATTCACCAAATCAAATGATTTCTTTAGGACTACAAGACTAAAGTTCCCTTATTCATTTCAATCAGACAGAGGGAGGGTGCAGACACAGACAACAAGTGAGTCTTCCTCAACTCTGTGTGCAACTCAGTTGGCCGACCAAAACCATGCACATGACTGGTAGATTACTTTGTAATGTGAATTGTAGTGAGTCAGTGTTTTGGCGTTGATGTTTGGCAGTTGCTTGCATTTTAACAACTCCATACATGTCCATAAAAACACACTCTAGAAACACACTCTAGAAACATGAGATCGAGGAAGTCTTATGTTGACAGTTTTCCTGTCAATTCTGCATCAAAGTCATCCATGAAGATAAAAAAACTTTTTTTTACAGATACACACTGAATTAAACACTGACTCAAAACACTGCTAATTAATTGTCTGTTGTGTGTGCAACGTTTGTTTTTGTTTTTTTGTCCATCACAAAAGTAACTACCCACTTTTCTGCTTCCTGTTTGGTGAACAGATAATATTGATCGGATTTTGATTTCATCGAAACATCAAGGTTAGAAAAAGACTCATATTTCATAATCTTTCACTGGTTACATAGATGATAGCAAGCAGCTGGTCTGTTGCAGAACTATTTGTGTTGTTGGAGCCAAACAAATGATTAAATAAACAAACAAGTAATTCTGTTGTTCTGTTGTCATTTATTACTGTTATTTCATACATGGTGTAGAACTGTTGTATAAAAACAATATACCACTCAAGCTTGTGATGTTATACTGAATATCAGCACGGCAGTGATTATTTACATCCAAAACACAGTAATGCTGATAATTAGTATATTTCCCCCCTTTTGTGATATTTCTTTAATAACTTGCCCTACAGTGATGTATGAGTATGTCAATACATCACTGCAGCAAGGTGGGAAGTTAAACCACCTGAGGTCACTAAAGACAAGATTTTCAGGGGGGTGGGTTAAGCTGTATTACATCATCTCACCAGTACCTGATACAACACACCAACACAGCCCCACCAGTGTAGCACCTTTCATTTCTTTAACACCGTGACACATTCAGTTTTTAATACCAGTGTCACACTGTTAAACAAACGTTTAACAATCTTTTGTTCTGTGATCTAGTTTTTTAAGGTAAAATAACTTTATAATTTAAACATTACAGCTGCTGCTGTCACGTTTCAAATATTAAACATGTCCTGGGTTCAGAGAGCAAAGGAGACGAGAGGAGACCGAATGAAGGAGAAAGGGATACAGGGGGAAGGAAGTAAGGAGAGACCCCTGGACCCTCTTTGAGTGTTTATATTGTGGTGGTAGGATATCCTGCTACATGATGAAATCATTACAGACCTGTGTAGTTGTCCTGTGTGTGTGTGTGTGTGTGTGTGTGTGTGTGTGTGTGTGTTTGTGTGTGTGTGCTGAGTGATCATGCCAAGGGTCAGAACCCTTTGTTAAATCAATAGACTAAGCTGCAGTCTGTTCTGCAGGTCCTGATGACAAGGAAACAAGAAAAGGATTAAGGTGTTGATTATAAAATATTTACTTCATTTTACTGATTTTTTTTCTGCAGTCTATGTTTTTTGGCCACTAACAATGAACGGACATCACAGATGTTTGCTGTAGCTAGAAACACGCACACTAGTGATGCAATTACATCCGAGTACAGGCCAGGTCATAAAAATGAACATTCCAGGTAGGGTGAATCATCCCCGCCTTAAGATAGACGCTGTGTGCACTTATGCACAAGGCACAGCAGCATACACTCATTAGGTCAGTTGATGTTTTGTGTTCTTGTACACATTCAAAAGATCACACACACAGACACATGGTCCAGGTTCATACAATGAAGTTTGTTCTCCTGATAAATCCTGAGCTCCGTCAGTGCTGTTTAAAAACAAGAAAAGATATATGTTTCATATTATTTCCTCTGTCAAGTTTAGAGCTACAATTTTCCATCTGATTAAATGTCTCAATATATTTGCTGCACTGACGTTACTGCCAACTTCAAAAATGACTGAAAGCAGCCGCTGTAATCGTTGAAGTAAATCATAAAACACTAATGCGTCAATTGAAAACACAAGAAATGAATCATCTGGAAAGCTTGCACTGCTTGACACAATTTAAAAGGCAATAACGCCTGCAGGGACCATTAGAGGTGGAGTGAAATGTCCATATGAGTGCAGGTCTTTGAATGGGAAAAAAATTATTTCGGGTGGTGGATGATTTATGCAAATGTGGGTTAGAGCTGATCCACTAATGCACACATCTGTGTGTGTGTCAGTTTAAATGCAAATTTATATTATCCTTATATATCATACTGTACATCCTCTAAAAATCTATTTTTCTTCAGTCTGAACTCAGCTTGATGTCCAGTCATCAGAATTAGCTCTAGCATTGCTGTACTGAGACGAATGCTGAGTTAACTCACTGGAAAACTTGTTTACTCTATTTAACCAGAACACAGAGTTTTGAAACATTTCTTGTCTTTATACTTTGACTGACTGTGACTTCAGACAAATGAAACAAGTTTTCATTGCAACTTAATATTTAAAAAAAGATCTGTTTGAAAAATACAGACACAAGATCACAAAATTAGACACAGATCTAAAATTAAAAATGAAAATAGAAAACAATTTTGAATATTGTTGTACAATGACTGATGGGTGGGACAAAATGTACAGAGTCCAAAAGACAATAATAATCAGATGAGTCAAAACTGTAACTGAAGAAATGAGACAATAAGATGAATAAGAGTGTAAAGAAATATCAGGATTTATACTTTAAGCTCAAATCAGTCATTAACATTTATTTTATTTTATTAATTTGTTAAATCATGTTTTCGTTTACCTTTAATCAGCTGATGAAAAATAAAAAAACTTCGTAGGGAAAATAGAAATAGATTGAACTGTTTACTGATATATTACTAACTAGATAATATGAGAGCTATAAAGAGCTGAAATCAATCATTTATTTTATCAGTGACTGACTCTCATGAACGCCCATAAACTTTTATTGTGAAAAATAACTGTTTCTAGATCAATCTTATAGAACTGAATTTACAAAGAGCCACAGAGATGATCACACTGTGACGGTCTGACTGCACAATACATTATACTGAGCGACTCCATCATCTAGTGCTGCCACATGGACGATGTTGTGTGTGTGCGTCAGGAAAACCTCCAAATCCTTCATGTGCTCCTTTAATCTTCACTGCTGAACCATTTCCATCGTAATAAATCAATAAATACAGTCAGATGTAAAACACAGGAAATAGCATTACTTCCTGTGGCTGCACAATACTAATAGATTTTACACATGAGACACAGAGCTCAGATCACCTATCAGCAGCACTGCCTTCAAGCAAGCGTGTGTGTGTGCAGAGTGCTTCATCTGTATGTATTTATGGGTGTGAGCATGTCTGTGTGGTGAAACTGAGCCACGCGCGCGTGTGTGTGTGTGTGTGTGTGTGTGTGTGTGTGTGTGTGTGACTCCCCTCAGTGGTCTTGTTCTCTGCTCCAGTCATCTCCAGGGACTTCGATCAGCTGAAGGAAAAAATGAGCTGATCAAGGAATGGAAGACATAACATGAAAACGTGTAGATGAGTAACATCAGCAGAGATTAAGTCAGACATATCATCACCATCATCACTACATTACTTTCGCCTTGTTATCATAAATCTGAGGAAAAATAAGCCACAGATTAGATTAGATTAGCATTTGCTCTCTTGCTGAGATACGTTACGACATGACATGATATGACTAATATTTAAAAAACCAAAAACAAATCTAGAACCAGCAATGATTAGCTTAGCTTAGCTTAGCTTAGCTTAGCTTAGCCTAGCTTAGCTTAGCTTCGCATAAATACTGGAAACTGGCCTGACACTGTTGAAAAGTAACAGTTATCTACTAGCAACTAATAAACACATTATATCTAGTTTCTACAAAAAACTGAGGTTTCAAAATGTTGTGTGCTAGGCTAAGCTAAGCTAACCAGCTACTACTGATAGCAATCTTCTTATAACTCTTCTAACGCAAAAGCTTTTTCCTCAAAATGTCAAACTGTTCCTTTAATATGGTGAGATTGTGAGAAAATCTTTGAATTTAAATATAGACGATGTGATGAGATGATGATGTGTGACATGTATAAAGATTTAAAGCAGCTAGCTCTTTGTGTTATTTTGTTATTAGCATCAATAAACACTATTGCAAACACACAGGAATTTGGTGTAATGGCCAGCATTATGTACACATGTTTTAAGATGCTGGTCAGGTTCTTCATCTTCATGTCAACCGTGTGTCTCGTGAAAATGTAGCAGTGTTTGTCTTCACACACACCCACACACACGTACACGTTTCAGAACTGTTTTAACAGACTGAAAGTGTTCTTTATCAACCTTCACATGCAGAGAAACAAAAGCATCATTTCCCGTCTGTGTTTGTCTTACATTCACTCCGATTCTTTGAAGCCAGCGCTAATGTTCTGTCTTTCACTACAGTGTGATTGTTGGTCGGACAATGACAGGCACACTCGTATGTTTCCTCATCCCATCCAGGAGGAAATTTTACATTTGTCACCCTCATGTATGTCCGTCTGTGTGTTCTCTCTGCTTGCATGAAGTAATGTAACAAGTGGAGAGGTGCTGAAAAACAGGGAGCAACAAATGATTCAACAATGAAGCGTGCATCACCAGAAGCTCGCTCAGACAAACATGGAGGTGAAAGAGGAAACCAGAATGAATGGAACGATGAAAGAAAAAGAGTAAGAGGCTGTGAGCGAAGGAATGTGTGTGTGTATTTATGTGTGTGTGTGTTACTGAGTCCATTATATTACACCGGAGGAAAAGTACTGTTTTTCAGTCATGTCCATTCTTTTTTATATGAAGAATAAACTTAAAATAATGAATAATTCAATTTAGATTAGTGACTAACCAAACATATATTAAAAAAATAATAAACTTAAATAAAGAGGAAAAAAATGTCAATTTCTGCCTTAAAGACGTTGGTGTATGCTCATATTGGGTAACATCAACTCTGATATTAATCAATCTGTGATCAGCTATGAGTTATTAACACGCAACAGTAAAGAAATTGGTATTTTTGTGATTTATTTCCAATTTCCAAGTACTTGACTTTTTTACTTTCTACTTGGACTTTACCGTCATTTAGAGAGACTCTTTACTCCACTACTCTGACGTGACAGCTGGAGTTAATACTTTGCAGATGAAGATTTTACCTAAAAACAACATGTGGTCAGCATATAAAAGACAATACTTTGTTAAAGATTAAACCAGTTGTTCCAAACCTTTGAGAAATATTTCCCCTTTAAACTTTTCATATGGTATCATTTAAAAAACTGTTTGAGGTCTGGAGAGCTGCAAAATGATTCAAATTTTTCACAAATAGCACAAATCAGGACATAATTTTTTTCTTCTTGATAAAAAATGCAGTGACACATCAGTATTAATGATATGTCATATATAATAATAACATATCAGTCACAGAAAAAGTACTTGATACTTTTGAAAATGATTCAGTGTTTCTAGATCTTTTGTCAGATGTTAGTATGATATACTGACATGTAATTACAAGCATTTCATAAGTTTTAAAGTTATCTAAAGTTTAAGTTGATGCAATATTTGCAGTGCTGAACCTGCAACATCTCTGTAATTTGCCCTGGCATCAATTAACTTCTGGGCCACATCCTGACTGTTTTGTTTGTCCTCTCGCCTCTTGAGGACTAACTCACAAGCTCTCACGACTGGCGCTTGCCGGACTTTCTTGGGCGCCCTGAAACTTTCTTCACAATGTAAGTTTATTTTTCATTGCAATTCATCTGATCGCTCTTCACAACATTCCGTATATGCAAATTGTCGTCATAAAAACCGAGACAGCAGACTTTGTAAAAAATTGATATATGTGTCATCCTGAAAACTTTTGACCACGACTGTATACTCTATGTGTACAACAATGTTGCAGTGTAACAGAAAGTTTGCTGTCTGACTCTGATGACGTGTTGTAAACCAGCAGTGGTCAGAAGTAACACACAGACTGTCTTTAGTTTGTAATTACTTCTTCTGTTGTTGTTGTACTTTCTGTGTAATTACACAAACACATGTGATGCTGGTACTGTTTGTACTGATGTATTTTCTGTGCAACCTTAATATTATTTTAATGTAATTACTTTACTTTATTCTGAGTGATTGTGCAGCTAAATGCCTATTGCAATGTCAATATGATTAATACTTAATACCAATAACATCAATAAAGCAGAAGAGATCAAATGGCTCAAATCACATTAAAGCTGCAAAACAGCCTTTAGTCCACTAGATGGCGCTGTACATCCATGCTATGTCCGACCTGTTAGGGGTTTTTTTTTTATTTACTGGAGCAGCAAGAACCCGATTTTACTCTGATTTTTGTCAACTGGGAAAAGTGGAATAACTTGTAAAAAAACATTACAAATCAATAAACTAATTCTCTGAACAGAGAACAGAACATTTAGGAAGTAAACTGACTTTTACAAGAGAAATAAGATGGATGGAGAATGATTTCATGAGTAATTTAAATACTATAAATAACTTCATATATATTCTGCTGGTATGTATTATTGCATCACTGCGTACCTGCACTGGGAAAACCAGAAACAGCACAAACAGGCACAAGTGTTGGATATAAAACCACTGCTGTCAGCAAAACTACAGTAAAGAGCTGAGATATTTCTCCTCTGTCCTTCTTTTCTCTCTGTTCTCTCTTCATCTTCTCAGCTCCCTCCTTCTTCTTTCCTCCTCTCTCAACCCTTCGTCCTCTCTCCCTGCTATGTTTTATTCAAGTGGCATCAAAAAAGCAGGGCTTTTTATTTCCCCCTTTGAGATTGTGAATAACACTTTCAGAGTCAATACAAAATACTGCTAAAATAACATTTAGACCAGTCTGAAGTCATTGACAGTTCTATCAATTATATTAACCTACATTATATTTTATTTTCTGTTCTTTATAAGGACGGTTTCAAAAGCTGACAGGATCATGTTCATGTGTCATCACCACACTCTATTTCACACTGCTGGCCTCACCCCTTCCTCACCCATGCCTTGCTGTCTTCACTTCCCACCCCTCTAACCCAGACACCCCCCGTGCAGCCCCAAATCCCCCTACAACCTTAAAACTCTCTCTCCCAAATATCCTTCCTCCCAGACGTCTTTCCCTCGACCTCAAACTGCCCCAGTCATTCAAAAACTCAAAATTTGGATTTCATTTTAGCTGTTAGCATTGATTCGTTGTTCAGTGATCTGAACTATGGATCAATAAAGATTTGAATGTATTACTGTGTGTGTTTGCCCATTGTGAAATTGTGTTTTAATGTGTGTGTGGAGGGAGGGGGGAGTTACATCCAGTGTATCAGTGTGTCAGTCCTTCAGCTTAGCCTCGGCTCTGCAGGGGTTCACTCCTTATTTGGGTCATCAGATGGTTAAAGAGTTAAACTCCTCTGGCTCTTTGGTGCAGACAAAAAAAGAACGGTTCCAGCTCCAACAAATGATGTGTGTGGCCTACATCCTCCATGACACTCACATACAGCTCCTTATAACCACTGTCTTTTGTAAAGGGGTGTATACAAATGTTGGCAGCATCATATATATAAAGAAGTCCTAATAAAAACATAAATATTTAATTCCGTGCCACACTGCTAAAAATTAGGGAGTAGTATAGTAAGACACATTGTGTTTAGATTTCGATGTCTTATGTGATGGATAGAGACAACTAAACCAGCAGTGAGAGGTCAAATAATGCACAACTTTTAGACACTTTAATATTTACATTTTCTGCTACTTTACACACTTTAACCACATGCTTTTCAAAATAAGATTTTACTTTTTTACTAAATAAAATGTAAATTATAAATTTTAGCAGATTCATCCAGTGGTTGAATTTAGCTTGTGACAATGTGTGATCTGCCCTCTAAACTTCTCAGTAAGTAAGTAAATATAGTAAATAATTGTTTTAGACCCAAAGAGGTAATGTTATCCAATATTTCAATCACATTGCTAGCATCTATGACAGAATTTCTCTTTAGAAAAAACTCATATGTGAGGCCTGCACCACCATCTTTAGACAGTGTTTGATTATTTTTTTTAATAGTCATCATTTAATTACAAAATTGCATTTTCATTATTACTTTATTCAAATGTTGTTGTTTTTTTTTTGTATTTTAATCTCTAATTATCTTTTACCTATTCATTGTTTTTATGCCAAATAGAAACACTTCATTAACCAAGTGATTGAACCTGCTGTGAGTGGAATACAACCTGCAGCCAAGGCATGGCTTGTCATTTAGTAGAAACATTTACTACAAACGTTTATGTTTGCAGAAAACCCACAAATGATTTCTGCCTGAGTGACAGTGTTGCATCGCTACAAAGAGATCTGACTCTGACTACTGATCCGCAGTTTGCACATTTTCCCTATTTACAGTATGTGTGTGTGTGTTTGTCCTTCCCTCCCTCAGTCTTAAAACTAAATGCATTAGATGAATTTGAATAAGTCTCTGTTCAAATGTTAAACCCTGGCCCTTGTTTTCTTCTAAACTGAAGATGAGTTTAAATGCTTACAAAAAAACAAGGATTCCAATAATGCTTTGAACTTCAGTAATATTTATGAGTAAGAGTCTCGTGTGTAGAGATCATAGTATTCTATATAGTGATAAAACAGTGACACATATGAGTCAAGGGCAAATATAGAGAGAATAACCACCAAACACTGTTCCTATCTTATCACAGCTACTTGACATAATCCACTCACATAAAGTAAAAACATAAAAGTCTAAAAATACCAATACAATGCATATACCAAAATGTAAAGTGGATAACAACAAACATTTAGTCTGTTGGGATCTATAAATGTCAATGTCTGTCTGGTCTGCCACTTTTATCCAGATTGGAATATCTCCAATAAATATTGGATGAATTTGCATGAATATAAACACTTATAATCATGGTCTCAAGATGATGGATCCCACTGCCTTTGGTGATTCTTTTGGCTTTTCCTCCAGCGACACCAACAGGTTGACGTTGCTTTTGAATTAAATATCTTGACAGGTATTGGATGGATTGCCATGAAACTATAACGTTGCCTTACTCATTTAAAAAGAAATTGATGCAGTAGAACCAAAGATCTCTTTCTGTCTTTTTCATCTTGTGCATTCTTTGCCCTAATCAAAGCCTAGCATCTATATTACCCACAATGCAACTTGACTGCCAATAGTTTGGCCAGAAATTCAGGTGTGTTATGTTAATTTTATGCTTTGCTCATAATTCCTGATTTCACCCAGATGAACATCGTTCTTCCCAGGCTCTCACAACTTGTTAAATGCACAACCAGGGCTGAAATAATAACCAACCAGTCATTAACACCCCAGTTGTTTCAGTATACTTTGAATGACACCCACATCACCGTCCCAGCTCATCTAGCCTAAAACCAGTTTGCCTACCAGACATAAAGAACGCCTTAGGACACCATGTGTATGGCACTCTACAGCCTTTTCTTACCTATAAAGACCAAAACTTGACTTTTAAAACCATCATACCAACCAAGCCAGTCAACAAACTCCATGTACTAGGACTAACTTGCACCTATGCAAGTGGATACTGGATTCCTTCATCAGTTGCCCTTATGGTATCCAGTATGTTACACTGGGCATGCACTACACTACACCACTCTCACCCTTAGCACCAGCATCCCCCAGGGCAGTGTGCTGACTCAAACACTAATGTTAAGTTTTTTGGATGATACGACAATCATCAGACTCACATCAGACAATGACGAAGCCTGAAAACGTTGAGCCACAAAATCGGTTTTAAACACAAACAAGACAAAGGAAATTATTGTGAATTTTAGGGCGACCAAGAAGATCATCCACAGTCTTGCCTGCATCAATATGAAGGCTATGGTGAAGGTCCCCAGCTTCAGGCTCCTAGGAGTCACCATCAAAGGACTGACTCTCCTAGACTGACAACACATCAGCAGTGGTGGCTAATGTACAGCAGCTGCACCAAAGCTGATAGAAAAGCCCTCCAGCTGTTGTGAAGACACCAAAGAACATTGTTGGCATTGAGCTGTCATCACGGCCATGGTTTTGTATTTCTGGTTTTACGTTGACTGAGTCTTTCCTCAGGTGTCTTGTCTTACTTTACTTCCTGTCAGTTCTCTTGTATTTAGTCCATGTGCATCCCCTCTTTTACTGCGTGTGTTCTGCAGTCCGGTCTTACTGCTTCTCATCAGTTCTTGCTTCTAGTGCATTTCTCTTGGATGTTTGGAGTATACAAATCTGTCTGTATTTGGGTTCACCTTTTGAACTAACTTAAAGTCAGACAAGACAGATGTGCTGCCATAACTGAAGCATGTGCGACATTTACTCAGATGACCAGACTCTGCAGTTTTCTTACACCTTATGGACAAGGGACACATTTTGGACAGGGAAGACATATGTATGTAAAAGTAAGTAAAAACAAAGTAGAAAAACTATTCCTCAACAGAGGAGGATGCCTCAGGCACCACCTATGCCCCACCAACAATGCTGTCCTTTCACCCCCCCTAGGAAACTGAACAACTAATTCACACTTGGCCTCATGTGACTCCAATGACCATCATCAACACCGGAGCTCAGGTGATTTAAACGGCTGTTGTTCACACCAGACCTCAGGGACGATAGTCATCCCATCAACAATAAGCACTAACCAGTGGAAACTATGACCAGGTCAACGATCCTACCCAGGATATATATCTGGATCGCCCCACCAGTTAGTCAGAACCGAAGAATCCTCTTGGATGAGAGATGAAATGTCTTCAAAGATTTACAACCAAATCCAGTCGCCCCAGGTTTAATCCTTCTTGAAGAAAGATGACCTGGATGACTGAGATCCTTGCAAGGCTCAGTCGATCACGTAAGGGACAAGACCAAAAACCTACTTTAAATGGCTATGACTTTCCTCAGGCAGAACTGCATTAAAAAGCCACATAATTGTATAAAAAATATTACTACATGGACTCACGAACACTCCAGAAAAACAGTATCATTAAACAAAGTTTATTGCTGCATCTGTAAATCCAAGTTGCAAGACTCTACCATACAAAAAGACCATACCATAGATATCAACAACATCCACAAACACTGCAGACTTCTCTGAGCCCGAGCTCATCTGAGATGGACTGACGGAACACTGACGGTGTGCTGTTGTGTGACAAGTCTACATTTCAAATTGTTTTTGAAAATCATGTATGTTTTGTCCTCTGGGGTAAATTTACATCTTTACAAATCATCCAAACTTTTTTGGGTTGCACAATGGTGTAATTCTACACCAAACACATGTCATTCAACAGCACAATACACTCACTCCATAACTGTCATACTGCATCTTATACTTCTTTATTTGAATATTTCTTATACAGCTTTTGAATGCTTTTGTTCAAAAGCTGATATCCATGATACATTCCTGTCTTATTTATTCTTTGTAAATATTCTTAAACAGAAATGCACTACTTGAGCCTTACACAATAATCAATAACGTTCTTGAAACATGAATCTAGCAGCTAATGTAGCCTCGATCCACAGGCTTCACAGGAGCATCTACAGAGGCCTGTAAAGATCACTTCTTTCTAATCCACAAATCCCAAAATGCTTCCATTTTCAAAGTCTTCAGCCCCAAGTTAATCAAATGACATGACTAATGCCACAAAAGCTTTAGAAATACAGTAATACCCCCCAAGACCTGGAAATCACTTTGATGTGTAAAAGTGGGATTTGTAATTTCACTTCTGTAAACAGTATCATCTCATCAAAATGTTATTTTGTCCAGTACTTTGGTAAATGACTATATACCTGCAAAATAAATGACATTCCCACTAGCCTCTGTTTGTCTTCAGTTTTAATTTGCTTTGTTCTTAGGTCTGCAATGAAACATGAGTAGTACTTTTTTTACTTGTAACCAAAACCTACCCACCCCTGGAAATTCGATATAAGATTCTTAGTGGTATAAATATGTGCATTTTGCACATGTTTTTATATAATCAGGCAAGGTTCACTTTCAGCCATCTGTTTATTCACATCTCTAAATAAAAATGAAGATGTTAATGAATTCAGACATAGAGCTAATATTTATCACAGAAACAACTTGTTGCCTAAAATATGTTTCAATTTGTTATTAAATCTCACTGCTTCTTTCACTTTTATGAAGGAAGACCTCTGGATAGAGGTAGAATGATAAGGGGGATGAAAAGGAGCGAGAAGGAGGAATGATACTGCAAAAGAGGAGAGTGGGTAGATGATGTAACAGATTGAGTTTGGCTAAGACAGGAACAAAGATGCTGATGATAGAAAGAGAGAGAGAGAGAGAGCGAGCGAGAGAGAGAGAGAGAGAGAGAGAGAGAGAGAGAGAGAGATGATGATGATGACGAAATGAAGCCAGGCAGGATATTACATAACAGGTCTGTCAGACCTGGAGAGAAGAAGGGAGGGAAGGGGGGGATAGAAGATGGGTTGATGGGAGCATACATAGAGGAGAGGACAGGCAGTGATGCAGAAATCACTCCTGACTCCACCTCTGCATGAACTAACATGGCAGACACACAGCCACACCTTCTGGTTTGAGTCATCGAGAGCTGAAATCAGAAATCAAACACAATTGTTTCATGCAACAGAACCTATGTCACTTTCAGTGAATCGACCGGAATGTAGTGGCAGTAGTGAGGTTACAAACAACGAAACAACCCAGGCCTCACCTGCTCATTTCAAGTATGAAGGAGAAACTATGGTGGCCACAAAACTCATGACAAAGAATGAGAATGTAAAACCAATGGCATCTGTAAATATAAAAGTCTCATTCTAAGGTAACAAAAACATAACAATTAGTTTTTTTTCAGGTGATTATAAACTAATGAAAACAAAGTTAAGAATATTATATTGGAAACAGAAAACTGAGGCACTCGTGAGGGTAAGATTACTTAAAATGCCTTTATTGATACATGGTTAATCTATTAAAAGCATCAGGACAAGAGTGAAACATTTCACTCTTGTCCTGATGAAGGCCAGTTTGGCTGAAACGCGTAGACACGCTTTTAATAGATTAGCCATGTATCAATAAAGGCATTTTAAGTAATCTTACCCTCACGAGTGCCTCAGTTTTCTGTTTGCAATATTTTATGGATCTCCCTGACTGAAGAGCACCTGAGGGATACACTTTTTGCAATACCCAAGCAGCACTCCATTCACTGCGTTCCGGTCTTAAGAATATTATATTCTGTAAATAAAGCCCCTTAAATATGACACAAATATGACTAGACCTTTAACCAGTCCAGAAGGTTAAGCTCCCATTGAGTTGCTGCTTGTTGTGACCATTTGGCTTTTTGGTTTATGTTGCTTACTGGCCTTTCTCTCTTGTTTTGTTTGCTTGTTCGGACTGACAACCTAGTACAAACTTTATTTTGCTCTTTGGACACTGCTGACAACTATTCTGTGAGTGGAACTGAGCCTCACAGAAATAAGCAGATAGGATAGGTCAGTTTAATTTAAAATTTGACTGACTTTTAGAATTATATTCAGATAAGACTGAAACAGATCAGGAGGGTGAGTGATCAATTGATAAAGAGCAGAGGCATCAATAGGTTCTGACAAATCCAGACTAAGAGGATCAGAACTGGTGAACTAATCAAATAAGACTGGAGTTATTTATTACTGTTAAGATGATAAAAAATATATATGCTACGTGCTTCGTTGCTTGCTGTATGTAATATGTAAGAGATTACAAACAAACCCACTAAATCAAATGGGAGCTATAATCCCAGATAATCCTATAGAAACCTCTGTCTCCTCAACAGCCAGTCAATCATCTGGCTAGCTAGCTTCATCAGCCTGCAGCTCAGTCAGCCAAACAGTCAGTCAGTCAACTAACCACGTGACTGTCTTTCAGTTATTCCTTTAAAACACCACGAAGCAACAAAGTGACGACTCAAAGAGGTTCAACAGTTTACAACTATGAGTTTCAGTGGTTCACAGAATGTCCAATATTGAGAGTGCTCCCTACCCTCCTTTTAAAGATCTGTTTAAAGAGCAATGCTGTGGTATTTGGTTGTTGTTCATACTGTATCTGAATAAAAAGTATGAACGCATCCTGGGATGTAGGACACATATAGACTGATGTATAGAATTTTAGCAGAAATATTTAAAAACTACTGTAGCGTCTGATTATTCTTTGAGTGTTGTTCTTTGAGTATGGGCTCATCTGTAAACAAGGACACAGGATGGCAGTGACATCGCCGTCAAATTACTCTTACATTACTTTTACACTGTTTTACATGTTTGCATATGTGCATATGTTTTATACACAACATGGCTAGACTCTTTGTCCTGTAAGTACTGTTGATTATATGTATAATTATTACTTTTTAATTAATTTCCATTTGTTATTGTTCATTCAGTACATTCATTCAAATTTATCTCTCTACTATATACTACTACTATACTACTATATATAGTAAGGTTCGGATTAGGGGGTTATTTCACTGTATTGGTTCCTTCCAAGTTCTTAGTGTCAAATTGAGACATGTTAACCAATACCAACAACAGACTAATAATTCTGAATAAACCAACATAATAATATAATATAATATAATATAATATAATATAATATAATATAATATATAATAATAAAAATATCATAGCTCTTAGGGTTCTCTTTGGAAGAGTAACTGTCATCTATTAAATGTCAAACAAGACTTTTAGTCAGATTATGGCTTATTCATGACACAGAGTGGCAAGTTATTGATGAATGTTTACAATCAGATGTTTGTAAATGTTTATTTATTTATTTATTTTTTTGCTATTTATTTTTCTGTTTGTGCTGACGTTTTGACGTTTTTATGTTATATGATATGTGTTCGGTCTTGTCTTTTAAGCTTGGGTCCATAGATATCTTGTCATAAAACTAGGTTTTACTGGTTTTACACATTCATAAGTGAAATAAATGAACGCTCTCATATTCACGGCAGCACGTGAACGCAGCAGCAGCCCCGCTGCCTCCAGACTGAAGGGGAAAAGACTCGTTTCTCCTCCTGGCTCCCGATTGGCTGAGCCGGCTGAGGAGGGGGCGTGACTTGCGTCTGAGCGCTGGCACCAGTCTGCTCTGCAAGCAGTGAAAGGTGGAGAGATTTTCACCATCACACACTCTTTAGACTGTCACACACGCACGCACACACACACACACACACACACTCAGCGAAAGAACCGGGACACGGTGAGTCGGTGAGTGAACCTAATTTCACATTTTCCATCAGAGTTAATGTGTGTCACGGCGGGAATGTCCGTTATTTACTGTGCCCTCGCGCTGCGCCGTCGTCTCGTGAATGAATGATGCATTGTCATATTTACAACGTTATTTAGGTCTCGCGCCGCCGCGGCGTGGACATAAGGCCTAGGTTTAGCTCTTCTATATGGCGGACCGGTGATTGAACATTGTTGTGTACGGTGTTCCCCATCACAATGGTGGAGGAGAGTGGGCGTGTGAGGAGGGGAGCTCTGTCTCATGCGGAGGTCCGTGTATTCGTGTCTCTTTGTTATGGTGCTGCCGCAGTCGGGATGGTACACCCCATCCTGCTGAAAACCCCACTTGAATAGTACTCCACAAATATTCCTATAATCTCACATCACTGATGCTGGACTTATTCCATGTAATATATGTCAGACTTTACCTCTTTAACCTTAATATTCCCATATGGGACTACAGTAACATACATTATGAATCTGAGTGCTATTTTGGTCTCCCTGTGTATCATTCTTACTACAGGAGTGTGTTCTTCTCAGAGGGTGCAGCTCCAGAGCAGTGAGGCCTTGTTACATAAAGGCTTTTTTTTCCTCATCTTACTGAGCCTATACAGCAGTTTGAGGAAGATTTTCTATAGAGACTAAGCCTGCCGTTATACAATAATACCCCCCAACTCTAAACACACATATACAGAGCTACATACACACACTGCATCCTGTGCCTTAGTACACATTGTTCCAGCTTATGCTTATGTCTTATCTCTCAGGTTGTCTGTCTCACTCTTAGATTTAAACATGCAATGTTTGAGGATAATGTACATTGTAAAATCAGTAAAGCAACATTATGTATAAATTCATATTTGGTAAACACGGACATCTGTACACGTGTACATTACTTATGATTGAAAAACTAGCGAGTTGACAACTTTGCTAACAGCCAAACATCAAGCAGGTGCAACAGCACAAGACATAGCAGCCAGCTAATATTACTGACTAGTCCAACAGCATTCAGCCCAGCTCGGCGTCTGTCTTTCACACTTTTATTTCACTAAGATCTCACCAACGACTAAAAGTCAGTCCCAGATTTACTCTTGTCTGGTGGCTTCTTGCTCAGTCGCTCTCTTGTTTTGTCTTCTTAGCTTGCTCTGTTAGTGTCCTCTTCGGTCTTTTTGCCTCTTTCATTACGTCCATAGAGACCGCTGAGCCCGGTCACTTTGCCCACTTGCCCAGCTCCGGTTCTGGCACGACACCAGCTCCATGTCAGCATCCCCCACACCCTGGCCCTAAATTCCTCCTCTTTCCCGGTTGTCCATAATGACTGTGTTACAAACATTCCCTCGGTGCTCTGAGCTCACAGTCAACAAACTGAACTGTAACGTTAACTAACAGCAGCTATAGTTTAGAGCAGTTTACTTTACTGTCCATTAGAAAACTCTGTAAATCACAAAGAGTTTGCAGCAGGAGGAGGACATCAGAGGGAAAACCAGAACATTTTCTCCATAAAATATGATCCAGTTTCACCAAAATCAAAGAAATAGTTGGTGGTTTGTGACCATAAAGCATTACGTACTTCTCACGGGTGATCGTACCCGGAGCACTGAGCTACATAGTGCGAGAACAGACATGATAATGACAGAGACGCCATTCACCTGATTACAAGTCAGTGTAGCATCAACATGATTTCAGATCTGTTATTTTCTGGAGAAAAGTTACACAATGTTTCTTTAATGAACAGGCTACAGCAGCACACAAACACACAAACACACACACACACACACACACACACACACACACACACAGATGCTGTAGACCTACATCAGGACATTTCAAGTAGAAGCGTAAGTGTGTATTAACTGCAGCAGCACACAAAATGAACATATTCTGGAGTTTGTGCTTCATCCTGTACAGTAATTCATTCTGACATGTTTGGTTGTCTTTGGAGGGTTTGGGGTCTAGACAAGAATTTGAAATCAGTTTCTGGGGGTGGTGGTGGTGGTGGTGACTTCTGCAGGGTTGAAGAGGTCACTCATTTTTCTGTGTTAATTTGTGGTTGGACACTTTCTGCCCGTCCAGCTCTGCCTACCTGTCACCTTGGTTCAGTCCGTTCACATCTCTGTCACTCATCTGTCACACTGGATTTAATCAAAGAATCCTATTCAGTTTGAAATATTTATTTTGTGACTTCTTCAGACTAAGAATGATCAGTATCAGACAGGTGGGAATTCAGATTTCCGATAACATGACATGTCTGATCGAAGATCCAAATAGTATTTTATGCATTTGTAATCAAATTTTCAACAGTGGTTCATTTTTTATATGATTGTATTATATTCAATATGATTTTATGTGTTGGGTGAGATGGTAGCAGCCAGTAGAACAGGTTGGCTGGAATGGTTGATGGTTTTTTGCTACACTTCACCACTTTTTAAGCCACTTTTCACAAAAATAACGCTATGAATAACTATTATTTACATTAACAAGTAACTTGTAGATTACGTTCTTAACTCTAATTTATAACAACCAATTTTGTAGTCTGTCGAACATCTGGAAATATTACTTCAAATAGTTCTAACACTGTAATCGAGAGAAAAGCAGAAAATCCTCACAAGGTGGGACCAGAACCCCCCTAAAAATTCTAATTGATTATTAAAGCAATCACTTAATTAAAGTGTCTCTTATATAAATGTATTGTAATATTATTTTCATGTGTCTTTTGACCACTGGACTACCACTTAGTTTAATGGTTAATCACCAAATATATATTTGTGATGAATAATATGACTTACTTAGCAAATTGTCATTAATGGGTGCTGCTGCTAGTTCTTGTATTTTATGTATCCTCAATGATGAAAAGCTGTCCATAACAGGAGGTAACAGCAGATGTCATTTTGGGATTTTGGTGATTGCAGATCTGTAACTTATCTTGAGTGAAATAAACAGTGATTATCTATCTACTTGCTCATCATATCCACATTTTTAAGATGTTTTGGGCAGATTAAGTTGTCAGTGTTTGTCAGTGCTGTGATGTGAGATGTCCTACACACTGCAGCCTGACAAACGCAGAGTGGAAATTGAAGATAACCCTCTGTGAGGAACTCCAGAGTTGTTCAGGATGTTAGACTGAAACTTCATCCTGTACGTTTGGCCTTGGAGGAACCTTTTCCAAGGGATTCAATGGACAGTGATGTGACAGAAATGTTACAAACCCAGGTTTATTAGCTTGTCATGACTCAGGACCTTTGGTGGGGATAATGAATGCCTGTCACTGGCAGACAGCAGACTCATTCTTGTTGTTGGCCATTTTACTTCAGTGACAGTGCGTTTCACAGGACAGTGAGTATCATGGTAGTGAGGTCAAAAATAGAGCTGCTTATACTAATTGTCAATAATTCAATTTTTCATTATAACAAGTGTAAAATAATAACCCCATAATGAACAGTGTTCAATTTCTAATTATTACTTGTGTGTACACTTGCTGTGTTAACTGTAGACTGGACAGTTTGCCATTCTGCATGCGTTCCCCCCTGTACTTGCTTACATTTCATCAGCAGTTCTTTCTAAACAGCATACATTTTATTGGAGTTATCTTGATGACATACGTATCAGACAAGTTTAGCAGACAGCCAGACAGCCAAGAATAAAAAATCATACATGATAAGAGGAAGAAAAGAGGATGATACACCTAGGAAGAGACTGATGTGGTAATAACTGATGTGGTAATAACTGATGTGGTAATAACTTGATAGGAACAAAGAATTTACAGAAATGCATCATGCAGGTTCCCAAATTCAGAGAGACCAACATATGAAGATGACAAGAATCGTAAAAGCCAAACATATTTTACAATACTATTAAAATAAGTAAGCAAGAATAAAAAGAAATGCTGGTTTGATTTTATTCTTATCATAATGGTAACCTTGCCAGTGGTGTTTGCAATGCTGTCCAGTTCTGAGTGAAGGTGTGTTCAGACTAACCGTAAAGTAAATTCTAGAGGCAGCCCGATTCACATATAGTTTACCTAGATTGAGAAAACACATCTGTGCTCAACAAAAATCAGCTTGAGAGTCAATACACGTTGGCGATACAAATACCTAAAATACTGCCTCTTGGGTCTAACACACAAGCGTATTGATTCTCGACATCTTCGTAGCTTACAGGTGCAGAGCGCCACAGTATTGATTAACCAGTCAAAAAAATGAATCTGACCTCAAGTTCAACGTGATGAAAGTTAAGACAAGTGTGATATTGTAGCGGTGAACTTGTAAAGAGTCCACTGTACTGAACAGCGGGAGCAGCTTCACTGGAACTTCTCTAACGTGGCATTTTCCATTCATCAGAAGCTAATCAAGATTGATAGCTAATGGGTTTGGGAAATTGGTGAGTTCTGTTTGCAGTGAAATACAAATTCTGAGACAGCGAAGCAGAAAATAATGAGAATGAGCAAAGAACACCTCAGAACACATCGGATCATGTTTGTATGGCTGGATCACAGCCTGCAAGGTTTTGTATCCTTGAATGTTTGAACCATAGATAGCATGAGGAAATATAAAAGAAAGACAGGCTGACAACTACAAGCTAGAGGGATTATCAGATGTTCTAATGCATGGCTGTTGTGATGATGATGATGCCATAATTTCTGCTTTAGGGATTGGTGGGATTACAAGCAATCCCCCCCAGATTACCAGCCAAGCAAACAAGAAATCAAGCAGGCGGTTGTCCAACGAGGTATACTCAACATTTTCAGTGTTTTTGTCAAGCAGTCAGCCATTCAGAGTCACTTGGGTTTCCAGTGGAACAGGCAGTCAATCAGTCATCCAGCTGGCTAGCTATTCACTGTATAAGTCCTTTTGCATCATAACATTGTCAGTTATAATCGGCTACAGGAAATGTGTAGGCTCTCCAGCCATCCAGTAGGTCAGCAAGACAGCCAGGCGGAGGCAGTGTAGCAGATATATGATCTAATAGTGATGTAGCCACCCCCTCCAGACAAGCTCTAAGCCCCAGTAATGAACTTCAGTGTCAACCCACAAAGTTATGTTTCGTGTTTCTGCCTAATATTACCCCAGGCTATATGAAGGAGCTAGATGACTCTGATATAACATAATAACATAAATATATAGAAGTACTTCTTCCTGTAATGGTGAAAGATCTGCTTTACTATAGCCTGCAATGAGGAGGAATGGGACAGATGGGAGTAAAAAAGATTATGATATGCAACCAAGAATCAAATAGTGAAACAATAAAGGACTATATCTACAGGTTTACCCACAAGCACAGTGTGATTGTAATTCACCTGTTTGAACTAAGAATTAAGATGTCATGGCTAATGTGAACAGCGATCATTAAAACCATAGGTGTACCGGGTTGAAAGCAGCACCATTTCAACTGAAATGGACAAAAACGTGCCAACTTGTAAAATCAGTATGAGAATAAATTGAAGTTCTACATAAAATGTGTCCAAATGGTTCATTTTAGGCTGGAGGTTTGCTGTTTGAATGAAGTTGAGCAAATTTCCTCCTGGACTCAAGATTTAAAGCTTCACTTAAAAAATATTTTCATATTTACAACGGGTCAAATGAAATGTAATGTGTCTGCTGCTGCCCATAGAGATGAATCCACAGAGAAATGTCCAACTCCGGCAATTCTCTGAAATTGGAACCTCTTTTAGCTAATTGCTTTGGTTGAGATAAACGAACAATAACAGAACAATAGGCAGAGTTAGCATTTAGCTCCTAAAGAGTCAGATCTATCACTGAAAACAGTGCTAAAAAGAAAAGAACACTATATAAATTGACATAATAACTTTATATGGTGATTAAAATAGCAGATGTGTTTTCAGCTTGTTCTGTTTACCCCAAGCAGATTAAAAATCAATAAATGTAGCTTTAAGTCTGAAACTTGTTGGGTCATCATTTTTCATGTTTTACTCAACAGATGTTTGTTTAGTGTTACTCAAAAGTTGAACACAAGTGTCTTGAATGATCCTTTATTGTTACCTTAAACTGTTTCTAATATCAATGTAAATAAATATTTTAAGACCTAACTCCTTTGGAAAGGATATTATGGGATTCAGATGTATTCAATATGTTGGTGTGTGTTGGAGAGCAACAATATTGCTGCTAAGGATTGAGAAGATAAGATAAATGGTCAGTGTAATAGTCTCACTCCTGCCTTGTAATGAGTGGGAAAAGCTTTCATTGATACAGTATTGTCTGTGAACACTGTGAAGTTGACCTCACGCTGTGCTAATGAGAATATCTGTGCAAACTGTTGCATCAGCTACTCCTGAGAATCCTTCCAAATATTTCCGTACACTTAATGCTCAGGAGTCGTTTTTATTCATTATTGATGACCGTAGACAATTATGTAAGCTGTGAGCTATCTGTTAGAAGCCATTTTATTGCCACAGTGGGAGTAATAAATCATTATGGGAAAGGAAAAGGAAAGTTTTTTACCACTGTGTTATCTTCATTGCTGCCTAAATTTATGTGTAGACAGTGTTTTGGTTGAATGGTGACTTGTGGGAGCCGGTTAGTGAGGAGGTGGGCATGTTATTTATACAGCTTGAACTGGAACCTGCTTCAGTTGTGGTTACCATGGTGATGTCGCCTGGTTAACAGTGAATCACCTTTGTGAAAATGAAAGGCCTGTGTGAAACTCAAAGTTCACTTACTAACACACTAATGTAGCTTTGTGAGGCAGACCCTGGCATTAATAGAAACTTCCTCACAGACCTAATCCAAACGACACAGCAGTGTTTCACCGAGGGGTTAGGGCTTCAAGAGCACTTTTTTAAATTACCAGGAATTATTTGGGACTTGAGCAGATGGTATTGAATTGGCCAGATACTTACTGTAAGTAAATGGAGATGAACATGCACATCCAGAACTGGCTAGAAATAACCTTTTTTCTTTGTGTTACAAGTCAGCTAAAAGACAAGGAGACACTGCACTGCCAAAGTTCTGAGACAATGACGTCCACGGGATACTGTAACCAGCGTTTACATATTTTAGATGTAGTCCTATGTAGTCACATTTTAGTCAGCTTTTGGCCAAAATGTCTTCTCTTTTTTTTAGGATAGTTTGAATATTTTGAAGTGGGGTTGTATGAGGTACTTATCCATAGTCAGTATAGTTGATGGCTTACAACATGCTAATTTGAAGAAGCAGACAGAAATCCTAGCATGGAAATAGAGCAAAGAGCTGTCTGTTTTAGCCACATAAAAAAGGCCCATATTCTCACCTATTTAACTTACTATTAGATCTGCAGCACACAATTGGACTTGGGCGTAGGAATACGTAAGTTGTACGGCAGAGACAAGGGGAAAGGGCTGTCTGACTGCAAGGTATTCCTTTAATTGTAACCACTGTACTAAAGGTGGATTAGTCTCTACTAGAAATTTTTTTTTTTGCAAAATACTACAGCCCCCATGATGCTTTACCAACCATGTCAGTTGGCGTTTTATTCAAATGTCATATTTCTATCCTTACAGCCATAACCTTTGCTGTCAAACAATATCTCCACTGTGCATTTTGAAAGGCATGTCTGATCTAGTCATGGCCACTTCACTCAACATTTCTCACCACCTGGTGAGCTGCTGCTGGTGAGTGCTTGTTAAAGGCCACTAAACCAGAAATATGATAGAGTAAAGCATGTTGTGTGACTTTATTATATCATAAAATAACAGATTTTTAATCATTTTGATGTTACAATGATGTGTAATCAGGTGAATGGTGTCTGTCATTCCTGCTTTTTTCCCCATACGTCTTCTCTTGCACTATATGCACTACTTTGTGCTCTGGGTACAATAACCTGCAAGACGTATGTGGAGGCTGGATATTGTTTATGGAGAAAATGTTTTCTGGTTTACAGAGTTTCTTGATGGACAGTAAAGTAAACTGCTTCCAACTGTAGCTGCTGTTAGCTAATGTTAGCTCAGTTTGTTAGCCGGGCAGTTTAGGGAGTGCAGGTGTTTGTACCGCAGGCCAGGACCAGGACTAGGAAGAGGTTTTCAGGCCGGGGCACATTGATACACTGATGGTTACTGGTGTCGTGCCAGAACCAGAGCCGGGAAAGCAGGTAATGTAACCGGGTTCAGCTGCTTCTACTGGCATAATTACAGTGAAAAGACCAAAGAGAATGTTGATGGAGGAAACTAAGATGAGAAGATCAAGCAAGAAGCAGCTGAACAAGAGTAAATCTGGGACTGACTTTTAGTCGTTGGTGAGAGCTTCGTGAAATAAAATAAAAACCTGGTTTAGCATTTATGTACTGACAATTCTTATCAGCCAACATATATACCCATACACTGATCTGATCTGCAGTAAGATAATATCTACTGATATATGTCGGCCTGGCCAATTTACAAAATATTTTGTATTATTACATTACTATGTATTATACAAAAATAATATTATTTATTAATGATATGCCTGTAGCAGTTTAACCAGTAAATACCAAACAAGTACAGTGCGATACAACAATGACTTAAATGTATGTTAGAGATGCCGTGAGCAGATCAAACAGACAGTTCAGAGGAAACAACAAAGGTCGCTCTCCCCTGCTGAGGGAAGAGGCAGAGATTCAGATCAGACCTGACATCATACGGTACAGTAGAGCCAGAGAGGACGGGGTGAGTCTTCCTCATTCTCATCATCCTCTTCCAGCGAGCTTCCATCAGTGTGTACTTGTGATGTGCAACAAGGAAAGGTCTTTTCTGTCCTGCTGATCACAGAGGCTGACATTCAGATCAGACCTGACATCAGACAGCACAGGAGAGTGAGGGACAAAATGTGCAAAAAAGTCCTCGTCCATCGACCGTCTCTGATGTATTAGAAGATGGGTCCTGTACATGAAACAAACACAAATGTCATATTTACATCCTGTTTTCTGCATTGTTTTTTTTTTTTTTACTGCTTGAGCTTCTACTGGCACTCTTTTAATTTCATCATCTCATTGCGCTCTCTTCTTCTGGTTTTTGGACTGGAGAATTGGTGCCACCTACTGCTAATTTTCACATAATGGTAGTGAACCGAAACAAGCACTCATTCACATTTTTAAACAAACCCGAAATGCAATTCAAATTTGCAGCACATCTGGATGGAAACATTACCGCTGTATTTTGAAACTGCCAGTTGGTGGCACTAGTCGGAAAATTTGAAAGTCTAGCCTAAATATTTTACTTTTGGTGGTAAGAGGTGGTCTGGACTGTAGAGTGGTTTTGAATATTTCTATTTTCTGCATGCATGTGTTGTATGCTTCAAATTCTAAAGCATTTCAACCCTCTTCGTTCTTATCAATGGTTCGATCAATTGCTTTTTCAATCATGGCTGACTGATAGGACCCCAGAAGGGAAATGAAATTGAAGCAATTCCATCTCAGTCCCCAAAATGTATCTGCAAATATAATATTACCCTTTAAATAGTAGATCTTGTTCTGGGAAACACAGAGCAAAGGACACACAGCTTTTAGCTGCTGCCATCTCCTTCTTCTCAGCCTCCTTTTTTGCGTCCTTTGTTCATGCTGTCTGTCCTCCTACGCCCTCCTTTGCATAAATAAACAGCGATTTTGCGTTAAGACTGTGGCAGTGTGGGTGACTGGGATACACAGTGAGGGATGCTCTTTGTTTTGGTTTCAGGGTAAACATACACTAATGTATTGTGTATGTGCAGTAGTAGGCAGACGTACTCAGATGAGAAAAAAAAAATCCTGTCAGTCAGCTATTTGCCTAATCTATTACTCATTTCAGCTCCAGAACAGATTGGAAGTCTAGACACTGGATAGCAAAGAGCAGCACAGTGAGGGGTTTCCTGAAAAACACAGGTGATTACATCAGCAGCTTGCTGTCTGTCTACTGTCTGATTGAGTCAACAGTTTCCACTTAAATGGAAACAGAGATCCAAGAGTATAAGATACATGAATTCCAAAATGAGAAACGGCACCATCACCACAGGGTCTTCATTGTTTTTCTATGCCACCACGTCCTCCATGTATTACACAGTAAATGTATTGCAGTGGTAGGTTCTTGCTGTGATACTGGGGGTGTTGACTATGCCATTTACAGTTGGGTAACTACCAAATACTGACTGAATATGTATTTTTCCAAAAAGTACATTTTGTTTTGAAACATTGCACAGATGATTACAAGCTTGATCAAAGGTTTTGAGAGACTACTGCAAATCTTTCTTCAATTTCCTCCATGTTGCCTTCAATCCCAACAATCCCAATTTTCTTTTAGAAAAGAGGAATGTGACTCCTTGTCCCTGTGCAAGAGTTGGCTGTACGCTCTCTGTATCTTACTGTTCAGCTCAGGTGATACTCTTAAGTACCCTACCCTTGCTATCTCCAGGCACTCGATTTATCTGGATACTGTTGAGTCTGTTTTGCAATTCACCTTGTTTTGGAGTGCTCTCTTGTGCCGTATACCTTTGTCATCAATTTGACTGATTTATTACTCAGTTTCTTTCATTCTTCTGTTTTCTTAATCCATTCCTTTACCTGGGTCATGGATTCTTCCAGTTGTCGTTATCGGAAATTGCTCCGATACTGCCGAAAATGCTGGCATCGATATCGGCTACTACTGGATCGATCCGATACCACTTAATTTATTAAATTAGTAATCTGGTTAGCTCCGTTAAACTCTGGCACAGTTCTTCCTCCCCGCTCTTAAAACAGTGGCGCTGTGCTGCAACCTGCAGCCTGCTGGTTTAGAGGGACAAGTTGACGCAAGGCATGGAACTAAGCTAACTACTAGGTAACTAGCACTAGCATATCATGTCGGCAGTGTGGCAGTATTTCACGCTGAATGCTCCCACCAGTAACGTGCGTGTTCAGGCAAGGACAGGTAAACCGGCAACCGGTGGTGGGGGAGTGCGATGTTGGGGGCGTGATGGGAGCTGAGGTGGGTTGCCATGGGCGTGTCTATACCTCCTGAATGTAACCACTGTATATATGTATATATTCATCTGACACAAATCAAATTAAACTTCTTTGTGTCACTGTTTTGTGGCGTAACTTGTGAGTCAGACTCAGATTTAGAAGCTGGTACATGAGATAAACAAAGTGAGAACACACACAGGTAGAGTATCAGAGTTTAGTCCGTGAATCCACCTGGATAGTCTCTGCTAAAAAACTGCGACATGCAACATATGCAAAGATGTGGCTGCACTTTCATTTTTAAAAATAATAATTATTCCTAGATTTATTTAGTCAAATTGCATTTGCACTAGTGTTTTTTATATTGTACATATCGTATATTCTGTTTAAAAATAAATGTACAAATAAATGGCTTTTTTAAATTTGCTGTATTTATTCATGTTTTTCAAAGGGTTTAACCTGAGCCAGGCCTCACCACAATGATAATCATATCACAAGTCATGCAGGCGTAGTATGATTTTTTTTTTTTATAACATTCTGGTATGGGATCAGTACTTGCGGCTGATACCCGCAGCACAATCAATCAATCAGTGGTATCGGAACGTGTCTAATATATATATTAGAATTAAAGACAAGATCATATCACTAGTGCATCCTTAGTTTGAATTTTGGTTGCATGACTCCTTATTGAGTGTAAATTTGAAGCAGAGCCACATGGATGCATGTTGTCTTCTACCCACGCACCATTAAAAACACTTGGACTTGGACTCTCCGGAGGAAGGAGAGAGATCCTGTACTGTTGTTGGGTGTCTTTCACTTGATTGAAAGACTTTTCTCCATCTCATGTCTTCTGTGCAGTCTTGAATTTCTTCATCATCTCTCACTTTGAAAACAACACACACACACAAACACGGTGCAGAGCCACATTTGACAGATTTGCGCTGTTTGTCATGGGCCTGGTTGAAAAAGCTGACTGTCTGCACCTGTCTCTCATATACTAATGCTCTGTGTGAGCGTGTGAATGTGTATGTGTGAATACAGTGGACACAGTGTGTTGTCAGCAGTAATCTAACCTGCTGCTCATCAGAGACACACTGTGCATGTGTGTGTGTGTGTGTGTGTGTGTGTGTGTGTATCCATCAAGAAGGAGACAGAGAGGAGCTGCTGAGTCACCATGGCGACTGGCTGGGCAGCCATGACAGGATTTTATTAACACGTTAGACGCTGTGAGGGTAAAAGAGCCTCTGGTGATGCTTTTCCTTTTATTTTCTCTTTGTCCTTAATGTGTAATCCCAGAGAAGCGTTCTATTCTCATGTCACCGTCCATTTGTTGGTGCAGGTTTTATCAACAATATAAAAAAAAGAAAAAAAGCCCAGAGGGAACTCCTCCAGCATGCCTGTAGCCATGATTCAGACGGATTCGACTGACATGACCATAACTTTCCCAGCCGACATTTCTGAGCTCCCTAATGGACTCTCAGACACATTTCAGCTGTCTAGCTTGTGAGCTTTGCACTAAATTAGGCTTCTCATTTATCCTCTGCGTCTGCTAGCCTTGTCATCTTAGGGCGTCGATTATCACATCGAATAGAGCAGTCCATCAAGGAAGTATTCTTGTTTGTAAAGTGAGGCCCTTAAACTCTCATTTAGTGAAGGTGTGTCAGTATTAGCAAGATGTTACTTCTTTATATGTCCAGTAGAAACAGAGCTAGATAAGCATCCATTTTGAGTCATGTTTTTGGCCACCTGATATATGTAAGACCCCATTCCAAGACCAAATGAGGAACAAACATAAAAAATATATTGAATAGGGGCATTGCACTTAGGGTGCAGTGGTGTGGGCCACAGGCCAAAAAACAAAACCATCAGCTAATTAAATTATCAGACTGGTCAAACTGCTTCACAGTCACTGCCACAGAGTGGTGGTGGAGTTCAAGGACTAAACTATGATACTCTACCTGTTGTGTTCTGTCTTGGTTTATTTCATCGACCCAGCTTCAGTTTTTGACTTGCAGTGTGCACTGCGGAGTAGTGACACCAAGAAGTTTCCTTTGGTTTGTGTGGTTTGTGTCACACAGCTGTGTGTGTGTCATAGACACTGAATCAGAGACAGGTAGTGCTGATAACAAGAAAGGTGGTGAAACAGAGAAATTAAAGTTTTTTTCTTTTTCATTAGTTGTTCCCATCAGCTGTACTGGAAGGCCAACTATCATGAAGGGTGGACATTTTCAGACTCTACTTCAGTCTCTCCAAAGAGACATTTCTAGTGCTGCAATTCACAGGGAAAGTGATAGAAACATTGTGATAGCCTATTTGGAGGTTGAAAAGGTGTGGTGGGGGGAGAGGATTATAGGTATACAGACACCTTTAGTCCAATATTCATTCTCTTTTTAGCTCTGTTCGGGTCATCACCAACTCTCGGGAGAATATCTGGCTCCTTAGTTGATAAACGCTCCACTATATTCACCAACTAGTCTTTAACTTTGTCAGCCTGTTGTTCAGTGCTGTGCAGGTCGTTTACAGTGGGTTTTTAATTAGAGCTTGTTTCACCGTAGGTTGATGAGAGCAAAAAAGTGAACCTAAACGGAAATCCCAAAACAATGAGCTGAAAGAAGCTAAACCGCTTTGCAGAGACCTGAGGGGAACTGCATAGGCAGGTGATAATTCTCTGTGGGTTCATCACACACAGCAATTAAATGCATTGTTAAGATAAAAAAAATATTCATTAGTGCAACTTTAATCACCTCACTGGGAAGAATAATTAATTGAAATACATGAACTAAGCAATATCCAGCTCACTCTGTATGTGCTCTAAAAACAATTTAATTTATATAATATATAGTGTCTCTATGGTCATCTAAATCAAGTAATCACACCTCTTGGCATTTCCTTGTGATTTGAATCCATTTTAGCATCACTCATGACCTCATTACAGTGCATGCACACACTCATTCTATGCTTCATCCGTTGATACAAGTCCAGTATCAGCAGTTTTGCTCAGAATAGCTCAGCACATACTCTTTAAAGTTGCAGTGCAGCTGGTTTTAGAGGTGAATGGGTAATTTTCTATCTTAGAGTCTTATCTTACAGTTAAAGTGCCATACTGTATAACTATACCCACTGAAGTAGAGCTCCAGCTCTCGTACACTAATGTCCAACATGGATAGATTTTAAAGAGATAGTTTGGGTTATTTGAAGTGTTGTTGTGTAAGGGAACTTATGCATGGTCATTGTGTTACCTAGAGTAGACTGCGGACAGCAAGCTCCTGCTTTGGAGAAGCAGACAGAAGTCCTGGCACAAATGTAGAGCAGTTGGGAGAAACCACTAACGCAATGACTATGCATAAGTAGCTCACACAACCCCATTTCAAATTACCTGAACTCTGCCTTAAATTATAGATGCCCAGATCGATTGGACATTGATCTTTATTGGCTGATATGTAGCAAAATATGCAATTAGAAGATCAGGTTTAATGTTGTTGAGTCAGGATCTTAAATTAATCAGTGTATTAGTTTATTAGAAAATATTAACCTCTCCATTATGATGACAGAACAGGCACAGAGCGGCAACATACAGCAGACTCCTTCCAGTCAAGATGGCGGTGATGGTAACAAGTATGTGGGTTTATTGATCTTTTTTCAAGTGTAACTTAAGTGGATAAGAACATATCGGGTATCACGTTAATCTGCAGATGGGGTGGCAGTAGCTCAGTCTGTAGGGACTTGGCTTGGGAACCAGAGGGCGGCCGTTCAAGTCCAGCATGGATCAAAGTATGGTAGCTTGAGAAGTACAGTACTGACTAGGTAAGAGTTGTTTTTAGGTTAGGAGGACTGAGGAGTCAGCAGTCAGTCAAAAGCCAATCGCTATAAAGTTTCCAGCCATTCTGGATTAAGTTTAAGACTTTGCTGGAACTCCCTTCAAGCAGCTTTTATTGTCCAAATAGACTTAACTTTTATTTTTTTTGTTGACACGCATTGATGCAGCATCAATCTGATGTACAATAACAAAAGGCGTCAGATATCTAAAGATGCCTTCATGGGAGAGAAATCAAATGACTTCTTCAGTCATTGATCTACTGCCTCATGATTATTCCTGACTACCTATTATTTGTCACTGTGTCACATGGTGAGCCAAACCAAATTCCCAAATCAGATTAGGAGTGATCGTCTTCCTCCTTTATCTCAGGTCTCGTCTTCTTGATGACATTTATTTCTGGCTGACAAGAGCAGACAGTGAAACTGAAAGTGGTCCTGAAGCAGTGACGTGCTTCACTGGTTGCACATTAATTTATCATGATTACATTGAGCTGAAGAAAGAATCTGCATAATGCAGTCTTCATAAAATCTAGCAATAAACAAAGATGCTGTGTTGACTCACACTAGCATAGAAAATGTATGAATATGTGTCTTAAATACCCAGAGATTTATGGCTTTGAATGACTGGAGATATTCTTTATTGCGTTTTCAGCGAACAACAACATGAATGCAGCAAGAAACAGCTCCTCTGGGCTCTAACCTCTCCATTTACTGTTGTTACATCATTAGCAGATACTGTGACTCATCACTGAGCTGGACTGACCTGCGGCTCGGCTGTGAAGCTAACCTGTATCATACAATGAGTAAAAACAGCTGTGTTGTGTTGTGTGGTGTGGTGGGATGATATTCACTTGTGCTGTGTGTTGAGTCTGATTTGACTTCCTTTGTGTTACTGTCTTCAATAATTCAGTACTGTCTATCTTCAGACAGATCAGTCAGCGTTTATTGACATGTTGACTGACAAGAGGGACGACCCTCTGGTCATAAGCCCATTCTCCCAGACTGTGAGCATCCACTTCGTCTATTATTCACAAGGCAGTGGTGAGCAGACAGTAATAACATCATTGAATTAGAGAAGTGATTTCAGAGGATTTGTGGCATTGACCAATTTTTTCTCTGTGTTATGAACGAAATTCTCAAGCTGTTCAGACTTATCTTAAAAATCAGGCCTCTCTACAATGAGAAAACACATCAGAATCATAATACCATAACCTGAAATTTAATATAACAAAGTAATAACTAATACAGTATTTTCACACCATCATCATCATCATCATCATCATCAGGGCTGCTAATAAAAAAAATACTTTTTTAGACCATCTAAATCATATGTTAGTCCCGGTATAGAAAGACTTTTTTTAGTATCTACAGTGCTGTTCTGATGACATATCGTTGACAGCTGTTCATTCATTTGGGTTTGGATTGCCTCACTGCTAAAGCTGAACCTAAACCTGCGCACAAACAGAGCGGAACACGTTGTCTTATATGTGAACTTTGATAAGTTTGTGCAGTTTAAAGAGTTTGCTGAATCCGCCTTGGAACCTCAAAGAAAACAGTAAAAGAGATTTAAGATGAAATGTTCTTGAGTGACGGTGATTATCTCATGACTGAAACCAGTAACTTCCTTGTGGAACTGACCAAATCTCTCTCATTTCGCCCACCTGCCTGCTGGAAAGCCAGTTATACTCATTATGATCCAGTGGACCAACATGTGATTGATGTTTGGTAAAATGGGCTTTTATTGTCATGGCGATGCAAAGACATGTGCAAAGTCTGTTGTTGTTTTCTTGACTTTGACACTTTGCTCTTCTGTTTGATGTTTTAATGCACAGGGATGCATTTTCAGTCAGAATAATGAAAACTCACATTCAGTGGATTTGATTTCAGCAGCTAACAAATATTAATGGATCGATACATTCAGAGACATTTAGACCTGTGACAAGCTCATCTGCTGAAAACTGTAAAAACAAAAAACTTTTAACAACACAGGGAATCTAAAGCTGCACAAACAAGCTGACAGCTAATTACTTCCTGGGGTTTTCTTTATTATGTTATTATCTCTGCTAGGTGTACGAGGGGATAAGTTGTGTGTGTGTCTGTTTGTAGCTAATGGTTGCGCTGATTCACAAATTCTGAAAAACATATTTGATTGGCCGCTCTGTTTCATGAAGACTGCTGACTCTTCCCTGCTCCTTATCGGCTGCTAGGTGCCACAAGTGATCAACAACTGCTAAATTAAAAACAAGTCTCAGTCTGTTGCAGGCCACATTTTGGTCTTTCCTGCGGCTCAAAAACTCGCTGCTGTGTATCGCCACTATGCATGTACATCGCCATAGCTCAGGATCTGCTAGTAAACAATACTTTGTGCATTACGAGAACTTCATGATGAAATTGGATGTAACCCACGAAATTCTGAAGTGTTTTTTATGAAATATTGCAAATGTGAGATGGTGACAGTGTTACTGGTTAATTGTTGCAAAAATTCATTCATTCATAAATTCAGTTACTGGAACAGATCTAATCAGCTCTATGCCAAAACAATAACCTACTGATCCACCACAAACTTCCACTGGGACATGCTGACTCTATGAATAGTGTCAATTATTTAGATTTCAGCTTTTGTCAGTTGATTTCTGTATCTATTATATTGTTATAAAGGTGCTTGCCTTGAAACCGAGAAGTTTGGATATGTATTGTTTCCTTATTAAGTTTATACAGTTAGGGGAGCTCAGAACACTCTGTACCATGAGACTATTCTATGCATATTAAGGAAAATTGAGACTATACTATATGGAAAAACTTTCTGCTGATTTATTGAAGTAGGTCCCTCACCCTCTGTTGCCTGGCTGGTGGAGATCTGCACACTTCTAGTAATTGATCTGTCACATTTGAGAAACACCTTGGTGACACATCCTGTCGGTTTCATTCGAATGCCTGTGATGAGTGTTTCTGTTTGGTGTTTTGTTTTCTGTACCGTCACGAATTATGTTTGCTCCTCTTTAGCAGCTCCACATGTGGCTGCTAAAAAGTTAGTTCTTTGTCACCATACTCACATTTATTTGATAATGTGATGAGTGTATTAGTATGTGATGTGATGAAAATCTATTTTAAGTTAACGCACTAAAACAAGTTGATGTGTGTACAAAGTGTGACATAGCAAGAAAGCCAGCCACCAATAGTTTCAATTAGGCCAATGGGCTGTGTGGAAACATGTAGGACAGTCTTGATATTGATATTTTCACTTTCACACACAATCACACACGCCGCCTCAAAGCTAGTTCAGGCAGACAACTTGAGCTGCACCGCATATGCACTTGTGACATGCCTCAATCATCCAATCCAAACACACCCTCCCAGTTTGGCAGTCTATTGAAGCTGCAAAATTCCTCATCGGTCGCTCTGCTACGTGAATGCCATCTCTGCCCTGCGTCACCATCACCGGCTGTTCTCAGGTCAGAGCCTAGACGCCAAATTTTGACAGTGTTCTCCTGTAAAACATTCTAATCGTGAGTTGTCACTGAAATCCATTTTAAATCATCAGCAGTTAACTGATGACTGTGTAAACATAGAGTTTTATTTCAGGTGCTACATATGTCTCATTACAGCGTTTTTTCATCCTCCTGGAAAAAAAGTTTTTTTGAACATGCATGGTTTTCACCGGACAGTGAGGTTATACTCTATATGGTGTTTATACATTATTAACATTCTGTTTATGGAGTTTGTTTGAAGCAGGACTCAGAGAGTAAACTCTCAACCTGACAGATCAGATTCAAAACTTTCTCCAGCTATTCTGACGATTACCAACAGAACCAATATATATATACAGCACTCAGGGTATGAAATTATTAAATGAAGACTGTAGGTTCATTTTCACCAAAACACCAAAATATCCACCAAATCTCTCTTGTGTTTTGATGATACATTAATGTGTTTGATTTCCGGCCAAACAGTAGCCTGCGTGTGTGTGTGTGTTTGTGTGAGGGATGATTATGTAGCAGACGGTTGGCTTCAGAGAGGAAGAGGTGGCGGATGCTGGAGCAGGGGATTGTGGGTACAGAGATAGTTTTTAATCCCTCAGAGTGCAACAGCTGTCCCAACAGCCCCTCATCATCATCATCATCATCGTCATCTCTCTTTCACACACAGTTACATCATAGTGCTTCTGTGTAACAGTGATATACAGTTCTCATGTCAGAGCTGTGTTCTGTGTGTGCCTCTGCCAACTGCAGTGATTCCTTTGAAGTGAATTGCTTTGAGTCTAAAAATATGTAGTTAAACGCTGGTTTGTCTGGACTCAGTGGTGATATAATGTAGTCTTAATTTGAAGGTTACTAATTTCAGTGTTGCAGCTGTCACTTGCTTTCATTATCGGTGATTGGTCGACAAAAAGAACAGAAAAATGCCTCATTTGTTTACAAAGTTCTATATTATTTCATTCATTTTATAGCATTATATTATTTTGTCCAACCAGACGCCTAAAACCTAAATGTATTGGTTTCCTGTGAGTATAAAAACAAAAATCTTCACATTTGAGCAGCTGGATTTTCTGTAATTTGCTGAAAAGATT
Source organism: Larimichthys crocea (assembly GCF_000972845.2). Classification (NCBI taxonomy): domain Eukaryota; kingdom Metazoa; phylum Chordata; class Actinopteri; family Sciaenidae; genus Larimichthys; species Larimichthys crocea. The sequence goes on along the minus strand of NC_040020.1, from coordinate 15,579,859 downwards.
ATTTCATAGTCAAATGTGATTGTTTTTCTGTCTCAGCTTTGAATTTCCTGCAGTGTCATTCTGGTGTAATTAAGAAATCAGATGGTGGGGGCACCTGTGGGCTGTGAAAACACAACACCACCATCTCATGAGGGAAATATCTGGCTCTGTAGCAGCTTAATGCTCCAACATGACATGCTATGTTCACCAGCTAGTCGCTACCTCGTCTCTCTGTTATTTGGTGCTGGGCAGTTAGTGACCAGTTGTAAAAATAAAAATATATATGTACATTCTATACAAGCATACAGTCTGTGTGCTGATGGATAGCCTTGTGAAATATGTCATTGTTTAAAAGCAACAGTGGATTACAGGTTAATTGTCAGCTTGTCACTGCAGAAGTAGTTTATAGAACTACATCTCATAAACTGTATAAAACATAGACGTAGTGTCCATGACATCACCCGCATGTTTTTGAAGAGTTCAGTGTGGTCGCCCTGGCTATCTTGGCGTCTAGCCTCAGCCAGCTCCCCACTTATCCAAAGATGGACAAAGATGTGGGTCATAGGTGGAGCTGAGGCAGGCTGAATGATGCCTGGTTGCTCAAAGCAACCACCCGTAACACCACCCACCTGTCAGTCAAAGCAGTCAGGCTCTTAATTCTGCATAACTGTAAGCCTTAATATAATTGGAACAGGTGAGTTCTATAAAAAATTCACCCTCAGTACAGTTGTTGTGAACGGGGAAAGCTATAGAGTCCAAAACTGTTTTTGTACCAGGCTGTAAACATGTTTATTTCTGCTGTGAAGTTGTACATTTTAACATGGGAGCTTATGTAGCTTAACTCGTTCTGTAGCCAGCCTCAAGTGGACGTTTGAGGAACTGCAGTTTTTGGCACTTGTACATTGGCTTTACTTCACAGCCACAGAGGTTGCCACATGGTTTATCTGTGGTGATAATGTGGACCCCGGAAACCAAAACAAAATTACAGAATAGGCCAAAAGGCTTTGTTGAGTAGGTTCATTACTACGATCACAATTTAATGCATAAAATGAAAAATGTTGTTTGGTGTAGCTTTAAGAATTAAGAAGTTGCTTATGCATGGGCAACAATTCCAGTTTTCCAAAGGAGCAGAATAATCCTCTGTAATGGGCTTTTTGTGATCTTCATTTAGTGCTCATCATTCTTTTCCTGTAGTAATGAGGATATAAAGATGTTTTCAAGAACTGAAGAATCATCAAAAATATCTCATTAATCTAAATTTGAGGTCATACAAAGTTTAAACAGCATGTCTTTTTATGTTTTATGTTATATCTAAATGTGCCACGGATACGTAAAGATGCATGAATAATTAAAACAAAAATCTGCTCTAATGGGTGAAAAGCAACAACGAACACCAGCTCCGGGCCACTAAATATTCTGGCTTATGAAACCTCTCCAGTGAAGCGATAAATGTGGACGAATAATACGTTAAGAGGGTAATAGAGGTTAGGAAGCTTCTATTTGAGATTGGTTTATTTTTGTATTGGAGTGATGGAATTATTGAGTGCATCTTGAGTGTGTGTGTCTGAGAGGGAGAGAGAGCTGTGTGATTAAAAGTCAAAATGTGTGTGGTCAAGCATTTTAGTAAACAGAATTCATAGAGAAATGTGTGTATTTAAGAGAAACATGACACAAAATCAAAAGTAATGACAGGAATATAGACAGTTATTCATAACATCAACAGGGTCAGAGGGAAACGATGAGTGAACACAAAACAAGACTGTTAGTGGTCGAAACCCAAAGTGAAAGTGTGTGTGTGTGTGTGTGTGTGTGTGTGTGTGTGTGTGTGTGCGTGTGTATGTGTGTGTGTGTGTGAGGTATCCACTGTACTGTGTCCTTCCCCTGAAACAATGGCCTACAGTTCCACTCAAGGCCTGTTAACACTTTACTGTATGTTCTCATACTGGCCGCAGTGTGTGTTGTTGTGTGTGTGCGGTACGGTTACAAGACAATGACAGCTTGTTTGCTGGGAGGCTGGATGGAGGGATAAACAGAAACAGAGGACAGAAAGAAAGAAGAGTTTGTTCAGTGGTCAGACTGTCACCATTTATGTTGTGTGTGTGTAGCAGGTGTAACGTCGATCAAATTCAACCCAAACTTAATGTTTAAGGTTCAGTTCTAGTTTTATTTTAAAGTATTTAAACACAGCAGATCATAGTTTTATTCTCTTTTAGTCCCAGAAATGTGACTGTCTGACAGTGATGTCTCTGATTTGGTTCACTTAATGTTACCCAGTTCTTCCTGTCATTTCCATCTTGGCAACACAGAGTGCATCACAACTTGTGTTATGCCAAATACTGGGTGTTCAGAACAGCACATGTAATGCATTGTGTAACCGGCTGCAGATTTATTCACTGTTGTGTGGCAGCTTTCAGTGACAAAGACAGAGATAATTAACATTTGAAGCATTTCATTCTTAAATACAGAATACAGTCCAGTTGGTTACCAATAGGCTTCACTCAGGTGTTTTGGTATCAAGAAGCTGGTTCATTTTGCACTAGTGAAGATCACCATGGTAACCTATACTGCATGCATGATTTAGTTTAAAAGTATCAGATGAAAAACTACTGACAAAAAATGAATCCATCATTCCAACAGGGTGATGACCTTAACAGAAACAGAGTTTATGGTTAAATGATCAATCAATCACCATTGTTCAATGTCCAATCTGTGTTTACTGTAAAACAAGGCTGCGGGCAAACACAAAGATTGTGGGTAACCATGTTAACAGTCTTACTGTATTCAGGCAGGTGCTGAAGTCATTTTGTAGTCACATGTTCCATAGAAACATTTAATCTGCATCAGCGTCAACAAAAGTTACGATCACATTCTGTCCGTACATTGATATATTATGTCTTCAGGAAATATTGACTACTAACACATGCTATTCTTAACTTCTTTTTTCTTTGTTACGATGTTTCAAGGTAAAATTTCTGTTTTTGTCAATGGAGTCCGATGGGTTTGGGCACAGCCATAAACTACTGTTTCTGGTTCCTTTCCATAATGTTGTCAGACACTAAGAATACCAATCTGAGCCTGTCAGGGTAAAAAAAAACAAAAAAAAAAACGCGTTGGACATTGATGGAGCGTCATAGCCCAGAAGGATCACACTGCAATGTAGGCTGCAGTGCTCTGACTTTTCCCCATTAGTCACTTCGACACAAAAACACGAGAAAATAGGAGTTGAAAAATGCAGAATATTTTTTTGGTGGATTATTTTGGAATTAGATGTCATTTATCTCCCTGAAAGGTTTTTAGAATTTTTTTAGGAAAAATAAGAATTTGTTTTCTGGATTGAGCAACTGCAGTTTCAATTGTTTTATGTTCACTTCATTGCATGACTTATTTAGAGACCATTGTTTGTTCACCTTTGTGAATCATCAGGAGAAACACATGATTTATGATAAACTGCTGCTGTGCAAAGACCGTAAAGAAAGGAAAACACAACAAACTGTTCAGTCAGTGCAGTTTTTAAAATTGTGTTGATTCATACTATTTTCAGTTCACTTTTGATTATCATGATATCATGGCTTTGGCTTTAATTACTAATATTATTCCACAGGCCAGAATGTCCCCAGTTAAGAGAGAGGAGAGAAAATACATTCAGATACAGACAGATGAAAACATACCACACGCTGCAACATGTGCCAGTTTCCTCACATTGCTTTATCGACAGGCTTGTAAAAGGTGTGGTGGTCAGTCACATACAAATAATAAGTGTGATAGACAATGGAAGGAAGGAGTACAGGTAACATGACTGTCAGACAACCTGTGAAATGTAACAAGCAAAGAATAATAAAAGTCATCTCTCTTTGTCTCTCTCCAGTAACAGGACTATGGACCTGAGCCTGCGAGATGCTCTGGGTGGAGGTGGAGGTGGGGTGCCCGGCGGGGCCCCTGCCGAGGCCCTCCTAAAGAGAGACTTTGTTGCTACGCTGGAGAAAGAGAGCTATGATGACAAGGTGGGAGAGACGGTCTCCAAGAGCGACTACCGACCCCTTGTAGATGGAAAGGACACCAAGAGCGGTAAGTCGCCATGAACGTTTACAATGGGAGGAGGGAGTGATGCTTTTCCCTAATGTGAAGACGAAAAATGATGGATGATATATCCAGCTAACAAATCAGAGCTTCATCAACCTAAACACACGTCCACATCTTATATCTCACGAAAGATGTGATTTCACTCAGTCTTCATTCTGGGACTCATTTCCATGGAGGTAAACACTTCCTCTGAGTCCTATGTTCAATCGACTAGCAAGACAGATTTCCCGTCTACGAGTAGCCCCAATTAGACCGACTCTGCTCCATGAATCACGCCACGTTTATGACCAAAACATTGTCGCAAGGAGGGATGAGCAACTTGAGTAATACCTGCAAGTAGAGTTGTCACGATACCAAAATGAGTAACCACAATACTATACCAGACAAAGTATCACGGTTCTGGGTATTATCGCGATACTGTGGCCTTTTTTTTATGAACTCCAATCAAATCAAGTCAAATTTTATTTGTATAGCCCAAAGTCACAAAGTACATTTGCCTCGGAGGGCTTTACAATCTGTACAGGGAGTGACACCATCTGTCCTTAGACCCTTGGTTCGAGTGAGGAAAAACTTGCCCACAAAAACCCTTTTAACAGGGAAAAAAGGTGGAAGAAACCTCAGGTAGAGCCACAGATGTGGAAACCCTCTCCCAGGACGGACAGATGTGCATAAGATGTCACGTGTACAGGACAAATCAACACAAACATATTGTACAATAGGACAAATCAACACAAACATATTGTACAATTACAATGACTGATAAACTAATTACAGTAGCAGTGAAACCTGTGATAGAGATAGAGAGACACAGATGCACAGCATAAACTAACTATAAACTGTAATGGAGATATGGTAGCAATAATGACGGTAGTAATATGTGTAGTGGACATCATGCAGGACCACAGTAGCAGCCACGATCCAGTGTATTTGTACAAGTTATAAATACTTAGTTATTATACTTATTAGTTACTTATAATGTTGTTTGGTGCATGATAAACATAATACTGGTGAAGTAAGAATTATACTGAAACAAGTTTGAAACAACAAGTTTGTTTTTTTTTTAGCAAAATTAGTGTTGCCACTGACGACAACGCCACGGCAGAGTCTCCGCTCGAGCCCGGTGCTTCAGCCATGGTGAGCGTCTTGTCTCGTGACTGTAAGCCGTGCGCGTCTGGGCGAGACAGAACTTTAGCTTGTTGTTTGTTCTGAGGTGAATTTCTATGGAAGCGGAGTTGTCTTCATGGAGTTCGTTCTTGCCAACAGAAACACACGAACAGCCAATCAGCTAACAGACGGGCGGACTCAGTGTGCAGAAGCAGCCTATCATATTCCCGGACGTCACCAGTAACAGGCAAACAGCCAATCATTCAGCAGCTGTGTAGTTCGGTTGCCGTAGTTGCCATGTTGGTTTGTTTACAAGGGAGTAGCATGCAGTGAGAAGCCGGGAGGAGAGTAGAGACTGGCACCAGTAGTATAGTAATCCACAGTAGTACCGTCATGTAGAATTTCTAGTATAGTAGGAACTGTTACGATTTGGCACTGCGGGGTACCGTGTATACCGTGAGTATCGTGCAACTCTACCTGCAAGAGTGTGCAAGTGAGTTGCATAGTTATGTGTGTGTTCCTATCAGTAGAGTTTATTTATTGCTACCTGCACTTGTTTTACTAACTAGTATGCAGGTCTTCTTGCCCGATCATCCAGTGATCTGGATGATGCACATCTGCTCTTAGTATAGAGGAATAGTGCATTTATGTTTATTATTTTCATGGACTACACAATACAACTGTCAGATTTATTTATACGTTTTTACAGCAGTTGTTTTCGTTCCTTGTTGAGATTTCATCAACAGAGAACGTCACAGTGTCGTCAGATCTTTATTTCAGCACATGAATGCACCACCAGCAAGGATTCACACAAAAGCCTTCCATTAATAGCAACACCAATAAAGCTCTAAAATTAAGAAAGGGTGGACAGTTTTATTGTCATACATGTCGAGCAAGTGTCAAGGCACTGTGAGTTAGTGCGCTAAAATTAACAGAAACTGATGGAAGGTCAGAAAAAAACACATTTGTAAATTGCAAGAACTTGTCAATTATGCACAATTTAAAGAGTTTACTGGGCTGATCGTGCAAACCACTGGTCCTTTAATGGAATATCTCATTTACACTGATCCACATGGTCACGATTCTCATGCGGGTGTGTTATTAATTTTCCACATTCACTTAAAACTCATAAATTTTCTGTTGAGTAGCTACAAACTAAAGAATCAAATTAAAACTAACTTACCACATGTTCTCTAAGTCAATATGGATATTAATATTATCCAGGCTTTTAATGATTTATTATTGTTGTTAACATTTGTCATCTGCTTACATGTTATATTCGTCCTGATGAATAATATAACACACCTCCTGCAACTTTAATGAGAAATATGATGGAAGATGGAATTGGTTGAATAATCCAGTCAAAGAGGTGATTTAGTACCGTGTTTCTATGAAGTTGGCGAACTTGCAAGAGACTATTTTTTTTACATCCTGACTTTTAGTCTCAGGAACAGATCAAACTTCAAAACATGATATGCAACATATGAATAAAATCAACAGTGCATGGCAGACAGACAGACAGAAAGAAAGTGTAGAGCTTGGAGATGTTGAGAGTAGTAATATAGATAAGAGCAAACTGGAGGATTTGAGGAAGAGGAGAGCAAAGGACGGAGAAAAATAAAGGAGTCATCCAGGCTGGAGTGAAATAGAGCAGACAAAAGCCCTGTAGACACAGAGAGGCATGGATTATTATAGTAGAGGGGGGTTTGTTCAAACTTCAAGGAGAGGGGGGTCATTTCTCTGAACACGGTTAGTCCCCTTTGCACCAACATGTTTATGTCCCTGATTCAAGCAACTGAATTAATGCCGCAGTAAGTCAAATTGGAACTTTGAAATGTTCTTTTTAAAGTAATCAGTGGATCAAGTCTAAGCATGGTGGAGATGGTCTGTCTGTAGTGCACACCTATGGTAATGTTAGAACTAATGTTTATTATTATTATTGTTAAGAGAACATTTAGCATAAAGTTTGTCATTTTGAGCTGCCAAGATGATGTTAGCCTTTCTTTCAGTACTCTAATTGACCATATTTACATGGGGGTCAACGTCCTCTGATGTCACACTCAGGCTGGCATGCTCAAATGTCGCACTGCTGTCTTCCAAATTAAAAGTCGTATAAATGTATGAAACCTGACAAATCTTTATCACTTCGCTCATGATTGATTAACAACTGAAAAGACAGTGGATAGTGAAAAGACAAATCAACACTGGGCCATATTTCAAAGTAGAACATCATATTTTTTAACCCTACTGTCGACAACAGCTAATGTTAGCATTTCACCTTGTTCTAGATAACATTCTTGTTTGATAGTGTTTACTGATACAATCGGAAAGGTGTACATTAATTGAAAATACCAAGTTAGACACACTGGATGTATTCAAGCTTATAATGTAACATTTTTTGTCTCTTCAGCTGACCTCAGAGATGTTCTGGTTCAGTCAGTAACGTTATGTGACATTAAGATCACTGAACACATCTTTGTTCTCCTACAAATTACACTTAAAAAGTGTGTTCTGAGCACTTTAGCAAAGTTTTTTTGTGAAGAGCAAATTGATATTTGATCATTGCTGATCAATCGGGAAGTGACGATAATAATTCGTCAGATTCTTTACATCGATAGAACTTGCAACCTGAACACAGCAGAACGACATTTGAGCTTCCCATCCTGATCATGACATCAGAGGAAAATGGCCACGATGATAATATGGCGAATTGTGACAGTGAAAATTGACTCCAGGCACCTGTATGTTTTTCTCTAAGGAAAAGTTTCTATTTTCTAACTAGCCAGCCAAAGAAAAGTCTATGATTAGCTAAGGTATTCACATTTTTTTTCTTTTACTTCCTTTTTTTCTGGTTAGTCGCATCAAAATAAACTACCACGAAAAGTTCTCACTGACAACCTGTATAGCTGCTAAAATGTGTTTCACAGACCGACTTGACGAGCCACTTCCCATTGCTGAATCCAAATCCTAATACAATAATATAAAGATTCTGGGGGCAACGTGATGTTTGAGAGTTTCCAGTGTAGCCAGAAAATAACGGATATCCAGGCCAAGACTTCGCCTGCAATCTGATCAGCAGCTTGATACACAAGATTGATGAGAGACACATTTCTGCTAATTCTATGAACAGATATCTGCATATGAATTGCCTAAAAAGTTATTTATTTTTGACTGTTTTGGATTGGTGGGGAGAGTTTTTATGTTATGTCTTTGTTTTCAAAGTTTACCATAAACATTTTTCAGGAACATGCTGCATCTGTTGCATTTATTAATGTACTCAAGCCTGTTTTCAGACTGTTGCATCGCCACAGATCATCTGAAAAGGTTAGGAATCTCTCCTCCAGAGTCTGACAAAATAGTGGCCCCCAAATAGCATCTCGCATAAGGACCCCAGCTAGAAACGGCCCTGATAGAAAGCTAAATCATGGTCAGATTATAGCTGCAGATAGATTGCAATTTGGCCATTGCTACGCCTCTTTGTATGTTTTGAAGATGAAGTGTAATTGCTTCGACACTTTGGCCAACTCTGTCTAGACTTTAATTAGCTGTAGGACTTTGTCTTTATCTCTCAGGTTTATTCTCTTCATTGTTCTCTTCATCTTCATTCATTTTATCTGTATTTCTTCATCACTCTTCTTTATCTTTCAGTCTCTGTTCCACTCATCCTCTGTCTTTCTCTCTTCCTGTCATTGTTAAGCTGTGTCAGCCTGGAGACAGCGCTGTATTAGCATCATTACCATCACCACGTCCAAAATTAGTACCCAGCCCGTGGCACAGTTGGGTCCAGTGAGTTGAACGTTAACCCCTCTGTCTGTCAGTGTTTCACACGCAACAGTCCAGAGCTGCAGAGAACCAGGAGTTTGGTAACAACTCTAACCCAGGACACTTGGTCAGATCAAGTCTTGTGATATTTACCTCCATACAGTTCGGCAGATTGACAGGAAACAAAGCAGCAAAGGCTGAGATATCTGAGATATTTTAATCCCAAGTAGCGTCGAGATCCAAAAACCCTGGAGCCTACATTTCCCACACTGCATCATGGTAGCTTTTCTAATTAGAAATTATGACATTACTGGGGTTATTATTCAGACACTATACAACTTTTTACAGGCTGAGTAATTCTAGTACTTATTAGCATTTTCCAAAGATGTTAACAGCATGTCATCTGCTTTATCAGCTGATGGTGTTGGCTCAGTTATTATAGAGATACTGTGGAACACTGACACTCCTTTGACCAGTTTTGTTGGTCTGCTTTAAGAAGACTGCACCGAGGTTCAGAGACCCCGCTGGTCCAGGCGTACAGTGGATCGAGGAAGAGCAGAGAGTGAATAGAGGTCGATCTGGAGTTTTGTTGACCAGGTCAGGGTTACAGTGACAGAAAGTGACATCTGTCTGTAAACGAAACAGCTGACATTTCACAGTAAAAGTCCAGTTTGATTCACAGAATGAATGAAATTGATATGTGGAGTCCCAACACGCTGCATTCTTCTGTTTACTCCCTTAAATACTGCACTCTATGTTTTCTGTTGTGACTCTGTATTATCATTATTGTAATATTAGACTCAGTAAACCTGGTTATACAAGAGCTTCTCAACAATAAGTTGATGATATCTTTATATGTGACAGTAAAAGGACTATTTATTTGTGTAGTAGCTGCTCATGCATTAAATAAACTTCAGCTCACAGATGGCCGATGATTGAGAGTAAAGATTCAATTTAGTTTCCTTTTTATAACCAAATGCCAACCATGGTCATCTCTTCTATATTTTTTAATATTATCGCAAGTAACTGCTTCATAGAAGAAAAAACAATATTCTTTCCTTCCAAATGAAAAGTTGAATCAATAAGTAATAAAACGCACGGATGCTTTGTTCAGTACACTCTGGAGGTTTGCTTATTCATCTTTACTCGGTCTGCTATGACTGGTACCTCATGGTGGCTAATGGTTAAGTTTTGTATAACACATTACTGATTCACATCATTACTGCATGCATTGGAGCTACATGCTAAGTCAGATTACGTGGAACTTTGTGATCTAACTGCACACATGAACGTGGTGCTTGAGGCCCTTTTTTCATCTAAAAGGTCAAAGCAGGTGATTAATGTAAAGGATGACTAAAACATCTACGACCTCCCTCGTATGTAAGACATCTCAGCAGCACTAATTGATGTCCAGAAGGAAGATGAACCGTTGATGTGATTATGAATCCTCCTGATGAGGTGACATAGATGTTGTGGATAGATATAGTGGTGATGTAGATCCAGACGTAGATGAGATTTCGTTAATTGGTTTGATATTTATGATGCTAAACGCAGATGGCACATCAAACTGAGTTACGTGTATGTTTCTTTAACCATCAGCCTGCCCTATCATCTTGCATACTCTTCGACGTGCCCATACACAGCTGGTGTGATAATGATTTCCAAAAGCAGGCACACGTCCTCCAGCTGTGTGTGTGTGTGTGTGTGTGTGTGTGTCACTCTATAGGCCCGTAGGCTCTGTTCTGTATGCTACATATGGGTGCATATACTGAGGAAGATCTGACAGCAGATGTTTTACCACAGGGTTTCTCAAATGTTTGCGTATCGCAGATCATCAGTCAGATACACATTACACCAATGACTCACATGCAATAAGAATTTAAAACAGGCATCAGTGTGGGACTCCTCAATATATATGTATAGACTTAATAGTTTTTTTTATTGTGTAACAAAATAATATAAGCTCAAAGCTCTTTTGGGCCTCCTCTCCTTCTTCTTCAGGTGTTATCATGTCACCAAATTGTCACTGTCGCTGTCACTTCTCTGGTGCCCTCGATCTTTCTCCTGCAGTCTGCTGAGTCCAGACCTTAGACCTTTTCTACTGGATGCTGTGACCACTTTTGGTCTTTTGTCCACAGACAGCTGTTTCTAGTGCTTATTCAGTCTCTTGTTCAGACTACACAACTCCACTGTACTGTATGGTGGACCAGCAGAGTTCTGAAGGTGGTGGATGGTCTGGCTAGATGTTCTGACAGCCTGGGATGCTGCTGGTGGTCTGTCTTGAGATAGTGGTGTCCATCCTGGCCCTAAAGTCTTAAAATCACATGAGTAGGCATTAGATCGGACTAAGGACTACAAATTTGAAAAGAAAAAAGAAAAAAAAACAGCAGCAAAAAAACAACAACCTGGAGCTGTTGAGTTAATCGTTTATTGTTAGCCGTTGAATTGCATTTTTTTGCATCATCTTTGCAATTGCATAATCTTTTTTGTTTATATATTTGAAACATTTTCTGACACTTCTTTTATTATAGACATGATGAGATTTGAAATGGTGTTTCATTTATAGCTCCAAGAGCTTATTATTATTATCGATATTATATAACCTACTATTTAAACCAGTATTGGCATGGTACAGCTGAATTTTGGATGCTGTCTCTTCTTATATAATAAGAGTAGAGAGACATCGTCCAGCTTGGAGAACCAAAGATGTGAGAACAGCAGAGAGCAGTGATGAAACATTTCAGATAAAATGTCCTCACAGCTGCTTTATGTAAGTAAATCCTGCTCGGACCTCAATGATGTGCTAACCAAACTGAAATGAATAATACTTTTAAATACAGTACTGACTTTGATACCTGTGTGCAATCATTACAGTAATATGTTGTGAATGCAGGTGAAAATTTACGTTAAATATTTCTGACAGAGCAACCTGTCAGGCTGATGTATTGACATATCGAGGATGGTCGGGGTACATGTCAGAATCACTTGCAGTCAGTGAGATCTATATTCTCAGACGAGTATCCCTCAATGTTAACATCACTGCTTTTCTTTTACCCTGGTCCCTGGCTTTATTCTTGTGTTTATTGACTTATACTCATCCCTTCTTTCTGTCTCTTTATTGCTTCTTTTCATTCCTCTCTTGTCTTGTACCTTGTTTATCACACAAATTCTGCAGTGGCAAGTGTTGTACTTTTCCTTTCATTCCACTTTAAGTGGAAGATGTGAAGTCATTTAAGGCCTCAGCTTCGGTGACTCCTGAACGGGAAACCAAAAGCTCATCTATCCTCAGTGTCAGTGAGGGCAAACCTTTAGTTCTGCTTTGTTTTTCTTCCTCAAGCTCATTTTGCACCACACCTACAGTGTAGTAAATATCAAATGATTCTTTCCTGTGTCAGTTTAAACTAACCCTTGTAATGTCCTACCGATTGCCATACACCTTTTGTCCTCTGGGGTCAAAATGACCCAGCCGGGTTTTACCTTTTATCTATAGCATAAAGTATAATGTTTTGGAATTTAGGGCCAATAGGCCTTGCTTACATGAAAGTATACTCTGTTGTTGGTTTAATCCTCCTGGTGTCCTGGCATCATTTTAATTTAGTAGAATTCTGAGGTAAGACTCATACCAATACTTACTAATTGAATTCTAAGTGCAAGTCTTCTTCTGGTGTTTATGGCAGTTATCAAACAGCTTCAGATGCATTACCTCCCCTTCAGGACTGCAGTGCAGCTTCACAATCAGCCCAGAAAAAAGACGAGTTTGTGCTCATAGTTGTTGCTTTAGGGATCAGTCATTACTTGGCTGATTGCTGAGTTTTTAAATCTCTTTTTGTGTTTAAGATTTGGACCGTGAAAAAAAAAAAACAAGGGATCTCCTTCTTATGAAGTAGTTCTTGTAATTAAAATGTTCTTTCTGTGAATTAAATAAAATTATGTGCCAGTGCAGTATGTATGCATATCAAATATTTTTTTGTATTTTCTAAAAAAAATCTTTTCTTTGATTCTAGTGCAGCATCCTGCTTTGTTGTTCTTGTCACTTATGAAAGAACTTATGAATGTGTGAGTTTCATGCGGGAATATCTGCAAACGTTTCCTCGTCTTTGCAGAAGCCAACATGTTTTACTACAAATACAAACTGTTTGTCACACTGTGGTCGTGTTAGTCAGGGTCATTCATTTAAAGATTTTTTTTTTAACGTTTTTAAACTTTGTCCAGGTTTAAATGATGCCAGAGTGAAATGTGAGTTGTCCTGGGTTCATGCAGCAGCATAATGAAGATAAAGTTACACTGCAGTCCGTTTGCTGAAGCATGATAACACATCCCTGCAGAGTGTGTACCTCCACTGTACATATGTGCAGGAGAGAGAGAGAAGGCATTAACTAGTGTGTGTGTGTGTGTGTGTGTGTGTGTGTGTGTGTTGCCAGCAAACACGCAGTCACTCTGCAGTCATATCCGTATATGTGCGGCATTGTATTTTGCATTCCTGAGTGAATGGGTGTGCACTTCTGTGTGTGTTACAGTACAAGACACTGCAGTCACATGTGACTGCAGTACAGCAGCTTCACACACATGCAGTTCTGCAGTCACACACACACGCACACACACCTCGCTGTCACTGCCAATAATTAGGATGTGTGTGTGAGTGCACTGAGCTCAGCAGATATGTTGGAGTGAGTATGATGTGAGTGAAGCTGAAACAGCACCCATGGATGGACAGACAGACAGACTGAAGGACAGGTAGGCCAACGGACGGCCTTTTACTTTAACTTATGATTCGTAGTATCAGTTTGACAGTTTGAGATGAATGAATTCGGTCATGATAAAATTTCTAATCAGTAGAACTAATTGCTGAGATCTGAGAACATCACAATAACAAAGTCTGACAGAGAGTGTGTGTATCTGAACTGTAATAATGTTGCAACAAACAGACAAACTGTGTGGACACGTAGTACAGTAGGTCACAGCTGGGGCAGGAAGTGAACTGTAAACTGTGAATGTTGTTCACAGCAAACTGAGTAATAACATCATAGTTTTCTTTCATGTTCAGTTCAAGCTTTTTACAACCCTGTCTAGATGACTGACTGACCTGTTAAGGCCAAATTCCACCGGGCACGGATGCAACACTTTCCATGTGCGCCATTCTTGTCAATATTTTAAACCCAATCAGAGGCGCCATGGTCCGTTTCAGAAAGGTCACAGAAGCAGCTGTCAGGAAGTCAGACACAGAATCTGCATAGAGAATATGTTCATCTTTCAAAATAAAAGTTGTGAAAACAGCCAAAAGGGAAACAAACGAACTATGTAGCATATTTAGAAGTACATAAACCAAGTAAGAATGACCAAATCTGAGCAAGTTAACAAAGTTTGGTGGGTTCTGCTTCTGAAATGCTCCTAGAGGCCTTTGAAGCCTCATGGAGAACAGACCAGGCAGATGAGACGTGCCTGGTGGGGTTTCACCATTGGACTTCTCTGTGATCTTGCCAAATTCTTAAATATTACTGATAGGTATGATGGCCAAACGTATAAAAATAAGACTGTTGATTTCGGGTGATATATAAAGAGGAACTACACCCACATTAGTTTTTGTACACATAGTCACGTTGAGTCTTGTTGGTATATAAAGATGTGTTTTTTTCCCCAACAAAACACGCACACACAAAATAAAATTTGATTCAAAAGTTTGGTTCAACTGAATTCTGTCACTCCTCTCAAAGATGCAGAGAGAATTTTAGAAGTTTCTCATTATTGTCTATGAACAGCACAAAAGGTTTGTTCCTGGAAAGTAAGATCCAGCAAACTCGCAGTTGGATGTCACCTTAAAGGGACAGTTTAGTCTTTCTCAATGACGCCGACGAAGAGATTTTAATACAAAATGAGGCTCCTAACACAAACAACAAACCCTGGAAATACTTTGTTGAAGGTTAGTATATTTCTATGCACTGGGGACCATGTGTTTAGGTGAAAACAGAGATTGTAGCAGTAAATATAATCGTAAAAAGAGCATGTGTGACAGCTTAGAGGAGAAGCCCCCAGAGGTGCCACCGTCCAACAGTCTGTCAGTCACAGTATTTGCATCATGTGTTCAGCAGTCATGGGATTGCACCATTATTGCAGAGAATTTGGAGCGTGTTGTTATGCTGTTAATGGTTGTCAGGACCACAACAGCATCTACACCCGGGGGAGAGAATGATTTACCTGAATATCTCTGTGTTTCTTTCTTCTGTGTGTTTGTTTCTCTTTCATTTACTCTGATGTCTCTGTTTCTCTTCATTAGTTTGCTCTGCGTCATTCATTGTATTTCAGTAAAGGGCACTCACTCTCCATGTATTCCACCATCTATCATCTAAACAATAATACATTAAACATATCTTCCTCTGCACGCAGTGCCTTGTCTCTTATCACCTCACATCAACATTGTATTGTAACAAGAGACGACAGAACTAATTGATTTCTCAGCAGGTTTGTTTTAGCACTTAGCACTGATTCTTAAACACAATATATACCATCGAAATACTACATCATTTGGAGCAAAAAAAAAAAACTACAAGATCACTAGAATGAAATTTAGAAAAATGTTGCATTTTCTGTAATATTTTGTTTCAATATCAGCCTGCTACGTAGTCACGTTCATGCATGCAGCGCACGCATACATCCATCATTAGTTACGGGCTAAAATATGATGGCGAGATAGTAAGTGGAGGTAAAATGAATAGTTCACAAATGACCTACACTACTGTATTTTAACGTAGATCCTGATGGTGGTACACTGTAAAAAGTTTAATAGACTCTGGTCACAACAGAAAATGTGACACCACAGTATCACTGCATCTCTCCAAAATGGCTGGTGCTCAGAGCTTGGTGATGCTGGGCAACTCCCAGGGCTAGTTGGTGAATTACTGAAGCTTTTGAGTTAATGGTCATCACTAATCAGGTAAGGTAATACTGGCCCCTATAATCTGTAATTCTTTCAGTTGTCAACCAACGAAAAGCCTAAAACCAACAATGAATGGAGTCTTGTTAGCTAAAGTAATCAGCATAGTTTCTTTAAACATTTTGATATTTCAAGACATCTTCTCACATGATCTGGAGCTAAAAGAGTATTTAGTCAATAAATCCCTTTGAATTGATGCTAAGAAGTATACTGTGTAAACCAAAAACACCTCAGTGAGCCACGCTGGGTTACATGTTCCTCCATGAATACACAGTGTAGTTTATTTTGACTGAATCCCACATACACCATCCTCCTGCCCCAAATACTCACTAGAGCACCAAATGTGGATTAATCCACCGCTGAAAATAGTCCCAACAAATCTAGCTCTAGCTCTATTTCCTCCTGTTTCATTCATTTTAATTAATAAAGTTGACTAAAACTACAGTAATCAGCTGATTATTTTTAATAAAACATATATTTATGAGCCATTTTACATCAAGATTTACATCTTAAATAGGAAACAATAAATGGACACAAGGCTAAGGAGTACAAGGATATCAGAAGACCGCTTAATCATTGTTGGTTTGGAAACGCTACAGTTTGATTTGTTTTTAGCTGATTTTGTTCTCTCCACTATGATTTATTTATTTATGTATTTATTTGCACCAGTTACACAAACACCAAGCACTAAATGTGACAATGATAGATTCATATATGATATTTGACTTTTAATTGAAAAACATTTTACTCAGTGCTTTCATTACCCGCACCTCTTCTTCTCCCCCTTCTCCATCCACTGCCAACCTCATTCATCTCTTACTTTTCACCTCCTCCCCTCCCTTCCTCTCACTCTAAGTGCTTGTCTCTCTCCAGAGACAGTGACAGCTGTGACTGAGGAAGCAACGCTGTAGTCCGACACTAACCTCCTCTGCCCTTGGCTTGGAAAGACTTTAGCATTAGCAACATGCCAATATTAGCTGCATTAAACTAAGAGCAGGGTGACAGGGACAGGTCAAGGACAATGTGGTACAGAGAGATGGCACCACAGTTGTTTTTCATATCATTTTTTAACATAACTTGGATGGAAATGTGTAATCAATGGAGAAAGTTAGTGAGAAAATGTCCAAATTGTTTTTCAGCATTCACTTTTTTAACCACAGCAGACACAGACAGACATCAGACAGAATAAATCAATAAGAATAAATAGTAATAAACAAAACATGCACCTAGAGTACTGGCCTGAGTACAACATTTAAATCGTCATTTTAATATTGACCTTGGCCGTGACCTAATTTTACCAACTGTAACGAAGAGGACTGCCATCATCTGGACTCTTAATGTGAGCTAAAGGCAACTGGGTTCAGTCTTAAACTTCAGCAAACCCAAAACCATTTTAGGGGCAGAACAGACAGACAGCCAAAGTCCCATGACAAGACCAAAACCAACAATGTGTTACATCTTTATTCTGCCTATGGCACTCAGTCCCAAACTCTGTTGTTTCTCCTGAAGATGTTAAAAACGGACTATACAATTTAATTTTTAAAGGCTTAGAAAACATCTGGTTAGTGTAGTTTTTAGCAAATGTTTTTCATATAGGAGGACACAGTGCATTTATTGGGGACTATTTTCAGTGGTGGATTGTTCTAGTGGGTATTTGTGGCAGCCTGACAGTGTATTAAACTACAGTCTGTGTGTGTTCATGGTAACGAAGGAGCAGTGTGGCTCATTTGTTTTAATAGCTCCTTGACAACAGTGGAGTTATACCTTGTTGGTTTTTGGTCTTGATGAGATTTCCTTTGAGAGGCTGTATGAGGCACAGACAGCTAACAACTGCGACAGGCTTCTGTGTTTTAAGGGCAGAGCTACAAACCCAAATGACCTGAGCAATTAGAGTGGTGTAACACTGAAATGAATCACCTCACCTTTAAGCAGTGGTTAACGACTCAGAGGGCCATCTTCAAACACAAATACACCAATCTACTCTGCATGGGACAGTAGAGACAGTCACACTGCTCTGTGAGGCTTCAGGGAAGACATTTCTCTCAGAGCACATGCTTTACTGACAAATGTAGTGTTGAGCTAAATAGAAAATGGCATCCATTCTAAAATATTAAACTTCAACAGTACAGACAACCTTTTCAGACGCACTTGAGTTTTCTTTCTTAGCAATTTGAAAAGAAACACAACCAAAGGCTCGAGCCTCATACTTCTTTTTGTATCCCTTTTCCTTCTCTTCTATACCAGCGCAACACAAAATGAGCTAACCGCGCACTGTATTTCTTCAAACTACGCAATGAAGGCTATTTTTGTGGTGGTTCCCTGCTTGTATGTTTTGACTTGTTTCTCCTGGCAGTGTGTTTCAAAGAGCTTCCAGTCCAGTGATGCGGAAATGCCATAAAAAATCATGTTTGAAAAAAAGAAGGTGTTTGACCTTGAGGCTTGATACTGGCTGCTGTCCTCAGAGGACTGTCTGGGTTCTGACTGTTCCTGCACGCACATACTGTATGCGGGGACATCCAGGAAAGAGAAAGAGAACAAAAAGTCTGTACAAAAAAGAAACACGGGGGGAACTTTTTATGTTTAAAGTATCTTAATGCATCCATAGTCTGGTTTATTTATTTGTGCATTTACAGTGAGACTATGTCCTATTTTGCCCACATGTATACTGTATATGTATGTAAATGTAGCCTCTAGCATTAGTAAACTTAATATTTGGACCAATTTTAAGCTCAAGGTTTTTATCAGTACCAACAGGAGGTTTGCACCAGTAATCAAACCTTTTTCTATGTTAGGTCCTCTTCTATGGACTCCACCATGTTAAACCTCCATTTTTCCACAGTACCCCAGAGCAGACAAACCAAACTGATCTAGATATGGCCTTTTGTTTCTTTTCCTACATGATTGGAAGAAGAGGGTGAGGCGTGGAGGAGTATTCATTTGGTTGCTATCTGCAACTTCACTGCTAGGTGCCACTAAAGCCTACACACTGGACCTTTAATATGTTTAACTGGAAGGCTTTGAATACAGTTCACCTATCAGTCATGTGACATTCACTCATGTTGTTGATTAACTGGTAACCAGTGTGACAGGCCGAAGCTCTGCTGTATCTTTGCAGACTGCAGAATTAAAAGAGGGTTGATGTTGCGACTTTATGATTACTTTGAATCGTGTATCAAAGCTACATGACTTTCCATATATAGCCTATATTTTATATTTTAATTAGCTAGAGCCAACTTTATAGTAAAGTCAAGTTTACGACAGAAAAAATTGCACTTTTACAGTCTGTGAGGACGGTAATAATGTAAATTCAAATAAATAAGAGCTCAGGGGATTTGAAAATCACACTATTTAAAACTGTAACATCGATCGACAATTTATTGTTCACCTCTGGCTTCACCCGGTGACACTAAATGTTCTGCTTCACCCTCAGTGGCATTTCTTTTCCTGTCTTGTTAAATATTAATGATTTTGGAAGGAAATTTGGAAATTTCAACGGGGTGGTGTATATGCAATGAAATGTAGAGGGCAGTAAAGACTTATACCAATATTTGTTCATTTTTGTATCGTTGTACTGATTAATCAAACATAATGCAGTAATGATCTAGCAGTAATAAAAGTATAAAACCAATTGTGCCACCTTTAAGCTTATGTGATCGGACTGAAAGTTTGATCAAGACTGCCTCTGCAGTTATTGTGTTTGTCTATGAGTGTGTGTGTGTGTGCCAGTATCACTTGCTCTCACAAACACACTCACACTTGAGCCAGTGCTCACAGTTAATGCACGCTTGTTAATTATTCATGATATCCACATATTAATGAGTCCTTATTTCCACTGAAAACATGTGATAAAAAAGCGTAAAACCACTTCATTTCAGGTAAACAATGAACAATCATGCTGCATGTGTCTCAGTAGGAGTTACTTGTTCTGTCTCTGTACATGTTAAGTCCTGTTCAGACACAAGGTCCATCTTTTTATCTAGTGTTTCAGGACCACGGACAGATTCACACTTTATGCCATGAAGCAGCAGCATTCAAACACATGGGAAAGAAACTAGCAACTGTACTGAGGCTGAATTTTCATAGAACTCACCTGTTAAAATGATATTAAGGCTTAAAGCTATGCAGAATGGACAGTGTCGCTGTTTGGTTGACAGGTGGGTGTCATCACAGGTGGCTTGTCTGGGTAATCAGGCTTCATTCAGACCACCTCTCAGCTCTTTTATCAGGCAGCACATTTGTGAAGCTCATACTGTGTTTTGTTGGTTCTCTTTTAAATAAATATGGACTAATCAGGTTTCTGATCTCATTATGTTACAGCATGACTTCAGCATCCATGTAATCATGTAATGGCTGTAATGTAATCATGTAATGGCTGTGCAAATCTTTCTTTTACTTTAGTCAGTGGATTATATAGCCTTTTGATTTCTTTTATTATCCAGCAGCACGTAAATATCTGAGAAACTCTTTCTGCTGCTTCCCCTGCCCCTAATAATAATATTGAACATGCATTTTATTTATAGTATTTACCAATCCTGTATGGGATTGTGTTATGTGTGTCTTGGTATTCGTGCCTCGCCAGGTGGTGCACATGCATCGGCCCTTTAAGACATGTCCGCTGACAGCAAGGCGTTGCCTAGGGAACCGCAGATGGTGTCATCATCTCCTAGCATAACCATGGTGATGGTCCCTTCAGCGACGTGTTGTGTCTGCTTGCCTCACTGTCAAATGATGTACACAAAAACACACACACACGCAGGCACAGAGACACACACTCACAGGCTGGAGAGGCTGGTTTCGATGACCTGGTTTGATGATTGAACAGCTGACTGAGCAGGCAGGCAGGCAGGCAGGCAGGCAGGCAGGCAGACACACAGACAGACAGACAGACAGACAGACAGGCAGGCAGGCAGGCAGGCAGGCAGGCAGACAGACAGAGACAGACAGAGACAGACAGAGAGACAGACAGACAGACAGATAGATAG
Source organism: Larimichthys crocea (assembly GCF_000972845.2). NCBI lineage: Eukaryota > Metazoa > Chordata > Actinopteri > Sciaenidae > Larimichthys > Larimichthys crocea. The sequence continues at coordinate 15,559,024 of NC_040020.1, read as the reverse complement.
ATAGATAGATAGATAGATAGATAGATAGATTCAGATGCAGGTTTCAGTCTATCTCAGCATGAGGAGTTTTTAAAGGAAGCCTGCAGGACGATGTAGGTGTTTGACAGGACAATGTAGGTGTTTCTAGGTCATTCAGAAAAGTGTTTCTATCTTTAATTTATTTCAGAGATGTCGTACCTGGAAGCAGATGTAGAGGGTAACCTTGGCAATAAAAACTTTGCAGCACAACATTAAAAAATGTAGCTTCGGTTTGAGGAAAGGAAAAAATATGAATCTAGAATTGTTACATGCAGGAGGATGAACAGATCGGTGTTTGTTATGTCAGAATAATGAGTCCATGATGCCTCTGTTTGTCTGTTGGCGACGGTCATAATAATACTCTTTATCTCCTTTAGGCCCGGGGATGATGTCATCAATGATGTCATCAGGGGGACGTCAAGACCCACCAGGACAGCCTGCCTTCAGCTCCGACTACCTGTCTGGTGAGGGTGGAGGGAGTGCTCGTTTTTAGTATAGAAGATGTCTGCACAGATGTTTGAGTCTTTTTTTGCAGAAAACTTACCAGTCGTGACACTTTTGGGCACTTTTGGGTCTGTGTTTAATGTACATTCCCATGTAAAAGCTTAAAATGTTCACAAAGTGGTCTCCATTTATAAAAACTAATCCCCTATGAGACCAGGACATCATATTCTTTATGACATCATAACAAGTTTCATGAATGTGTTCGTACATAATCCACAAATGCATGCCACATTAACATTTATTCAAAACTTCTGTTTCCATCGGCTTGTGTTACATTTCCTCTTTGTTACTGTTCAAAAATGGTTTGACTCGTCATAGCAGAAAAGAAGAGTTACTGATTGATTAACATTAATAATGGCTCTGTTATATTCAATATAGTGTGACAGTGAGCCACCATGCACATAACATGACCCTAAACCTAAACCTTCATCATTCATTTTGTTATATACACGTGAGCTTCTCCTGCTGTGACGTGTACAACACAAACACGTGATTGGTCTGTGAACATCCTGCGGGATAGTCATGTTTCATGTTGTGTCTCAGTGGTTCATTCATTCTGCTCCTCATCTCTCCTGATCATTCACCTCATTTTGTCTCTCCTCCCACTCATTTTGACTCTCTCTCTCTCTCTGGCTCTCTGCCCTCACTGTCCTCTCTGATTCTCTAATTGTCCCTCCCTTGGTCACTCTTCTCTCTCTCTCTCAGGTCCTGTGATGGGTGGGAGAACAGATCAGTGGAGCCTGAACAAGACAAAGGACAGCAGCATGCCTGACTCCTTTCTAGGTCCACTTTACTTTTTCACCTCCCAAGTCCTTTTTTACCTCTGACTGCGCACTTAGTAGGAGGTTATGTTCATCCCTCCACTCTCTTTTTACCTGAAGATAGTAAATGTGAAAAAACTATTAAGTCATTTGGCTGAAATTGGTAATTAAAATTTGAATCAAAGATCAATTAAATATGGTGTGGTCAAGCAGCTCTAGCTCTGGCTGTGGATGTTTTGTTGTCATGTCCATGTCCTCATAAACAGCTCATATTTTATAAGAAAATCGACCTGGGAGGTAAACAATAAAAACAAACCTTGATGCAAGCTGCTGCTTTGTAGTTGTTCAGCACTGTTGGATGTTTACGATCCATTCATACATAATATATTCATGTTGGTCACTGCATTAGCTACTTTCTCTGTCTTTATTAATCTCTCAGTTATACCTGAATGCAATTTTATAGCACCATTTCGTGGATCGCTGGAAAAATAAAGTTTTTCCAGTTTCAGTATATATCACAACATGGTGAGTTTATGCAAGACCAAAATGTTTTGCACAGGTAAAATGTTAACAATTAATTTACTTCGTAATATAACATTTTCCTTGAGTTACTGTATTAATGTATGTATTAACTACATGATGTAGTCCGAATGATGAGAGTAAAAAACAAACCATGATGACTGAGACTTTATGAAGAGATCAACATGAAAAGTTGGTTTTGTACTTTTTTGTTTTAAAACCTCCATGCTAACATTACTTAGGGTGGCTCCAGCAGGGCCCATTACTATGGAGGCTTCTGTGCTTTTAACCTGTGTTTGTCACTCCCTGTAGAGCTGACTGTGCTTTTAGTCTCAGATCTGACATTAACATTAATACATGAAACAAACACAAATATCTGATTTACATTTTTCTGCATTGTGTTTCACCGTTTGAACTTCCACTGGCACTCATTACGTCATCTTGTTGCGCTCTCTTCTTCTGGTTTTCTGACTGGAGAATTGTCGCCACCTACTGCTTATCAAGTGAACCAACTCCCATGTCACGTAGCACATTTAGATGTAAACATAGCTGTTGTTGGTTAATTCTTCAGTTTATCCATAACAATGATTTATTATTTTTGTTGAAACTAGTTTAGTATATACTGTAGAGACTTTACATAAATGTTGGTGATGTATCTGTGTGTTTTGTGTCTCTATCAGGTTTCTCTCAGTCTGGAATGGGAGGGACCATGGGGTCTGGCCTGCCACCGTTCCAGTCCAGTATGAGCTCCACTTTTGGCCAGACCGGGATAGGGTCAGCTATGGACACCCAGAAGAGCTCAGGCTTGTTTGCTGTTGAAAACAAAACCTTCAGTAACATCAGTGGAAGCAGTCCATTGAAAACCAGTGATGTGTTTTCTTCTGGTGGCCCAGGAATCAACTCTGTGGATCATTCTACAGGTATTACAAAAAGGGTTGGATGCATGTTTCCCTATATGCTGGGGGCAGCAGGGGCAGGTGGTGTCAGGAAAATAAGGAGAGGATACGATATATGTAGTGTGCTTTGGGGATTTATGGTTGGGGTGGGTGGCATTAGAAGAAACGAAACAGCCTGATCCCACAGGGCATGTTTTGAGCAGCAGAGGGCAGCCTTTTCTCGTTGTTTTCACTGTAGGTGAAACAGCTCCAGCTCGCTGGTTGCCTCATGGCTTTCTGCTCCGTTCACTCTGCTATCTACAGACAAACTGGATCAACAGACAGATGAAGGGACCCCTTTAAATCATAAACACAGGACAAGCCATAGTTTTGTCTTCAGTTGTTACTGCCGTCTGATGAGAATGCACCCTATAGTTGCCTTTCATTATAAATTGTTAATGTTTGTAATAATCAATAGCTGCTCGAGTGAATCACAGCTGAACACTGGCTGAATTTGTGGTTGCTGAGCAACAAAAACACAAACCCGCAGGAGGATCTGACATCAAAGACAGAGCAGCACACCATGCCCTTTACAGTCTTCCTGTGTAATTGTGCCCAAAAGCTACATTTCAGATAGCGTAATAGAGACATACATGCAGTGCAGCAAACATGGTTTCATTATATGAACATGACTTTACATTCAGTCAGACCGTTAGAGAGAAATGGGCAACAAATAAAGATTTTAACGACAGGACAATGACTCAGCATCTGAGTTTCAATAAGACGGGACTTATTAAACATTTACCAGCTCTTATTTTTTATCTCTTCTCCCTACTGTTTTGGTGGTGTACTAAAGATAGCCCCGCTAGCTTAAAGCCTGTGAGCAGTACAAGCTGGTTGTTATGCAACAGTTACTGTTCTAATTCAGTCGCTATTGAAGACATGATGGAAATTTCAACCGACTTCCTCCTTCAAGAGAAAGAGAGAGAATTGAGGAAAGTTACCCAAAATGACTTGCTACCCAACATTAGTGCCCATTACTGGCAGATGTAATGGCTGCCCCACTGATCTTTAGAATGAAAACTGTAGTTATACAGTTATCTGACCATATAGAGAACTTCCTACTATTCATTCAGATTTCAATAGCACCACAGGCTGCTACTTTTAAAATACTGGGTTTAGCTAAGCACTAAGAACAAATACCTGCAGACATTCTGTAAATGTACTAGTCCTGTTACATCGTTTGGTTGACAACAATGGAAAATAAAATATAAACTTTACGTAAAGCGGAACCCTGTTTTGATCTACATTAGTACAGTCTGAGTTACGTCATCAGTGATGAACAACGCACAAGAAGGGTAGAAAACCAACCATGATGACTGAGAGTAGATCTGCAAGACAGGTTGTTTTTGTGCCATAACAGAATGTTCATTATTTCACCTCCAGCTGTCTGACATATAAAGATTTATATGTTGCAAAGTATGTTGCAAAGTACTAGAAGGTGGTGGAGGCTTTTGTTGAGGATCTATTAATATAGTGCCAATAATGAGAAAGTATCGGATGGACAACACGTCTCCACAAGCCAAATGGCTGCTGCCATTTTAGTGATGATGATGTCATTTGGAGCCAGAGTCTGCTCAGTGGTGATCAGCCACAGTATCGAGGTCCCGCCATACTTCCACCGTCAGTCGTAAGCAGGGCTCAGCTGTCAGTCATCACTCAAGACCTCCCTAAAATGTCCAAAACCATCTTTGTGAAGAATTTATTTGATGTGAATTTTGATTTTTTTAGTTTGGCCCTTGTACTGCAGCCAGCCACCAGGGGGTGATCCAATGTTTTGGCTTCACTTTTGGAAGGCTGCCATGTCGTCTTTATAAACAGTCTAAGGTTTTACTAATTACATTAGCAATGACTCTGTTCTATTCAAGTCTCGGTAAGCCATGGCAGCATGCACAGTACCAGACGTCCATGCTCAATCATCCCAACAGTAAAGCCACTGATATTAAAATCCTTTGTTCCTCTCAGTCACAGCTGATTTTGCACATCATATGAGCAATCTCATGTTAAGTCATCTGCAGTGTTTTTCTTTAATAGACCACAGCAGTTTGAATAACTGTAACTTCTCTTAATGTCTTTGTCTTACTTGCTTTTTCTTCAAGCTTTGATCAGGGTAGTTGACTGTGAGAAAAGTCCATTCCTGTTCCTGCCTGTCTCACATCACTGAGTATCTAATGAAGGAGCGCAGTCATAAATGCTCTCATAAAAAATATTCACAGCTGGAGTCCAGTTGGATCACTCCACGCTCTGTTTGGCCTCATTTATTTCACAAGAGTCATAACATTTCTGCAGTCGGATGTGTCTAAATTGAGTTATGTTTCAGGTTAAAGCAACAATTCTCAAGTACCATCGGGTTGCCTGCAATATAAATCTTAATCTAAAACACCCTGGTGCATTTAAATTGACGTGTAAGACTGCAGGTATAGGAAAAAACAAAGATGTTTTCTGGACCTACAAGACTTTGTAGACAGATCATTAACCAACCAGCCTTCAGCTCTGTCTCTCATCTCCTCAGTACACTCTTTCTTCTGTGTGTGCAGGTGCCAGTCTGTGTCAGTGAGATGACACCCCTCTGCACGAAATTTCAGATTAACTCTCACACACCCCCTTTTTTTTTTTATATAGGCAATGTGTGTTTGAGGCAGCCAGCACTCCACCATTAATGTTTCTCTTGGCAGTTAGCCAGACTCCAGATTAAGATGTACTCCCATTAAATATCTTATCACATTAAATATAGATGATAAAACCCCGGCCTCGTCTCTTCTTCAAGCTGTTTATAGCTGGGGAAGCTTCGGAGGCCAAAGGGAGAAAATAGCAACTGCAATCAATTTAGAAATACAGTGAAAGGTGCCGGAATTTAGAGGGGAATGCACCCCTATTGTTATTATTATTATATATTTTTTGGATTCACGTTAATATCCAGTGATGTAAGATAGGCTGTGAGGAAAAAGAGGAGATGGGAGGATGAAAATTGAGATAGAGGAATTATAGTTTAAACAGGAAGACGACTCGATGAGCAGACTGAGAGACGCGTTTAGGTCAGAGTTTATTTATAGTCTATCCTTCTATCTGTCTGTTCATCTTTCTGTCTCTCATCCTCTCTGAGCTGACGAACTGCTTGTCTGAATTAATTGAGTAATATGGCTTCAGAGGAAAAAGCCATACTCAATTGTGTATGACTTCACCCCCATACAAGAGAAGATAGTGGGAACAGAAAAAATGAAGGGGTCATTTCAGTGCAAGAGAACGTTATTTTCTTGTTTGTGAAAACTAGCATGTGCAAAATTTGTCATTGTGATTGTGCAGCACATTCCATATCCATATTATTTAACGTGTTTGGATAATTTTAGTTTTTGCATGTATGACAGTGATCCATTTATTACCATGATTCTTCAGACATGCATGTATTTACTTTAAATCATGCATGTTAGAGCCGATGTGAAATGTGATTAACTGACTGATTTACCTCCAAAGCTCCCGGGGTGTTTGTTTTACTCTTTTGTGTGTGACTGGTCCCTACAAGAACGGCACTGCTCCCCCTCGATGATGATGATGATGATGATGATGATGATGATGATGATGATGATTAAAAGAAAGAGAGAATCACACAAAGTATTAATTTGACTGAAAGGTGCTATCTATATGTCCCTTCCTGACTCCAAAAAGAATTTCAGAATTGAATCTTACAGCTTTTATTTCCTCCAATTTCATTGTATTGATCTTAAAACAGAGCCAGGCCTCTTCTAAAGATTTAAAATGTATATATACAGTGTACCTCCTGTACAGTCAGCTTTGGTCCTAATGTACAGTGTTTTACTTATGAATAACGATTTGGCAAATTCGAATAAAAACACTGTTTTATATGAAATGTAAATTTAATTCACCCTGGCAGAGATGGGACACACAAGAAGATAAATCAGAGAAAACTCTTATGACCCCATGCTCAGTGCTGAACCATTATGTTGCTATAAAACAGCACCTGTCTTAATATAATTTGATCATGCACATTTAATCTAATGTAGGCTTTGTAAAACCATAGAAAGTCTGTAACAGGTGAGTACATGTTGAATGTATTTATAAAAGTAGGCACCATCACATACACCATATTTTTTGAAAGGTTCCAAAAGGGTTCCCCAAAGGGGCCTAAAAGCAGTCAGACTATGGTTACTATGGCTGGAAACATGAAAACCTTATGACTTTTTATGACATTTATTCAAATGTATCATCCAAGTCTAGTGCTAACACATATGGTGGCATCATATATTACACATGAAATGCAAATATTGCTAAATGCAGTACTTATACGATCATAGTACCACCTTACAGTTGCTACCAACACCCAGTCCCATAAGGTCTCAGTCGGTGCCGTACAATCAATGCATGAACACCACGACTGTCTGTTGGTGGTGTTTGTGGCAATGAGGCACATGAAGCAAATACTTCACTGGGTCACTACCTCCACATTAGTGGCTTCTTCCAGGATGTGTGAATATTAATGCTGTAGTATTTACGTCAGTGTTCTAAGTAGTCAGTAAATGGGCATGCATTATGTATGTATTGAGCACAGTGTATGTCTTAAAAATATCCCTGTCAGACAAACTCATAGAAGCCTTTCATTTCTGCTGGCAAAACAGTGGAAGTAGTGGGAGTTAAGCTTTTGTCCAATAAATTGTCATCTATAGGATCAATGTAGCTCCACTTAAAGAGGTTCTCCGTCTGTTTAGCATTGTACACCTATAACATTGACAAGTCAGAGAACTGGGTGTGTAGGTTTGGGCCACTAGCCTTAAGCAGGGATGAGTAGTGGATGAGCTTATTTCTTTCTCCACACGCCATACCACCAGTTTATTTCATGTTCAAACTTCTGGTCCTCAGCCCCAGCTGTCTTTTTTCAAGTTGAACGTCTTGAGGCAATTTAGCAAACTTCGCCCAACTCCCCTCCAACTCTATACCTGTGAACTTGCATTGGTGTGTTTGTGGAGATACCCTTTAAAATAGGGAAATCTCAACCATCCAGCTATCACATAGTTTTATGTGCACCCTGACTCTTTACAAATATGAACACATTCACGGCTTAGTGTCAAGTACCCCAATCCCAAATGGTCATCCTAACACTAACCTATTCAACATACCATCAAATTACATGTAAAAGCTATTGGTATCCATGAGTTTGTCTGACTCTGTGATAAACTATCCCTATGACAGCTGTGCATCAAAAATCAGTGATCTACCTACAGTACAGTTATTGGTAATTCTATAAGCTCCCCCTTCAGAATGTTACAACTGGTATGGACATTGTAATTTCGATGAGACAAGCCATTACACTCATTTACTCCTATGAAACAATAAACAATTTAGGAAGACGTAGTGAAAAACACCTATGGTAACCACAATCTGATGGCTTTTTGGCAGGTGATTCTCTGACACAGTATGTGATTGGTTCCTTCTCTTATAAAACCCTCCCCCCCTCGGCAGCTCCCATCCTCTCTCCCAGTGGCTCAATGGACGACAGCAGTCCCACTTCCTCCAACTCTGAACCCCTCAGTCCTGAGCGAGTGGGGCTTGGGGGCGAAGCTGGCAAACAGCAGCAGAGGCGGAAGAAGAAGAAGAGGAAAGGCCATGACGAGGTCTACGACTTCTTGGATAGCCAGGAGAACAATATTGGCCAAGCAGACAAGCATGGAATGCTGGATAAGGGTGGACGGGAAGTGGAGGATGACGAGGACGAGGAGGAGAACTGGGAGTGGGAGATCAGAGAGAGTGGAGGAGGGGGTAGAGTGAAAGGCAAGAAGACTAAGAGTCGGGCAAGACTTCCAGAGGAGTGGGGAGCACCCCAACAGCCCATCTCTCCCACGGTGGCTACAGGCACTCCTACTGGAGCTACAACTGCCAACTCTGATCCTTCTGACTGCAAAGCTCCAAACATCAACCCCAGCCCTATTTTGCCCTCTGCCCCTGCACAAATACCCACAAGTTTCACCAACCGTTCCCATGCTAGCCTTGTAACAGATTCCTCTCCACGTTCCTATGAGCCAATGTGTGTAGACGATTTCCCTACATCTGCTAAAGAAGGCCAAAAAGCAAATGAAGAGAAAGGTTCAACCAGCAAACCTGAACCTAACAGTAGCTCAGTTGCCAGTGCTGCCAGCAAGAGTAGTGTAGCTGCAGATGGTAGTCTAGCATTGATGACAGGAGACAATCTGAGCCCAGTCTCACAGACCTTCTCTTTCCTGGATTCAGTCCTCCAGACCCCTCCAGGCTCAACTCCTGACTCCCAGACCACTACTCCTATCACTAACACCCCGTCCCTTGCTACTTCCGCCCTGACAAAGTCCACCCCGACAGAAACTGTTGCCCCTCCTTCACAAGCAAATTCTGTTTTCAACCCCTCAAAGAGCACTCCAGACATTCCTCCTACTTCTGCTTTGTTCACCAGCCCATCTCCCTCAGCTGTCACAAGCACTTACCCTGCGACACTTGCAGCTGGATCAGCCCTCAATGTTGATGCCAAGCCTTTCGTCCCCTCAGCTATCCTCATGTCCTCCACAGCTACACAAAGTTTGACTGAATCTGTCCCTGTCATTATCCCAGCAGCAGCTTCCACAGGATCCACTGCATACACTACCACCTCAGCCATGCCCCTTAGTTCCTCAGCTTCTCCCTGTAAGGCCACTCCCACATCACTACCCGACACTCCCCCCAAAACGGTAGCCACACCAATTAGCCAAGTGACAACCACGCCCCCTCCTTCCATCACCCCTGCAGCCCCTCCTTCTCTCCCTGCACACTCAGAGCACCTGGAGTCCTCGTCGTCAAAGCTCCCCCCACTGGAAGGTTGGTGAACTACAGGGAAGATTATGAATAACATGGGGCTAATTTGAACAAAATGATTGTAGGTTAACATAGCAGGAAGTAGCTACTATATGTCTTCCTGTATGCATGGCTCTTTGTCTGTTGATTAAGCACCAGGCCTGCTTGGTGCTTGATCCTTTTCCTGTATGTATTTGTAATAACCAGGGCCCGATGATGTAGAACAGCTCAGGTTTGAATCATTTTTTGAGAAATTCACATCAATAGATCTTCACACAGATCTGCCCTTCTTATTACCATAAAAAATCTCTAAGAAATATGGTTTTATCTCAAAAATTTACCAAAGAATCGAGAAAAATGGATCTTCCCACCTGTTGGCATGAGTATGGGAGAGAAATGCACTGTGCTGATCGGGCCCTATATTAACAAAACTACAAGGGTAAAGTGATAAGTTGTCTGATTTGATTTCCCTCTGCCTGCCTCTGTGTATCTGTTATCATGATCATAACAATTTTATTACTTGACCGTCTGCTGATAGCTCCACTATCTATGCTTGCTCCTCTTTCAACTGTTTCATCTGATTGTCAGCTGCCTGTGTAACCTCCCACTATCTCCTCTCCGTCCTTAGAAACACAAAGATAACCTGGGTCCTTGCATCGCAAAGCTAGTTTGCTAATGGCATTTAGCTTTACGAAGTCAATAATGTTATAGTAGTTATTGTCTAACAACTGCATAGAGCAATATTAATGTAGTCTTGAAGTTAACAGTAGACCTGGCTGTGACGAGAAGACGTTGAGAATTAGTTTACCAGCATTGGCAAGGTACAACCTGCCATTATTCATTTTTCTTGATGCCTTTTGGGTTTTTTGTGTCTGTATTTTGTGCAACTAATGTATTTGGCCACATTTGTAGTCTCAAAGATCTTGATCTGTAGAAACAGAAATGCTAATTGTAAGAGCTGTAGGACATTCAGATTTCATCTGACACATGCTTTACCAGTGAAGACCAAATTGGAATGAGCTAATATTTTGAACTCAGTGTTCAAAACACTTCTTAAGTATACAATATTTGTATGCATTAGTTAAAGTTTGACATAAGTTATTTTAACTCAGAGTCCCCTTAATAAATGTATCAATCAACCAGTCAGTTTTTGGCAAATGATGACCAAAATGAGGACTTTTAGTTAAGATGTTTTTGCCAAACTACTGCACTCAGTGGCCTGTACATTAAGTACACTCATCTCACAATCTTTTGCAATTCAATACAGCTCTAAATTCTACATTATCTGAATATAATACAGTCCAATGCAATGCCACCCCCAAGCACGACCTGAGAAATCTGCAGAATAGTTGCATTAGATTGCACTAGATTGTACAGGTGTACCTTATAATGTGGCCACTGATTTTCATGGTTAAGAATAAACCTTTAAGCTCAGTGACTTGTGACCTTGTGCAATGCAAAGATCCAGTGTGCTTTATAGGTCTTAAAAAATCAGTTTTAGTTCTGGTTGAAATCCTCGTCCAGGTTACAGTCTGCTTATCTGGTATGTTCTCCTAAATGACAAAATAAATCACCTTCAGATATCAGGCTTTCCCCCAGTTATTACAACAGAATGACAGAACTGCAGACTCTTAGACTGTACGTCTAAAAAAGTTTTGTATGTGACATATGCTGTAGATGACCACACGTGTAACCATGTAGTGCCTATTCCAGCTGCCCTTTGGGCTTGCCTGACTTCTTGTACACTTGGGGAAACCCTGAGATGACCTCAGTCTAATGCTTCTTTCTCCTGATAATTCTGGGTTTCAATCCTGAATACTTTATCTCTGGCTACATCCCACAGTCGGTTGCTGAACGGAGCTTTATTTTCCAGTGTGATTCTCTCTGTGCTTCTCTTCAGCCCTTTCTCACAACCAAAATCTGACCAAGACAGAGATTCTGACAAGAATGTGTGTTAACTGCAATTAATTGAATCGGACGCTGTAGCTCTACACCTTCCAAATTCTGGTACCATAGGCTGTTCTTCTGACATAGTAGTGTTCAATAACACAGTGTTTTTATTCACACTGGCCTTTTAGCTATAATAGTGACAAATCCCTAAAATGTCCTGTAGTTTCCAGAAATTCTAACTGGAGTTTTGAAGCACGTTCATGATTTTATGTTTTGTAACAAAAGTTCTTATATTGAGACATTGTTAGGGTTGGTGTTAGAACTGTGTTTAATGCAATGAAGATGATTCTGAACTGACTGAAAGTTTTTTCTCCCCACCCCTTCCCTTTTTTCTGTTTCATAACGCCACAATCATGTGACCATGAACAACAGGTAAGACAAGTTTATCTTTTGCATATTTCATTCTCATGTAGAACTTTGTAGGGGATGTTGCACACCCCTGACCCCACCGTGGTGATTGTGTGGTGATTAGTAATTTCATATATTTGCACATTGCTGGGTTTTAACAAATATGGCAGTTAATGATTTACATATTGCAATTTGATTTGTCATCAGCATAGCATAACATAAACCACCATCTTATCTTCCTTTGGTACAAACTTCATCCCAACTGTAAGGCTGATCTGTTTCAGTGGAAGAAATCTGCTTGTATTAGAGATGTACTGGGATGGAGGTACCTGAGGTAACATTTTGGAACAATTCCATTGCCTCTTGCTGCCTTTTAGCACATGAGAATGGAATTACACTGTAATGCACAAGATGGCATTGGCAACATGTATTCACGTTAAGATGTAGCAATTGTATAAGCTGAAGATAAGATAGGAAAACTGTGATAGAGTGTCATCTATTGCACCAAATTTGTCACATATGCTATGTGGATAGAGAGCATTTGACTGTGCGTCATATTTGCCTTTATCACGTGTCCCAATATAGTTGATATGGGTCAAAATATCAGTCAGTGTCAGTGAAGGTATTGTCACTGTTACCCAGTGAAAGCTGCAAATGAATGAAATGAATCATTGCTGTTATGTTACTGCAGCTGTTTGTATGAGCCTGCTTGCAAACAAGTTGGCACACTGTGTAAAATGTAAATAGAAACTAAATGTGATAATGTGCACACAGAACACTGAAACCCCATATTTAATTAGTAATCAAATCACAAAGACAATTCTGAAATGTTGAAACTGAGAAATTTGGATGGTGATGCATTTCAAGTGATGCACCTTAACTGCCATAAAGAGGATTCGATCTCATCCATGCCAATGCGTACAAATCACAATGAATCTTTGGATAAACCTGCAGCTCTTTATTCATCTCACAGCTTTTAGTCTGTGTTGGTTTGTTTACTGTGTCTGCTGCAGATGGTAGCACCATCCAAGATGTCTACTTTGCTTATTCAGTCTGCACTAAGATGTCCCAGAGTGAATATGTTGCTCTGAGGCTGGTGCTGCCTCAGTGCTGGACTAGACTGAGCTCTGTTACTGCTGAATTATCACAGACTTGACTGGATTTGAAAAATGAAGGTTATTAAGACGAGAGTGCAAACAGTACGGTGTTATTTTTCAAATAGAGGTGCTGCTCCGGTAAAAATTCAGCTTTTAATATTTATTAGCTCATAAAGTAGTCATCACTAAGTGTTTGCTTTTTCTAATACTAATACCCTTTAAATTTACTGCTCATTGCTTTCCTCAAAAACCTCAACAACGTGTTGTTAAAAATTGTTGCTTCGGGTTCAGTTTCTGTAGGTGGTGCTCTTTTATCATCATTAGATATCATTAACAACAGTAGATGTTGTCTTGTCCTGTCCTGCAGATATACCACCAGACATGAAACACATTATTCCATTTTGTTATGAAGATTTGAATCTAAATCCATAAATCTACAACTACAGTCTGATCTGTTGGTTTGATAGCAAAATCCACATACTGATGACAGCCACTCACACTAAGATGTTGCAAGACACAATCCAGCAGTGAGTGAGATAGCCAGTATTTATGTCCTCTAAATACCTTTGAACAGTACAGTCATGAGAGTGTTTTTCTATGAAAACTATAAACACATTTTAGAAATACTGAGGTCAAGTTCCCCAAACATACAATTTACCTACTACCTACTACTACTGGACCTTTAACTATACCCACATTACTAAAACTCCAAAGTCCCAGAAAAGAAAACATGACCTAGTTGTCTTCACAGATACATTGTACTGCATCTGGAGTCAACAAGTAGGCTAATAATTTACATTACTTTTAATATAAACCACATGATTCTTCTGTATTGAGATGACACACGCTTTATTATTATTTTGACGAGTGTGTGATGAGTGCTTTATCTTCATCTGTTATCTTCATCTGTCTCTTTTTATAAACTCATGTTCTGCCTGCTCATCCCCTGATTGTCCCTCAAATACAATATTGATGCCTGGGACTATTTCACCCTCACATAAGGCAAGGACATGCTCACCTTTTATCCTGCAGACGTGTGTGTGTGTGGCCTGTAAGATGGGCTGTCACCTTTGTGTCTATGTATATGTAGAAGCCTGTGTGTGTGTGTGTGTGTGTGTGTGTGTGTGCAGGCTTTGTCAGATGGTGTGTGTGTGTAAGAGAGAGACATCATTCTTGTAGGAAAAGCAAAACAGCAGCCATCTTTTGCCTGATTCAAATTTGCAATTTAACAACAGACACACTCGCACACACAAGATGCAATGACCTGGTTTTGTCCTTGAGAGTGAAGCCAGTGAGATTGAATCAAAGTGATGCTATAAATTGAGATAATCACTGGAGACCCACATGTGTTGTGGTTGGCAGTGCAACATTGCAGATAGGTAATCATGTTGCAGCAGCAGTGTGTTGTCATGAAGTTCTGTGGGGGTTTGTTGAGCCTCAGTGCCGCTCGTTGGCTCCATCAGGTGTCCGCTGGGAGGACTGCAGTTCATCAGAGAGAGGCATGACTGAGCAGCAGCAGACAGACATTGGTCTAAAATCAGAATTTTAGTATATGGCAAGGCCAAAACAAATAAAGCTGTGGTCCATTAAAAATCACTTTTCTCTTGCCTCCCTGTCTGTCATTGTCTCAGCAGGTGAACCCAGTATGTAAAGTTAACACCCAAAACATGTTTAATCTCCCTTTTTAATATCCTTCCAGAGAAATCTAAGATCTATGGGCAATCCCAAAATATGTGTTCCCTACCAACCCGCAACTCCTTATCATCGAAATCAAAGCAGTGAAATTGGCATCAGTATGTGTTGGTTCGTATTTCTGTACATTAAGGTCAAACTAGTTTTAAGATCATTTAGTGTCACAGTTACATGATTTTTTTGGTTTGTATTTATGTTATTTAAAAAAATGTTCCCCCAGCAGATATATCACTATCTGTTCACTGTTCCCGATAATCAGAGGAGAAACATCCTAACACTTGATGTTAGCTAGCAATTGTTGACAGATGTTAAAAAATCACCTCCAGTTCTCTCTGAAGAATAGACCACCTTTGTTGACCACGTTCCCTCAACCAACCAGACTCGTTTAGGCTATTTTCTCACTGTAGAGCGTCACTACCAGCATGTTTTTTTTTCTCCATGAGATTACTTGAGGTGGTGTGATGTTCCTCTCTGCCAGTATGCCAATAATATATGATATATAAAAGAGTGTGTGTGGTGCAACCTCATTTCAAAATCAATTGGGATTTGTATTCCTGTAGTCTGAGATCATTGTGTTGTCATGCTGTTAAGTGAAGTCTCCCTTGAAAATCTATTATACAGTATGTTCATGTGCTGTGAGAGGTTTGGGATCTGAGATACGACTGATACCTGGACACACAGCCAGCAAACAGAGATGTTATGAAGAAGATCACATGAAATTACCAAAGAAAACTGTTTTACAGCCAAATGTAGAAATGCATGTCGTTGGTGGTCAGCTGGAGTTTGGATACATTATTTTTATTTTAGGAGATTTGTATCTTTAAGGTAGCAACCATGACATCTGGGACATAACAGATTTCTGACCTTAATAGGTCTGTAGGATTATCCGTTAGTGCTAGAGCATGGTAGATTACTGAAATCATATTTTAGAGTCTCTTCCCATCAGCTGTTACCAGAATCCCAGAATTTTGGCCTTTCAGTTCTTCCTTCCTCTTGCCGCCCTGCCAAATCTGACTCACTGAAACATAACATAAATTGCAGTGCAGAGGCTGCCAGAGAAGCTGTCAGTCTTCTCTTTTTGTGATGGAATTATGCAGGTCTTCTAATTGATGTTTTCTTGATTTTAGAAACATTAGGTCAACACACTCTTTCTCTGATCCTTTTCCAGCTCTAATTTCTGGGATTAAATACTGTTTTTCGGGCATTTTAAACCATTTCCAGACCACAGAGAGACAGACAGAACAGATTAAAGTGGCTAAAGTAAGAAGTGGGCTAGTGGAGAGTTTTTTCTTTTAATGTATTTTTTCTTCTTGTCCTCCTTTCTTACTCCTTTCACCCCCATCTCTATCTATCTCTTCTACTTCCACTCTCTGCAATAGATGACACTCTATCTCCCAGTCTGGTTGACTATTTTCCTCTCTGTGTTTACTTCATTTAATCTCCTCTGGCCTTCCACATTGCCACAGTGTTTTATTTCCTTTTCCTCTTTCCCGTCTTCCTGTATCAGTGTTCATCTGTTGCCCTTTATCATTTCTCATCTTTATCTATTCCAGGATTCTTCCCTCCTCCATCTTCTTCAATTCCCGTGTTTATCCCCCTCCATCTCCCTGCTTTCTGCCTCCTTCTACCTTTGCCCTTTCCTTTTCCTCCTCCTTCCCTTCCATTTTCCTCTCCCTCCATCTCTTTGCCCTTTCTGTCTCCTCCATCCACGTCACGTCTTCCCCGCTCCTGCCCAGACTCCCTGTGTCGCTGCGGTACCGTGATAATCACTGCATTGGCGAGTGGTGGGGGTGGGGGTTGGGGGGCGGCGAGGGGGCTGTAGGGTGTTGGTGGGGAGGGAGGGGGGGGGCGTTGTCAGGGAGACACAGGAGGCGGTTGCCGTGGAAACAAAGAGACTCTGCGAGTGAGGGATGGAGGGATAGAGAAGGGGTGGACTGGGTGTGACAATCAGTGAGGTCGAAGAGTAAAAATAGAAACGCTCTGACAAGATCCGCCTCCCCCCCAATCCCCCCACCCTCCTCCGTCTCTCTCTCTCTCTCTGCCCAACACCATGGGCAACCAGCTGTAGCATCCTCTCTCTCTCTCTGTTTCCTCCATCTCCAGCTGATGTTGAACAATCTGTGACCTTCAAAAGGAGGACTTACAGTGACCTCTGTGGTTTTTGCTTGTGTAGAAAACCACAAGAATATCAGATTTAATTTGAGCCGTAAGCGTCTTCTTCTAAATATATGACTTGTTATTTTGTTCTACTGCTTTTGAACTTTATTTGTCTTCCATATATCCCACTGAGTGTCTCTGTGGTCTAGCTTGTTAGTTGCCAAGTTGCCAAAGTTTTAGTTTCAGGTTTTTCCTTGGGGAGCCATATTTAACAGCCTCAATTTTATAATCATAAAACTTTCCCGACCTTTTCCAGTCCTTTCATAGGCAAAATACAGCCTTCTTCTTTGCATAATAATGAAAGAACTAATGAAAGCTGGACCGAGGAAATCAAATATGTGCCGTATATGAATCCAATTTTGGAGGCATTTTCGTATCTAAAGTCAAATTAGCTAATATCGTGCAGTCATATCGTATTGGAGCACAAACACTAATGCACTAATGAAAGTAACAAAACTCATAAAAGAACAAAATGCTGCAGACAATAGGACATGTATGTCTGTTAATGTGTGAATATGTTTAACACAGGAACACATTTTCTCTAAATTATCTGTTTCTCTGCAGTTTGTTTGTGTGGTTGTGATTTAGTTGGAGAAACTGTTGATGGGACTGAACAGTCCGGTCCTGTGTTTCGGGAGAGAACCACCCACGAAACATGTTAATACACTGACATAATGACGTTACTCTTTATTTGTATAATTGTCAACAAATCCCAAATCCATTTGTTCCTACTTAAGATGTAAATCTTTACTTTTTCAAAAGGTTTAGTATTTTTTTAAGCAGATGGTAGTTTTTTGTTAGTTTCTTCGTCAACTGGAGGAAACGCTGCATTTTGGATTTTGGGGGACTATTTTCATCAGTGGATAAATGCATGTTTGGTGTTCTGGTGAGTATTTGGGACAGCGGATTGGTGTGTGCATTCCTGGTTTTTGAACTGCAATGAAGCTCTATGACACATATTTCTAAAATACGTCAGGATTTGAATGTGTGTGTCTTTATCATATTTGGACAGTAAAGAAGTGGATTATGCTGCAGATTGGTTTGATGAATTTCTGTGTAAATTTTTCATTTTTTTCCATAAAATCGGTTTACATTAAAAATCCACTGTGAGTGGTACAGTATCCAAGATAAATTTAGACTATATACGCGTGGCTCCAGACATTTGAATTGGTGATGAGTCTATCAGATTTCTATAGGTGGGACTAAAAATGGTGATATCACTTGTGCTGGAGACAGAAACACTGACAGAAAAATGGCTACAAGCATGGGAGGGGGTGTTCAAGCTGTGAGGTAAGATCCCTAAAGGGGGCCACAGGAGAGTTCTGGGGGCTAAACGAAGACAAAGATACTGCATGAGGTGAAAAAGATGTTAGTGTTCTAAAAACAACAGGAAGGTCGTTATTGTAGTTTGGTCATTGGTTTTGCCACTCGTCAACTCACCTGCAGTCATGGCACACAGCGAATAGTACCTTGAACTAAGGTACCTTAAAACCTGTGATTGCCCCAGTTTGCATCAGGAACTGTACTGCTTTTCAGTCACAACTCAGTCAAAGATGATGCACATATTTTTATATTCAGTGTGACTTATAATTTACAAGGAAACAAGGATATCATTATCTCTGATGTCTATCACAAAGAATTGTCCATGAATACAATTAAACACCAGAGAAAAAGACACTCCATATAACAGCAGAATTTGCGAGAATCGTCACGTTTTTCAGCTTTCTTCAGCAGCAAAGGAATCACTGATAGTTTTCTATACTGCAATGGGTACACTGCAGAAACAGGAACTACCAATAGCTAATTAGTCATACTTTAAATGGTGCCAGTCTGCAAAAACATAAACAAATAAATGCTAAAATATTGGGCTCGAGTTGCAGCCCACAACCCAACTCACTGAATCCACAGCAACATCCTCCCAACACGGGCTCCAGCCCCCACAACCCTGATAAGTGGTTACAGAAAACTGATGGATGGCTGTTTGCACACTGCACTGTAAAGGACATTACATTACAACTTGAAGAGACATGTGTCTCAGGAGCCCACAGTGATTTTTTATTTTTTATTATTATTTTTTTTTTTGCAGATAGACATACTCTGAGATCTGTACATTTGATGATGATGAGTTTCAATTTATTGTCATTACACATGTATAAATACAAGGCAACGAAATGCAAGATGAAAAACATTGGCTTCATGTCCCACATGCATCGATGTTGACACAAAATGACAGGCAGAACAGATACATCAGTCATTGTTTATCTGTCTCGGCAAAATAACCCCCATCTCCGACGGACAGTTAGCTTGACTGTGATGTAAGACGAATTGGCAATTGAGTCTGCTCTAAGCAGCGACCTCCATGGCTGTAAAATAAAGCCAAGACAGAAATGGCAACGACTGCAGTTTCTTAAATGAGAGTAAGATGATCAACTTGGGGGTTAGGGTTAGGCAACGAAATGACTTGGTTCTCTTGGGCGCAGAAACAACGGGTACAAATCCCACAAGAGGTTCACAAATTAAGGGTCACTGTCTAGAAATGACCCATGGAACAGGGCGAGTCAGGACTGCCAAGAGGGCTACAGCCAGAGGGAAACGTGGGTGATTGACTTCAGTCATTTAAGTCTTTAACCTGAAGAGGTCTAAACTTTTAGACCTTTTTCACAGTAGCCATTTTGACATAAAATAGTGCCCAGACATGTCAGGTCTTTATTCTACATCAGATTTGATCCACTCTCGCATGAAAGTCAAAGCAGTTTGTGAAGAAGAGAATTTAATCCAGTGCTGATCGTCTGTGTCTTCTAAGAGTCAGACTTGCTCTCATCTTGTCTTGGAAATGGCAGAACCCCAGCTGTCAAGCTTACAAATGTTTCTGCTTTAACCAGAGAACCCGCTGACTGAACAGAAACATTGCCTCGATTTTTTGCACAACACCCAACCTTTCAAAGTCTATTGAAACTGAGCAATGCTCTAATGTCTTCCTCTCCGGCTGCCTCTCCCTTTGTGGTTACAGTAGATGAATTGTTTATGGAGGATTATGTAATAATATTCATTTTCAGTCATGCTTGACAAGCCTCTCTTGTTATTTTGGCTTAGACCTCGGGGGTGAAGTGGGGTTGGTGGGAGACAGTCAGCTGTCATTTGCACACAAAAAGTCCCAAATATCTAGAGATATTTACTTCTGTCTTCACATGGACTAACTGTCACAGCTTTCTGACTCTGTTTGCCTGCTTTTGTCTTCTGAGAGCACTGAACACTTTTTGTTGTATCGTCACTTTGACGACGATCCCAATCTTGGACTTTAAGAAGAGAGTACTATACTACTAAACATACATAGACATGAAGTTAACACAGTTTAATGATCTTTCAGATTCTGAAATATCATTTGTTGGTGGGCTCTCTTTTCTTTTATATTAACCCGTTGGATCTATCTTTCTATAGTCATGGCCCTCATAGGCTCATGATTAAGTAGCTGAGGTAAGGTAGGATTTATAACCCTGGTATCGTGATACACGTACTACATAGTGTGAGAGCAGCATCCGAGTTTGAACATGACCTTGGTCTTTGGGAAAGGTTGCTTGATGCTTAAAGCCACAAGAATGATCAGTGCCAGTAGAGATTCTGTCAAGAGAGAATACTGAATTCCAGATGGTTGCACTCCTTGAAGTCAATTTATGCTTTCCACATCGCACATGGAATTGACGATATGAGTGCTGCACAGCATGTCATTAGGTCACTCTGCGAAGCACAGTCAGTTAAATGTCTCAAATATAGCTATTGATTTCATCTTGTATTTCTTAAGACTACAATTTTAGGTAGATGTAATGTAATACTTATATTTAGCTCCTACAATTTCTCACTAAGTCCAGAAAGTCAGAGCTCGGCAAAAATGTGCAGAGGCAGGGAGAAGGATGAGAAGTTTTAATCCTTCCTTCAAGCTGTACTACAAATCCCAGTGGAGTGGAGTGAGAAGTGGAAAAGGCTCCAGCTCTTTTAAGGATGGAGGTTCAAATCTTCATCACACACAGCTCACCATAGCTTCCTATAGTGATGTTCTATATATTGAATGACGATGTCTCGGAAAAAGTTTGGACTTCATTCTAAATCAATTAGTGCTGTGTTATAGGGGCATTATTACCATAGGGGCACCATAGGAATGACCTTATGCCCTGACCATTATACAGCCACGCAGAGCAATCAAAGCTAATGAGTCTTCATACCATCACAGACCACGTGTAACAATTCTGTGGCAGTGCTCACAGTTAGTTGAATGAATATGACTAATGCAAGAGAAATATAAAAGATCTTTGCTGATGCTGATAGCTGATGCTATCATGCAGATCTTTATGTCTACGTTTTTATTAGCTGCTCCCTATGTACTGTCAACAACTGATAAATATTGAAGGGTGGAGGTTGCTTTCAGTTTGTAAAGGTGGGCATGACAGAAGAGGTTGCATTAAACAAACAATGACTAATCTCTGATTACTAAGTGGCAGAAAGTCAGCAAAACAAACTCCAAATTATTGATTTTGTAATTGACAATAAGTGCAAGATGTTGTTAGCAGTATTCTTGGCCCCCTGATGAGTTTACTGTGAAACCAGTATTTACTAAGGCTAGATATGATTGGTCTTTGACTTGCTAAATGATTTATTCCTCAGACTCTTTGACTCTTTGTCATGTTGTGCTAGGTATATAATATAAATTTAGCTTGTACTAGCTAACTTTGTGCTACATGTGTACAGTTAGCTAATAGGTGCTTCTATACTTAAATAGTATATATTGAGTATTGAGTTTTTTTTTGCTGAGCTGTTCTGTCTGTCCTGCAAACGGCGACCTTCCTCTGTTGCTCTTCCTGAAGTTTTTATGTTTTTTCCAAGGTTAAGCAGTATCTTGGGGGCAGTTGTCTCTCAGGACAGAGGGTGTAATGCTGAGTTTTCTTTCAGACGTCTCTCTCATTCCCTTTGTTTACTTGACTAGCAAGGGGTCAATGGGTTTCTCTACCCAGCATCAAGCTCCTCAAAGTAATTTGTGATTTTGGGCTATATAAATGAAATTGCTGCTTCTAGAAGATATTTCTTCAGTCCACAGAACAAAACCAAATATTAATAAAAAAGTGTGATCATTTTAACCAAGCTATAGCTGAAAGCCATTCAAGTTGATTATCAACACTGCAGTTTGAAAATGTTTGTACTTTTATAAATGATGTTGTCTGCTTTGTGCTGCTTAAAAACAAAAACACACACATCCAACTAACTGCTAATTATAAAAGCTCTTTTATAGCTCACACACACCGCAACCACCACAAATCAAGCTAACACGATTAACCTTTGTGAGTCATTGTGAGTCATTTTTTTCTATTGCAAAGCCATCGTTAAACTATTTTTCCATGTGGCATATCACATATCACAGGGAATACACAGAAAAACATGCACACAGGATTGTTTCGTAGAGGTCCACAGCTCTAGTCAATTCACCAGAAGTACACCACTATAACATTGTCAATATTTGAATTTTGAGGTCATTTGAACTCATTGTGGTCATTAAAGATCCCGTGGTAAGGGTTACCCATTGTCCTGGCTAAAGTCCAAACCTGGCTCCACCACCTAATCAACCCCCAGTGTAATTGGCTCTCCACCTCAAGCTGATGTGTGGTCAGTGTTCTGGTGGATACTTGCTGTTGTGTATCACCCAGGTGGGTGTTTGTCATGGTAGTGGTTGAGATGAACTAGCCTTTTATATCTACAGATGCTGTAGGTCCTCCTCCACAAGGGGTCCGCCATGTTGAACCACAGTAGCCCAGGAGAGACAAACCAGAACACTGGTTAGTGTTAGTGATGGGTCCTATCCCATTTTTTGCGCATATCAAGGTCAGGGGGAAAGTGTGACACCAAGGGTTGCAGTCAGCAACTACACCACTAGATGGCACTAAATCCTACACACTGGGCCTTTAATGGTTTGCAGACTAAGCTTCACCCCAGTTTGTCACCAAAAGTTGAACAAATTCTTGGTGCAGGATGCTTACCTTTGTTCAAGAAAGTTTGTAATCAATAAACATGACAATATGATGAAAATGTGAACATATGTAATCTATCTATGAAAACAAAACGGCAAACTTAAATACTTTTAAAAAATAAAGAAATTAATTAATAAAAAAATGTATTTAACCTTTTGGGGACAAATTTTGGGGCCTCCAGAGGGTTAATCGACTGATTCAACACAATCAGCTGAATCAATTGAGTTCATCATTAGAAGCGAGTGAAAATAAGACGTTTTTGGAGTAAAAGACAACAGCACAAGGTCCAGGGCACAGTTCCTTCATGCGCATCATCTCATGACGTCAATTATAGCCTGAAAATATACTTTTTTTTTTTTTTTACTTCTGTCATGAACTGATAGAACCAAGTCCAACCAGAGTCTGGTCAGGATTATCATCAACAGTGATGTTTCAGTAATCTCTCCTCATGTCTGTCACTTACACACACTGAATCAACATGTGAGCAGTGGCTGTCATATGGCAGCTGAGTAACTGTGACAGCCATAGATTTGTTTGTATGCATGCATGCATGTATGTTGGCCACAACACATGTTATATACGTGTGTGATATTGTGTCTTCATGTGTGTATGCCTGTGCACGCTTGTCGCTAGGGGCTAGATGCTGAAATTTTGCTCCAGCGAATGAGGGAATGTCGGCTGTCATGTGACTTTGTGATGTCAGAGAGAGAGAGAGATAGAGAGAGAGAGAGAGAAAGGAAACAGAGATACAGAGAGAGAGAGAGAGAGAGAGAGCAAGGTGCAATTTAGCCCCACAGCTGATCCGTGCAGTGCTCAGAGAGAAGCTGAGACGACCAGACACACACACACACACACACACACACTCTCACACGCACTCCTTTTGCCTCGCCTCTAAACACACATATGCATTTTGCAAACCCACATGCACTTCACACACATCAGCTCAGTTACACACACACACACACACACAACTCTGAGGCATCACTTTAAAAAAGAAAGGATGCATTGCTTCCTCTACTTTGCAAGCTCATAACACTTGCTGGATGCTGAGGACATTTTTGCCTCCTGGACAAGAGTGAAGCGGAGACAGGAAAGATCAAGAGACAGGAGGAACAACGAAAGACGGAGACAAAGAAGAAGAAAACTACAAAAAAGACAAAGGAGTAAATAAGAGACCAAGCCAGAAAAGGAACAAGATAAAAGGACCTGAAAACAGACCAGGAGAATGTCCTTCCTGTCTGGCTCGTCCTGGCAGCAGCCTGGCATTATTAGCGGTACCAGTGGGTACGGACAACCTTCCAGTGGGCATCAACAACAGCAGCAGCATCAACAGCAGCACAAACCTCCCAGTACCCTCTCTGGTGCCAGCATCCCTGCGGCCCTGGCCTCCTCTCCACTATCACCCTCTAGCCCGGCCTCTGACCGACACAGTGACTGGCACTGCCAAGGGCAGATGGCACCAGGGGTGCAGGTTGCTGCCGCAACACAAGGGGGGTCCAAAATAACTTTGATGGAAGATGAGTTAAAATTAGGGCAAGACAGGAATGAGGGGACGATAGCCGAGGCAACAGGAACTCCAAGCTTTAAGATGCCAGTGCTGAAGATAGAGGATGAGGGGTCCAAAGGGGGGAGGCCGAGGGAGAGCGGACAAAGGGGTGGAGAGGCATGGGGGTCATTAGGGAGTGCAGGACAGAGCCCCAGCAGCCCCCTGTCTTCCTACTCCTCCCCTTCCTCTTCATTACCTTCCCCTTCTGTCTCTCCTGGGAGAACCTTTGTGAATTCTTCGCCAGACCGTAAGCCCACATCAAGCCCTAGCTGTGGACAAAATAATCAGCAACAAAACTATACAGGCAGCAAAGATGGATTTTACATCCAGGGATCCCAAGCGTCTGTTCAAGTTGGGCAGCTTGGGGAGAGAAACACACTAAGTCCTTGCTTCACTGGAAGTACCAGATCAAGTCAAGGAAACAAAGAGGATGACAAGAAATCTGTTATGTCGTATAATTCTGGAGGCCTACATGGAAGTCTAAAAGAAAATTCAGTTGCTGTTCTAACTGGAAATCAAACTCTCAAGCCATCTTTAGGAAAGCAAAGTGTTACACAACCTGCTGGTACTGCTTCTCCTGCTGCTGACCTAATAGGCAATAAAGATAGTGCCACTGCAGGGCCTAGAGCAGGTGTTGGGGTGAGTGAAGTAAGAGAGAGTGAGGTTGAAAGAGAAACCTTAAGCCATACTGAAAAGGGCAGGACGGGGTCTGGTACTCCACCTAGCAGAGGCGTAACAGGTGGGGTTGCAATTCATGGCCTGTCACAGGAGTTAAGTCGTGTTGAAGATGGAAGAGCGGGGTCATGTGCTACCTTAAACAAAGAGACAAAAACTAGCCAAGGCACTGAACTGCCACAGCGGACTGCAGTGAGACGTGCAATGTCTGATTGTTCACATCTGTCTGTTCCCATGGTGATGGCCGGAACATACCCCACTGGTATAGGAGGCTCACCAGTGATGTTCCCCAATGTACCGAATTTTGCCCTGATGGGAAACGTATGCCCGCCTAGGGCGCCGTACCCACATGTGGCTGTCCGGCGTTCGCTCACAGTCACGGACGGCACAGAAGCAGCTGCTGCAATGGCAATGATGTCATCACCATTAATGCTGTCACCTGTAATGCCATCATCCCCACCTCCTAGGAGGCATCATGGGAGTTGCGAGACCAATTTTTTACTTGCTGTTCCACCTCCTGCAGGAACGTCCATCAGCACCAAAGATAGAGAAATAAATATGACGGGTAAGAGTTTTGTCTTGTGCTGGCGTGTCTGTTGTGATAAATATAAGAAAACATAACGGTAGATTATCACAAATACAGGGTAAAGTTTCCATAGTTTTGTTCCAGACCTCAGAGGCATCACCGAAATCTCTAATTTGTTCAATGATTCATGCAGGTTTGGTTTTGGGCCCATAATGGCTGTTTCCGCCATTTTAAGAAAGAGTTGACCAATCAGTGCAGAAAAAGAAAATGGGGACGTCATCATCTTACATAGCTAGCTAGCTACCTAGCTGCAAGCAACAGCTGTCAGAACCATCTCCAACAGACTCGACAGTGAGGACTGAGGATTGCCTTCATCCTCAAAAGATTGTGTGAATGTCATTATTATTATTATACAGTGAAAATCATGAGTGCCTGTGAGTGTTATTTCTTCGTCACTCCTGCCGCTTCACTTCGCCTGAGCGCATGTTGCAAGCCATGGCATTACAGCTCAATTTGATTAAGTATGGGTTGTTGGCTGCGCTTTCTTTTCCAACATTTGCTATATATAAAGATGTGCATTTCAGATTCATCAGTAGAAGGCTGCCACACTGCTGGTTATCGCTTAGATAGAGAGCACATCTCAGTGTGCTGTGGCTGGGTATGGTTTTCCACCTGTGGATATTGGTTCTGTTCCCTTCTGTTCCTTTTAGAGCTGCATGTATTCTCCCTGATCTCAGTTATACAAGCTCTAATTTGCTCCAATGAATGAGGCAGGGCTAATAACATCTAAGCTATATACATTTTATGTTACCACAGTGTAGCTAATTTAAGATAGTGGTTAATCAAGTTAATCAGCTGAGTTGAAAGGTGCATGGGTTTTGCACATGTCAATACTACTGGTCAGAGTAATGAAGGTATCCGAGGTGTAACCTCACTATGCTTTGATGCCACAGCCGGTCTGCACCCTCTGATTTATTTGAACACTTGAGTTCAGGGATCATACAGATAGTATACACACTGAATATATGAAATATGAGATATGTTGTCCAGGTGTTATTTTGCTGTCACTTTTTAAGAAATCAATCAATCGATTTTGCTTTTGTGAAATCATTGAGTGCAAGACAAAATCAAAAGAAAAAAAAGAGCCAATTATCAGGATAACACATCAGTAAATATGGGTGAGGTTATTCTTAATGAGCCTCCTTTATCAAGGGCTGCCATGTCGACCAACAACAATAGCTTTTGTGGCTTCTGTGGCTCACTGAGTGAGTTTTTCTCCTTCGGAGAGATGAGTGAGTTTCAGAAGTTCTGATGGAAATATCACACTTTTGTTGGGATATCATGTGCGCCTGGTTGATTCTGAGCAAGTAAGCAGAATGAGTTTAGGAAAACAAGTCTTCACTTCCATACTCTCAAAGGTTAATGCTCTTTTAATCGTAATCTCCTTCTCCAATACAGGTTTTAATAGGGTGAATCAATGTGGAGAAAATGGGTTTTACATTACTGTATTTCATTTCACAGATATTATCACATCTTTATTACATTATTTGAATTGACCCAATGAAGTGATGAATTCTAGGATGAATTCAGAGGACATTCTGACAAGTTGAGGTTGATGGTGATGTAATGGAAAAGGAGAGGCAGAGGATTATGGGCGCACCAGCCCAGGGCTTAGAATTTAAAGTGAATGCTGATTTAGATTATTGACGTCTTTTCTAAGACTCCATGTAACAAAGAGGAACCATCCATGAATTTATTCATGCCTTTCCCCCCTCATAGTAATATTTACATTCAGTTTTTAGTGTATGTTTCTCTATCTATGTGATCTTTCCATCCTGCCGTACGTTCTGTTTTTCAGTCTGCACTCGAAAGAGAAAAGCTGGGACATTGATTAGACATTGACTCTGACTGTACTCATTCAAATATAGAGCAGCTATTTCTAGCATCATGTGCGTGTGTGTGAGCGCGTGCACATCCATGAGCGCGTGTGTGCATGTGAACAGCTTCCACTGACGTGAATCTTACAGATTTTAAAGGCACACGCCCCCACAGACACACTGACAGTAGACTGCGAGTCTGCAACTTAAGGTGTTTTGTTCATTTAACACAGAAATAGATCACAGCTGCACAACAATACACACACATCACGCACAAAGAAGTAGTGTAAGGGGGCTGGGGGCAAGTGCGAGTCTTGAAGCACGAGCTAACAGGAAATTCAAACAGTGATATTACAAAACCAATTATCAAACAGACAGGCTCGGCTACCTGCAGTCGTCATTCAAAGCACTTCTTCGTGTGAGACCCATGTCCTTCTTCTAACGCTGTCTCTATGGGCTGTGTAGGAGTCAGGGTGAAGGAACAGCAAATCCAGAGGGACAAATTATCAAACAGAGCTGAACTGATGACATTTACTTTTAGCTTGTAGCATGTAGGCAGCTCCTGAACGTGTGATTACAAGAGAGGAAAGGCAAACAGGTGCACCAGGTGCATGTGGACAGGCGGGGAGGTTGACTCAAGTGTGTGAGGGGTTTTCAGGGTCACAGATTCAGACTGCATACTAGAGCAAAGAAATTCTGGACACAAATCGCAGTGCCAACCTGCATTACAAATATTTAATCAGAAAATGGTGAGTGAATAATGAGTACAAACGTTATATTCACTCCTAAAAAACATTATCATATGCATTGCAGTGCTGAAACTAATGATTATTTTCATTATTGATTAATCTGTCACTCATTTTCTCAATGAATCGATGAATTGTTTGGTCCATAAAATGTTGATCAGTGTTCCCCGAATCCCAAGGTGACGTCCTCAAATGTTTTGTTTTGTCCTCAGCACAAAGAGATTTATTTTACTGTCACAGAGGACCAAAGAAACCAGAAAATACTCACATTTCTGAAGCTGCAATCAGAGAATCTGAACACAAAAATGACTCAAAACAATGGATGAATCATCAATATAGACGGTGATTAATTTAATGGTTGACTAATCATTATGAAAGTTTGTCTGCAGCAATGTCACTGAGCAAAAAATCAGTGTGCACTGAATGTGTGTCTGTCTATTGATTGTCCGGCTTGTCAATGTGCTTGATAGCTATCATGTGGGCCAGTAGGAAGTAGGAGTCAGTACTCAAACTGGGTTTATGTGTGTGTCTGTGTGTGTCTGTGTGTGTCGAGAAGGCCGCCTGCAGCAAAATGTCCTCGCACCAGCTCCATGTCTGTGTATATTAGTCATGCCCTGATTTACGTGGCAGTCAACTCTCTCTGTTTCTCTGTCTGTCTGTCACACACACACACACACACACACACACACACACACACACACCAGAACACACACAGCTGGTTGCCAGCAGCTGTGTATCGTAGCGTGGTATTAGATGGATCCTCTGTGTTCTCAGCCAGCAGTTTCATGTTGAGATGAGTCATATTGCTGGTGTTGCAGGGTGGAGCGATACAGTGATGAAGACCACTGTAGCATGAGAAATAAAGCCACCAGTTTGTGTTTTTGCCACAATAACAGTGCCGTATTTTAAAGTCTCTATGTGTGGATACTTTGTGAGTACAGCTTCTTTCAAGCATTTTATAAATATATATTATTTTTTGATGCAGAACTGGTGCAGTCTACTTTTTGCTTTTAGCCCCTCACTCTTGGTTTTTCCCCCAGTGAGATCCATGTCAGTTTAATTGAGTTTGTTTTCCTGTAACAGATAGAAATCCAAGTTTCTGTGTTCAATGAACAATCCAAACACCAGCCATATGAAAAGGTAATTTTGTTTATTCCAACTTGGAACTTTTTTCCATAGTTTTCCATTGGTAACATTTTACTGACCCAGTTTCTTTTCTGACAATATGGAAACATCATTACAAAAAGCCTGATGTAGCAAGTAACAGACAGTCAGAACAAAAACAATGTATCTAAGCCATTCAAACACTCACACACCTCACTAATAAGACATTAATGAATGAGGTACTGTTGATACTGTTGAGCTCGGGGAGTTCACATCTTGTCTGATCACCAGACTGCTTATGTTTCTTGCTGCGTCTGGTATTGGAGAGGACAACGTTGTTTAAATCTCACAGTAACAATCTTCAAGTCCACTTATGAGTTTTATCAGCTGATCTGCTGATGAAGACAACGAGATGTCGTTGAAAGCTCTAGAAAAAAAATATTTGAGATTGTTTTATCTAGCTGTATCTGTCTGGTGGTATCTCTGATCCTGCAGCATCCATTTTGATCCTTTTTTGAAAAACTGAGTCATGATTTATAGATGAAATGCTAAGTCACTTAAGTCTTTTAATGTCTGGAGCAAAAAAAGCAAAATTACAATCTGATACATCAGGACAGATAGAACAGTGGACAGAATCTCTTAATTCTCTTGAGCATTACAGATGACACACTTCTCTTTAGTTCCTTCACTCCTGTTGAGATGAAATGGATTCTTTTGATGCATATTTTCTCTGTGAGACATCAGAATCAGACAGGACCAAAACACTGCAAGTAATCTTTGAATCAAGGACATTAAAATTCATGGAACAAGTAGGTGTCATTGAGAGGTTTCGTGAAGCAGCTGCAGCAAGTGATGAGTTTGCATTAACATCAGCTCAACATCGCGAGGCAGGAAGTGACTTCATTACAGCTCAAAAAAGCACGGCAAAACAATACTGTTTGGATGAATAGTGAGAAAAGGGATGAGTGACTCTGAACGTACTTTAGCCTTTTCCATTGTCTGCATGACCACGCTTGTAAAAATCCTCCATTCTTATAATCAGTCTGGCTCCAGGCTGAGCTGGTTTGCAGCCACAGTGTTTTGTTTGATGGTGTCTGTAGTCCCAAAGAGAAAGAGAAAACAAATTTGCACCATTTCAGAGGAGAAAGAGTAGAGAGTTATCACACAGCAAACGTCAGCACACAGGCAAGAGAGTGGACATTAGGGGACAGCATAGCCAGGCCTGTCCAGTGTCACTGTTATATAAGAGATGTCTTGGTGGCAACAAAGAGGCCCTGTCTCTTTCTGCCCCTCCCCCGGCTGTCGCCCATAACCCCATCAACCTCCTGAACCCCTTCTGTCGCTGTCTCCTTCCACTCTGCTCACATTTCTCTGTCATTCTTCTTCTCGCTTTCACTTTATTCTTTCCATTTCTTTCTCATACTGTTGCTCGTCCTATGAATCAGCTGTTGGCATCCCAGTTTGACCTAGTGCTTCCTCTGTGGAGGAGGATGTCTGAATGTTGTTTTCATAATCCTGGCAAACTGACGAAGAACACTGACGTGACACATACCTTTTCAAATTTGATTTGATGGAGTTTTAATAACTAATTTATGTTTTTTGTACTCATATCCATCAATCAATCTTACCTGAATACATAAGTCAACAATAACTAAACATAGCTATAATAATAACTTAATATATTTATATCATCCTAAACATCCTAAAACAGACATTCCAGTTGTATGATGTTATCTTTTACGTCATTAAGGTTGTTCTGGATTGAGCTCTGAGTTACAACTTTGTAAAAGAAAGTGTGTGTATCAAACAGGACATGTAGAATGTGAAAGACAAGGACTAAGGAGGGTCTAAGTAAAGATTCCATTGAAATGCATCATGGGAATTGTATGACTCATTGATCAGCCAGCCTTCCTCGGAAAAGTCACTTAAAGGCAAGTCATCTTAGCCTGGTCCCAGACCTCTGGATCACGCCCACGTCATGGACGCGCTGTCTTTCTTTGCCACAGAGAGAAAATTGGGGACAGAAAAAAATCACCCCAAAAAAGTGTGCAAGAGGCTATATTTGTATAATTTTTCGATTATTGTAGAAAACTAGACTGAAAATAAGATGATGGTGTCATTCCAGGAGACAGGATGGTGTGTCAGTGCTGATTGGTTAGGACGAAATAACATGGAAACAGGAAACAGCTGACATGAACACTGAGAATAATGTGAAAGAAAATTGCACATCAGCTGATTATTAAAGTTAAAGTTTTATGTCATATATATACAAAGAAAAGGGTCTCAGGATAGAGGCAGTAGAGGGCAAATATATATATACTTGTTATAACTGATACAATGTAATGTACAAAACACTACCAGATATAATGAGGAAATCGTGCATAACAGATGTTTTTTCAACGTGTAATTCAAATAGTGCATTAAGTATTGAAAAGAGAGAGAGACAGACAGAGAGAGAGAGAGAGAGAGAGAGAGAGAGAAAAAGACTATTCATTTTATACAGCCTAAGGCCAGGATATACTCTGGATATTCTGGATATGACC
Organism: Larimichthys crocea; assembly: GCF_000972845.2. Taxonomy (NCBI): domain Eukaryota; kingdom Metazoa; phylum Chordata; class Actinopteri; family Sciaenidae; genus Larimichthys; species Larimichthys crocea. The sequence goes on along the minus strand of NC_040020.1, from coordinate 15,527,208 downwards.
TTACTGACATGGATTTGGAAACTTGTGTAATGCGGAGCGGTGGAATCACTGAGCTTGGCCTGTTTACCAACCAGACCCAGAATCATCTGCTGATGCGACCTACATAAAATAACCCACATGAACATTCATTTCTATAAATAACTAAAGTCCATTTGCAATGAGCAAATGACTTGATGTGATGGATTTTGTAGGTTAAAACATTCTTAGATATTGGAGCTGTTCAGGTCTGACTGTGTGCAAGTTATTCAAAGGTTGCGTTGTACGTCACTATATCTGACCCAGAATAAACTTTGAGCATTCAGAAGCATGTAAGGAATTCAAATGTTTAACAGACTGCTCTCTCTGAACCGTGACTACATCTTTCCTGAACCATGGCCACAGTGTTTCAGCATAAAACTGAACCTCAAAAAGAAAAGTCTTTGCTACAAACAAGGCCGTCCACTAATCAGAAGATTGGTGGTTTGATTCCTCAGTCTCCATGCTGAAGTGTCCTTGTGTTGGCAAGATACTGAACCCCAAATTGCTCCCAAAGGCTGTGCCACGGGTGTGTATGAATATGATTAGCTCCTTTCTGATGAGCAGTTGGCACCTTGCATGGCAGCCTCTGCCATCAGTGTATGAATGAATGAATGGGTGAATGTGATGTGCAGTATAAAGCCCTTTGAGTGGTTGGAAGACTAGAAAGGCGCTATTTAAGCTCTATCCACATGATCCACATTATACCACATGATCTATCAGATTTAATTTGTTAAGACAAGACAGCCTTACAAATAACATTCTTTAGCAAATATTAATTGGAAAATGTTTCGGTCCGAAATGCTTTTATGCTGACGATGATGTTCTTTCTCTCACAGTGAAATCTGACAACAAGGACAAGCAGGAGAAGACAGACATCATGTCCAGCAAGACAGACAAGATCGACACCTTGGACAAGAAAGAGAAAGATGAGCAGCAGAAGAAGGACAACGGCCCAGACAAGAACCAGAAGTCTGAGAAGATCGTCAAAGACGAGGAAAAGATGGATAAGATGAATGCAGAGAAAAACAACAAGGCCAACGAGAAGGCGGAGAAGGTGGACAAGCCAGAGAAGACCAACAAAGACGAGAAGAAGGAAGAGGAGAAGAAACCGGCCGAGAAGAAGGAGGAGAAGGGAGGGAAAGCAACGGCTAAGTCCCCAACAGGCAATGGCAGCAAGACTGTGACAAGTCCTGACAGCAAGAGCAAGGTGGGTCATACACACACACACACAGACCGACACTGCTGTCCACACACACTTTTCCTGCATACAGATTCACCCACCCAAAGTGGCAGAGTGTCCACTGGTTAAAGAAACAGCCTTGTCACCCAAAGGTCACTGCTTTGAACTCTGCCACAACTCTGTCCAAAGACAGACACATAAAACACACACACACATATGATCAGGATGATCCTCCACTTCAGTCAGTGCACTGCTTTTTCTGCTTCCACCGGTCTGTATGTGTGGACCTTCTTGTGTGCGTGTGTGTCTTTTTTAAAGCCAGTTGTGACCAGGTCATGAAATCTCAAAGTATTCAGTGGATTTACTCACAGCAGCAAATTCAGTCTGTGCGAATGTGTTTTATTTTGATGAACTTTAACATGAACTTTGTGCTGCTGACCAGTAACGATCAGTCTTAAAGGAATGCAAAGCCAGAGAGTCCAAAATGGAGAAAACCGCCACAGTTTATTGGCACCGTCACTGTTTATTTAGAGCTGCGACTCACGATTTTAATTGATCGAAGGAGTATATAGACAGTTATGATACAACAGGGCCCAGTGCACGCTATTATGATGGGCCCTAACTGCTGTATATGATATTGTGGTAAGGAGAGAATAGATATTGGATAAAATCCTGTTGTCCACCCTATTGAAGTGCCTGATCTGGCTCTCTGAGCCTGTAGTGTGTGTGTAGAAGTGTTAAATAACATGTCGAGTCTCCATGGATGTGTGCGTGCTGATTCCCAGTGTTTGTGTATGAGTGACCTGATTGTGCTGCTTTTGGACTGCTGCTCATTTCATCAGATTCAGATTAATTTTATGATTTATGCTCATGGGCTCTCTGTAAATTGCAAATTTAATTTTAGATTTTATTTTATGATTGTCATACTGGCTTCGCTGCCCCATCACGCTGTCATTGCAATCAGTGATCGCTTTTTCTTTCCTTCCCTTCTCTCTTTTTTTTTTTTTCTGCTGTTGTGGCTTCTTTTAATTCCATTATCACCAGCCTGACGCGGGTTCTACTAAACCAAACTCAGCCAAAACCCGCCCACCCACCCTCTCCACCAATGGTGAGGCCACCTCGGCCAAACGCCCCTCCCCCACCACATCCTCAGCCAATAAAAAAAGTCCTATACCCAAGGCAACCACACCCACAGCCGCCAAGCGGCCATCAACAGCCAAGGCTGCCATGGTGAGTATCATCCACATGGATAGATAGACTGGAACATCTCTCAGTCTGCGTTCTTGTCTGTACCTGTGTTCTCATGGACTTGTGAAACATCATCAGTCACATCCCAATGTAATACACACATGTTCTCGCTCCGCCCCCTTCTGGTTTTATTTCTGTACAATACTGATTTTCTTTCTAAGAACTTTATTTGACAGCACACACAAACATTTTGTAATAGAATATTGAATTTAATTTTATGTTCATGACAAACATTGACTATTAAATAACTTTCACTTTTTCTTTGAACAAAATCATTTTACAGGAGCGTCTCTCACTCGAACAAATCAATTCTTAAAATTAAAAAGTTAGGCGACTGGACAGAACTTTTACAATTAAAATCCAAGTGGAGAGAAATAAAAGTTCCAGATCCACCTCACTCACAGATCTGCTCACCTCACACACCTACACCTGTACACTAAGACCCCACCCTTACCCTCCATACGCCGAGCCTCTTTCTGTATGTTGTTTCTTGTTGTCTCTCTGTGTCTGCTGTAATGATTTTTCAAAACATTGTGTCAGCCCCCTAAAATGTGATTCTTATTTTACAACAGCAGGTGAGTCACGTGTGGAGGAGGCTTATTTTTTTAGCGCATGTGACGATATTCGATTACTATCTGTGCCACCGTGGGCATGACGTGAACTGTCACGTGGCGCAGGAAGCATGTCAATTTACCAAATAGTACATACCAAAGATAGATACCAAATCAGATATATGACACTAGTCATGTCTGATCAGGTTAAAAGAAATACCTTTTTCGGTCACCAGTTAATCGATTGATGTAGCCACACGAAACAAAACTTAATTTTGGCAAAATCAGACTGATATAACATCTAAATCTATCTCTAATGAAAATATAAAGTTTGTATAAAAACTCATGTTGTTGATTCAACATCTAAGCCAATCAACACTTAGATTGGAGGAGGACCAAATGTTTCCCATCATGCCCTGAAAGTCTTGCAATCTGGTTGAGATCAGCTGAAGCTCCCGTGATCCTGTGAGGTTGTCGTTGCCTACTGGCAAAGCGTTTCAGGATCAAGTCGGACAGAAATCTAACAGACGTGCATTGTGGGTTTCTTCTGCCTTCTGCACGCCTGGCTCATCTCAAATGAGCCCATTATTCACAGTTATGTGGAAGCGTAATAACCAGAGCCTGGCAGAGCCGGTAGATGTCTGTTGAACTTGCCAAGTATTAACTCCCACGGACGTGAGTTGGAACGTGGAACACGGAGAAAGGCCTTTTGTTCCCACTGATTTCAACTTTTGACCCAGAAGATGTTTATATTGTTACATAAATCTCTTTCCGACTGCGGCTTTAGAAGCTTTTGTATGACCTCTGACATCAGTGACATCCCACACAAATGACTGCAGTGACTGTTATTTCTGTTAACTTTTTGATTTTTTTAATCCGATACATAAAACTTTAGTCCTCCTTCCGTCCTCTACTGTCCATCTCAAGTATGTCTTCGCCTTTTTTCTTATGTCACGATTGCATGATTGGCCAAAAAACAGGACACACACAGCAGCAGAACAAACAAACCTACTGTACATGTACACAAACTCACAAACTGTCACAAAACAGCTTATCTCTTTTCTGTTGGGATTTCCAGACTCCAGAAAATGGTACAGCTGAGAAACGCTCACCTGCGCCAAAGGCCACACCCACTCCCCGTGCATCTGCCAATAAGAATGGCTCCTCTGCAACTGCTGCAAATAAAACTCCTGGTACGTGCACACACACACACACACACTTACACAGCTTGGACAGTATCATCATTTCAGTTATATCTCCAGTGTCTGTGCCCTCTGTCACAGACGGTATCTCCTCTCTGCTTTGGCTGCTTCATAGTGTTTCCAGTGCAACATGACCTCTACAACAGGACCTGAACTCACTATAGTAGCTGTAAAAATGACTCACAATGTGGACTGGCACCACTCCAGGCAACAGGCTAACTGAATTGCTACCATATGTTACACATAATCGGATTGAGGAGCTGGCTTTTGAAGACAGCAGACTGGTATTTTTATCTGCACATCACAAACAGTATCTCACCTCTCTAAGTGAGGGAACTATGACTCAGTCTGAGCCATGTTAGTCAAACAGGCTTTTTGTGCACTTCAGCTCAGCACCCTCAGAGAATATGATTCATTCACTCAGTTTACACTGATGGGTGTTATGTGCTGCAAGGTGCATATATCATTTTAGCTGCATGAGTGAACTCCATTGCTTTTGTGACTGTCGCACCAATGGCAGCAGTTTAGTCAGATTCCATAATGCTTCTGCCACATGATGGCAGCATCACATACAGCACAGCTTTATCAACATGATGGATGCGCTGTCACACCTCCAGAAACTGTGAAATGACTCAAGATCCCTTAAAGCTCCCGCACATTTGATCAATCAAGAACGATTGCAGCCAACTGCAGGGTTTTGTTGGACATGAATTTGTGACTCATCGGCCGTTAACAGCCAATCACCTTCTTCTTTTACTTTTGATGGCAGCAGAAAAATAGATGACCAGCTGACAAGCCAAAGCTTTCCAGTTTTCTCCAGCATCAGCGTTTGCATGGTCACTTGTTGACACAACAACTCTATAACAAGAGCACAGCCATGATAGCCAGTAGAATACATACTGTACGCTAGCGTTGGGACCAGACAAAAGTGCAAGCTCATGTTTCTTTTGTGCTGGCAGATGTGTGTGGCCAACCTTTCATTCAAACAGAATTCCACCAAACTTGGAACCAGTCGGGCCAATCACAAACATTTAATCAAGATTTTGGTGGATAAGAGATCGGTTGCTGCATCCATTCTTTAGGTCCATCCAACACATCGGCTCACAAGCTGATCAAATCTAAATCAACATTCTGTTACTGAATTGACTATTCCTCTTCCTTTCCACAAACATATTTTAGTTACCGTTTAGCTGTAATTTCAGAAGGTTTGTTCCTGGGCCGTAATTTTTTACTACTTGGAAATTTACCAAGCTTCGCCCCACCTTGCATGTGTCACTCAGAGATGCGTCACACCTTCCATTGCTCTGATTGGTTTAAGATCTATCCAATTGCATACAGAGGCACCTTGGGTGGCACCTATTGATAACCTCTTGGAAACTGAAAATGAACTGAGAGATTTCAGCCTAACGTTGATTGTTTTCCTGCTTTCAGCGAACAAGAGTGACAAGGCCGAGAATAAGACCGGAGAGCCCAAGAAACCCAAGATTACAGGTAACAAACAACAAAGTTCAGTGACGGTACATTTCAATATTGTTCTCCTGGAATTCTAAATGTCACCAGAATAAAATAAAGGTTATGGATAGAAATCTATACAGAACTTTTAAGCTCACACTGTTTGGATCAATTGTCCAGCCACACAGTGGAGCTTGCACCTAATGCAGCTTGTTCTTGTCAATTTTAAGTTTATTCAATCAAGGCACTGTCCTCAACCTTTTTTTCCTAGGATGGAAACAGTCTTAATCATGAGTCACTCTATTCTGCCTCTGATTGGCTTACCCCAGTATTCTAACCTTAACCCTAACCAGTCTCACTCTTCATACCTAAGTAAATAACATTTAAAGGCAGAGTAGGATGGGTCATGACTTTGCCATCCTTGGAAAAAGATTTAGCACCCTCAACAATTTTCACAAAAAGAGACACAGCCAGCATTACTTTGTGTGATCTCACTGTGAGCAGAAAGGAGGGAAAAAAAGAAAAACCTGTCTGCAAATGTTCTGCAGTGAAGGTCAGCATTAGATCACAGCACAGACTCAGTCGAGATGTTTGAAATACTACTCCAGTGATATTAAAACAGATTCAATATAGTGCATAACAGATCGTTTGGCAGCAGCCGTGTTGGGAAATCTGATCACAGAACTTCTCGAACAGAAATCCATTGGATCGTCACAATAGCCAGATAGTTCATCATTCAGCAGTTAATCAGCCTTTATGACCTCCTCAAACTGCATGTCAGACAACAACTGATCTGGCAGAAATCTGTGACGTTTCCAAAATTAGCCTGCACCGATCAATTTAGGTTTATGGCTTAATCCATACAATGTCTGGCTGACTTCAGGGGACAATAAGTGACAAAATAACCATGTCTGATGTCTTAAATTAGAGGATGATGATGGTGGCTAAGGTGATGGGACCACCAGCTCCTGTTCTTTCATCTTTACTCGACGCAGCTAGTTTCATGATTAATGAGATCGTAAAGCCTGTGAACCTTTATATCTACATCTCTTTGATGTTAATACTCACTTTCTCTGTAGCTCGTCCCCGCCCAGCCTCCTCCACCACTCCTGCTACTCCAGCTGCCTCCACTAACGGGGAGGCCTCCACTCACCGCCGCCGGGTCATCACCAAACCCCCCGTGCCCAAGCAGACCCCAATGGAGAAGAAGCCGCCGGTGCCCCGCGCTCCTCGAACCCCCCGACCCATCAACGCTCCGACACCTGACCTTAAGAACGTCCGCTCCAAGATCGGATCCATTGACAACATCAAATACCAGCCTGGTGGAGGAAAGGTAGGACAGACCCAACAGTAGAAGGAAAAGAACTAACCTGAAATGATGCAGACTAATTTCTGGTATCAACCAATCAGTCCCAATCAAGTGATTTGTGCTGTACATCATAATAATATGTTTTCCTCCACACTGGGTCCAGACTGGCTGTCAAAATAAATGCTCATCAATAATTTCTTGAAAAGTTAACTGCTAGTTGTAATTCTTGTGCTGCTGCACTACAGAATTTACCACTATTTTTTAAATTGATTTTTATATTTACAATTATCTGACAAAATAATTAGAAAAACTGGTTGGTGACAGCAGCTGGGCAGCATGATTGGCTAGAATGACATGACAGGAAGGTGTCAAGAGAGGAGGGGATGACATGCAGTAAAAGTCCACAGGTTGGAAGTCAACCTGGACTGCTACAGTACTGAGCCTTTGTAGTTCGCGTACATGCTCTACCAGGTGAGCTACTGGGATGCCCCGGCCCTTACTAAGAATTCTGTTGAGAGATTTTGCTTTCTGTGTTGTGGTTTGATTTTAATGTAGCCAGAAAAATGTATGTCAAAATGAAAAGCAGTTATTTAGTCATCAGAAATAAAAAGTTAAATTCTGTCCTTTAAAGAATGTGCACCATAGCTTACTTTCCTCTTTACATACTGCACAGATAGGACACCAAAACAAAGAGAAAAATACACTTAAATTTTTTTTTTTTTAGCTAGCTAAGTGTGGACGTAGTGATATCCCACCAGTCACCTCATGACTGTTTTCATTCTGTCAGAACCTGCAAGCATCAGCTGTCTTAAAATATAAGACTATAGGACAGACTCTGCATTTATGAGACAGGTACAAAAGGTTGTTTCACTTGGTTGATAGAAATAAAAGTTTTCTACAAACGTTTATGTAAGAAATTCATCTTATATAGAAATACAAAAGTTATGTCACTCTTTTACCTTTAATCTAACAATATATTGAATACTCTGATGATAAACTAGCTTTTGCTTGTGTAGTTTGTCTCAATGCAATGCTTACTGATGTGGAAGTAGATTACATGAAGCATCGTGAGTGCTGTCCATACATCCCTATAAATCTGTAACAACAATGTCTATGTATCTGGGGCTGATTACTAAACCAAACAGAAGATCCCTGCATGCTATGTCTGCATTGAATACACTGGATTCAGTCACATTTGCAGCACTCCCAAAACTCACTGCTGTGCTGTGAGGCAGCACAGTGTGTCACAGCTGTTGTTGAGACATGTAATAAGGGTGAGTTAAGGATGGACGGAGAGGGGAGGACATTCCCTGTCAACATCAATGTTCAAATTAGCATTTGTAATGAGTTCAAGTGGGAGAGGGAGCATGACACCACCTTATCAATACTTACAAACTTACCAACCTCTGCACTGCAGAGATTCTTGGAGAGTGTTATATCTGTTTCTCTGTTTGTCTTTCTGTTTCTCTACCCTGGCTCCCCTCATTCATCTACCTTTTAATTATCTTTCATCCGTTCTTCCTTCCGCACTTCAGCATGCAGCATTGACATTGTTTATCACTGCCTAAAGCTGCCATGTCAACTTTGTTTCTCACACTCGCAGGTACACCTGTCTCACACTTTCTCAGAGTCCATTGGCACCTGCTGTAACACACACAGAGTGACACACACAAAACAGTGAAAATGCTCTTTTTATCTTTATTCCACTGTGATAAAGGTGCACAGCATGTCGTGGACTGACATGGCTCAGACACCTGGTTGTGTTTTTGTCCCAGTGTGTCTTGGGGAAAGGTTTGTGCTGTCTCATTGAATCACAAACATCGTCTGCTCTCCGTCTGTCCTGCTCTCTGATACAATGCGTCAGGCCGGCTCATCCTGTTTCCATGTTTTTTCTTTTTCGTCAAAGCACAGTTGTTTATATGCCTGTCAACACCCATAAAACTCCATTATAAAAAATTACACCTATCTTGTTATTTTTCACTGAAAGGTGTTGGTGGTTATTTTTAATGTTGCAGTGAGACAGGCTAGCTGTTACACCCTACTTGTTTATGTTAGGCTAAACTAATCATAGCTGATTATCTAATCATATCTGTCGATCTTCTCATTAACAAAAAAAGATTTAACAAGACGCAGTGTATTCAGCGCTTCAGAGGTGCTGGGATTTGTATTTATATGTGAAAGTTGGAGCTAACTGTTTTCCTGTGTTTTCCCGGGTCTTTTACAGAGAGAGCAGGTCCTCTTACATAGAGTCCACCATGTTTCTAGCCTAGAGTGGACAAGTCAAACAGTGGCCCTAGATAGGGGTGTTTTGTGGCCACTGTTTTCCCAACATCCTTGGATGTCACTAAATACTACACACTGGTCCTTTAAGATATTCTAAATGATTTGTCATAGTCATTTCTGTAGTCGTGCATATGTAAGGTACACCTTGCTGTGCTGTGAAATAGCTCTGCATTTTCATCTCCTTTACTTCACCATCTTTATGTCACATCTGTCCATATTCCACTAACCGTCTTCTGCTTGCTCACACTGTAGAGCAGACTAATACATAGCAGTGTCTGCATTGGTTTGCATACCACCAAGGATTTGTCATACCCAGCACTGACACCCCCCACCACCCTCTATTTATCCAGGGATCAGCATGCAGCACCCTGTTTCATATTCACAGTCATTTTTCATTTCCTCAACGTATCATTTAGACATGATTACATGGCCAGTTAGCTTTAGATCGGTGTAGAGAGGCTCTGTGAAATTTCATGTCAACCTCATATTTCCTGCACACAACAAAAGAGCAGCGAAAAGGGAAAATGTTGCAGAGTCTCCGGTTGTCGGCATCAAACTGTAATTTGCAGCCACTGTTCACCCTTTGAGGCAGATGCACTGTGTTATGCAGTAGCAGGTCTGTTACCACAGTGTCAAAGACATACTCCCACTCTTTTTGTCAGTCTGCCAAAGTGAAACCACTTTACACGCACAAACACATCACCGACCTGCATCACATTAAGTGCCACTGATTTGTCTATTATGTATTTTAATATTTTTCATTCAACAGGAGCTTATTGGTCTAACAACCTTTCCACCCTCAGTATTCATCAATAGGACTGTTGTTGTTTGTCTGATCAGTAGCACATACTGCAGTAATGTGACATTTGATCTGTTGTTCTCTGGTTCTTGTTTGTAACTGCTCTTACACTCATGTTTTGTGCTGACATTTGATTGGCTCTTGTCACTAACACAGGACAAACTGTATTTTTTGGTACTAATCTTTTAATGCTGTTTTAAATGTTTTGAAAAGTGCTCCATCTGCTCCAGCTTACTGCCATTTTCCATCTGATGCAGCACATCTGACAGTTCTACAAACAAATGTATAAATCTGACATTACTCTCCCATTTGATTGGCCCATAATTAAATCGTACATCTAATTGCTGCATTACAGTATATAAACGTATTCATACACCCACACAGTAATTACAGAGCTTGGTTCAGTTTGCTTCTTTTTGATCCATGCTCTTACTTTCCATACATACTTTTGATTGGCTACACTGACCCATACACTGATCTGATTGGTCCAGCTGCTAACCCACACGTTCAGCCCCCCCACCTCCATTTAATCGGTTCTCACGTCCCCACCCCTCCACCTGCTCTTCCACCCCGTTGTGTTGTGGCGTGTGATCAGTTAGAGGTTGTATTGACCAAGGGGGTGCTTGTCTCCCCAGGCCTCCTCCACCCAGAACAACAAGGCATCAGACCCCTCCACCCCTGCCGCCAAGGCCAGAGTGAGTCCCTACCATCTACACCCTCACACACAAACACATCCTCCCACCTTCTCTCTGCATTCACCACATACACCCGCCCATTCTACATCCACCCAGGACACAACTGAGCCCTGCAGTTTTCATGTGACCAGACAAACTTAAATAATCTGCACAAGACTTCTCTAATCGAGATTTTTGTGGATTTTATTTCATGTAACGGTTCAACAATGGTCACTGTGGCCACATGATACTGACATTTTTGAGTAACGCTGCAGTCCATTCAAAGTTGTTGGAGGTCAGAAATTCCTAGTTAAAAGTTTCACCTTCTGAGCTCCAAGCATTCCAGTTATCTCAAACTGATGTTTCTTTGGCAAGCGTTCACACAATTGACCTCTCAGCAGTGCAGCCTTGCATACACACTGTTGTCCATAAAGTTGCAGTAATTTTGTTCAGACACATTCCTATTTATACACATCAGGTTAATTGTGATTTATTTTTTACTGTGATATGTTTGAAAGAGATTGATCAATGAAGTTTTTAGAAGATACACTTTATCTATCAAGAATAAATCACATTGTCACAATAAATTCATGAGAAGAGGTAAAAATATTTTATTCCAACCTTATGGGCAACAGTGTATAAATCAAACACGGGGAAAAACAATGCATGAGTAACAGATGCAGGACTTTGCCTGGTTTGCCAGGTTTACAAGTAGGAACTCTAACTCTTAGTGGCATTCCATTGTGCTTTTTCTATTAGGAGGTCGGACATTTTCAAGTTCCAAGTTGTCTGGAACACGTTAGAGGCGTTAGAGGTAGCTGCAAGATACATGTCCCAGTGGTTAACTGCAGTACAGCAAGAAAAAGCATTTTACCCACAGTCAGCTATCATAAAAATGATGTCTGTAAGACTGTCAACAGGACATCTGAAACTATAAACAAAGTAAATAATTCATCTTTGTGTTCTAAATTTGTAAAACCAAGGTTCGATAAAAATCTATACTTACGTACAAAAAAGGACCTGATTAATAAAAGTTCATTTTCATTTAAATAATTTTAGGGTGGGCAGACCAGTGCAAAACTTCTTTTTTTTTTTAAAGCAGCACTTGCTGATCATTTTTTTGTAATGAACCAATTCCTAACAGTTGTAGTTAAACAGTTAAATCAGATAACCAGGTGAACTATTTTACACACCGCCTACCTGAGCAGCGAGTGTGTCAACAGATTACAGCAGCCAAATGTAAAAAGTGCTTATGCTCATGCGAGACACCGTGGTTTATCCACTTCAAAATAAAATGTATTTCATTTGTTTACAATTGGCTTTTATTGTGAAATATTTTTATTTAGTATTTGCTCTAGTCTACGTGTTCTTGCGCACACCACTGTACACCCCCACAGTGAAGTCATGTCTGGTGTCACGTTTGCAGTCTCACTGGCTGTGTGTGGCTTGTTGGTCTGTGCTTTCATGAAACCATGCACTGCTTGTAAAACACACCAGGAAGCTGGCATTTTGTAGTTCAAAGTGTTAACAAATAAACTACAAAAGAGCGGCTTTTCCTTCCCATTTGTTAGCTGCAGGTTTGTCCGCTGCGTCCTGCACCTTACAGTGTTAGGGTGACAATGCTGCAGTATGTACATGCACACAGCTGCAGGACAAATGTGCACAGAAGAGGGGGGAAGGCACGTAGACACAGAAGGCATCCTGAGAAAGAACTAGTCAGTGAAATGACCGTGTGTCTTTGGCCACAAATATGGTAACCTTTCCCTGTTTGAGTTTCACTTCAGCTTCACTTTGTTCCTTTTCCAAACTTGTGGTAATGTGTGGAAACGTGTTCAGCATCCCGCAGTGTCCCTTAAGCATTCTAACAGAAATTAAGGACACATGATAAATCACAAGCTCGCAGCTACTACAGGTATACTGACATCAATTAAAACTTACTCTGTTTAGACTACTGCTCTGTGTGTGTGTGTGTGTGTGTGTGTGTGTGTGTGTGTGTGTCTGTGTGTGCGCTCACTGCTCAGTGAGTCATCCTTTTCTGGTGCCACCTGCGTCATCGTGCCATTTTCATCCTGGAGAAAGAGTCTAAGACGGAGACAGAGAGAATGGTGGAAGGCGTCTTACGTCTGCTGCGGGGCTTTTTACAATACGACCACAGAGGCTATGAAACTGATATCACACGATGAGATACATGGGCGTGTGTGTGTGTGTGGGAGGGAGATCGTTTGATTCCTCAAACGACCTGGTAGAACAACAATATAACTGACCAGTGCATAATAATATGATCCTGCTTGATTAAAGCAATACATCAAGTTCTTCAGAAAATGAGCAGTTTATACGGCCACAAGGGGAGGAGAATATTACAAAATATTAATATAATTTCAATGCTGCATGCTGACTTTTCATTGTGAATTTTAAGTGGCAATAAGGACCTAGTGTTTATCATTATAAAGTGAGCTAGTTGTATAGTATTTATGAAAGTGAGCATAATACTGGAAGAAAGGTATTTTGACTGTTTTATAGGGAGTCAAACTTAAAGGCTGATGGGAAACAGTGGAGCTGTCAGCTGTCAGTGAAGATGTTGTTGAGGAGTCGGCCTTGATCTTCTGTTAGTCTGCATAAAGTTCAGTTTCTACAATAAAGATGACATCATGACTTCAGAGACGAGTATTTCTTGTGATGTGACTAAAATGTCAAATTGAATCTGAATACATTTAAGTGTCTGATTTGATTCACATTTTAGTCCTGCTGGTTCTTTAATGATGAACTTTTTCTTTTCATTTTAAACCCTCCGTTAGCAAGGACCACACCGTCAAAAGACACCTTGATAACGATTTATTTAAAAAATGAAAAGATTGTGAGTGAAGCTTGAACTCTTTACCCGGGCTGTTGCTGCGGTGTGGGAAAGCTTCGGTTGCCACTCCCCTAAGGAGAGTAGGAAGGAGAGGAAGAAATAGGAGAAAGAAATAGAATAGGGGAGGGGTGCAGAATACAAGAGCGGAGAGGATGAGAGGGTTAGGATGGTATTTATAGGAATGTCGTACGGTTGAGGTGTGGTCCTGCTCCTGAAACTCTGCAGATAGCTTCAAATGTTGTGTTGCGTTCATGTTTTTTCTGAGTTTTCTGCCTATTTTTGGGATCTTTGTCATATATATGATGCAAGTTGAAAGTTGAGATGACATTCCTAACATGCCACATGAACGATTTTGGCCATTACTTAATATTTAGGTTGACAAATGAGCCAAACTCTCCAAATCTCAGAGCTCTAAGAAAATCCAGGTATCCCAGCTAACCCAACCATGCAACGTGTACCTTCGTACTGAGTGAGGCGCTGCAGGGCAGAACAGCAGGCTGATAAAACAACAACCCTAAAAGATAACGTCCTTTGTCTTCCGTACACCCGTATTAGTCTCTTATACAGTTGTTTCTTTGCTCCGAAGAGCACGTGTTAACACACGATCACTGAGTGTCCTGTGTAATATTGTGTTGCATGTGCTTTGTCTCCTCTTCCAGTGTTTGTCCTGTGCTTGATCAGTTTTGGTTAATGCTGTTTATGGAAGCACTCTGTTGTTATTCAGTCAGTATCCTCGTCTTTTGGTCCTCCAGCATTCATTTTTCTTAGAATTCATGAACTTTTATGAAAGATTAGCTGCACCCTCATTTTGGATCACAATGATTTTGTTGCATAATGTCCCAAAACCCCCACATGTTCTGACTAACTTATCACATAATCACTGAATGTATAAGAGGAGTTCTTTGATTTGAATGACACAATCTCTTCCATACTTGCAGAGCAAGGCTAATCTGTTTCCTGTTAACTGAAGCTGCCAGCTGATCTGCTCTTCTCTGCTGCTCTTGTCTGTCTGCTTGTCATACCTTTTCTTTTCTTTTTCTTTCTTTCTTCTTTCTTTTCCCTCTCTATCTCCTCACTCCCTCGCTTGTCTGTGTGTCTGCCTGCCTGTCTTTAGGTTCAGATAGTGCACAAAAAGCTGGACTTCAGCCATGTCACGTCTCGCTGTGGCTCCAAGGACAATATCAAACATGTCCCTGGAGGTGGCAATGTAAGTACTGCTGGAGCTGGAGGCAGACTCTGGTTAGGGTGGGTGCATATCATTGTCATGCTAATTTAGATCCGTTCTGGCTGTCTTTGCTCAAAATTGTGATCAGCTGGGAATCTCAGTTTTATCCCAAAAGACCTGATTTGTCACAAAAGGATAAGAGAGAGAGAGTTTAGATACATATTAGATCTTTTCCAGCTGATTGGGCTGTGTGCACACAGAAGAAGACTTAACACTTTATCACAATGATGCAGCATGACTTTGAGAAGATCTGATATGATATGCATAAATCTTGGGTTATCCTTGATCAAACTGCTTGAGTGTTTTCAGTAGTGAGATTCCATCAGGGCTCGGAGCAATTGATCAAATACAACAATACAGAAAGCTTTTTTTCTCACAGATCAAACATTTACATGAAAGGTTATGGTTTTCAAAGTATTTAGCAGTTAATGTGCTGTTATTATCACATTTGTGGCTCCTTCTGTTTACATTTTGGATTGATTTCAGTTCAAATGAGCTGACCACAGGTCCTTCTGCCCACCCTTCCAGATGTTGTTCCCATCTGCTCCAAACAACTGCTGCACTATCTTATTCCATCTCCGGGCTGCTCTCACAATCACCTATTTCCTGCCTCAGATCAATTAAACAAAATGAAATATTAAAGTTATATTATGGAAACGGTTGTCCCAGTAGTGGCATCAAATAGAACTATTAGGCTGGACCGATTACACGTATTCTGGGTCACTTCCATCAGTTTAACCTGTAGTCATTACAATGCTCCATAATATGCCATGATCTTACAAGACGGCATTCCTCTGTAATCCTAACTTCATAACGTTAACATGTTTCATCATGCTGCAATATAACAAGTCACATTCCCTGTAATTCCCCGCCTTTCAACAGTATTATTGTGATTGATATTTATTTCTATATTTACTTTACTTTTCCTACTGTCTCGTCCATTTTCTTTTTTTGCTTGAATTACATCAAGTGTTCCTTCCTTTTTTATGTATTGCTGTTTTACATGTAAATGTAAAACAACACATGTATGTTCTAACAAGTATGTCCCACAGAAAGAAACAAATACTATAAGGTGTGAATACTACGGTACAAGGGTACTACACAGATCTCATGGTGATGTACTGTAGTAGTATTAGCACATCAGGTTGCACTTATATAAACTGTTGTGTCTCCTCTGTCTAAAGAGACATAATGAATATTTAAATTAGTTGTTAAGAATTAAACGTATTTATGTTTATATTATAAAATTAGGTCACTGATATGCTAACCTGTCAATCAGACTGTAATGAGCGAGAGCTCTGATGTCAATCAGCACTAATCAAAGTGCGTTTGTTCATAAAAGTTTAACAGCACCGAGGGTCACTATTAGTCCTCCTGTCTGTCATCAAATATGTAAGTATGATTGATCTCATCACACACTGTCAGCCAGGTCACCGGGTCTTAAAATCCATCAGTGCCAGCTGCTGTCACACTAATCAGGATTTACTCCTCGTGATCCTGAACAAACTGCCTTCTCCCATCCTCCAATTATAGCCTGTCCCAGTTTATCTGCATAAATGGAGCATCACTTACCAGCTTAACACAGCAACAAGGCACTTGCAGTAACAATAAAACAGGTCAAAGTGAGGAGTGAAGCATGGGTTGGGAGTTGAGCGAGTCCTGTGGTGTATCCATTCTCTATCCATACTCAAATGTCATCCTCTCTATAAATGCACCAGGTGCACCATAATGGATGACAGCGATTTTCTAAAGTGGATGAAGAGTGGACGCTGAAGTAAAGATGTATTGTTCTGGATGCGGTCTTTATGAGTCAGTGTAAAGAGGCTACATTATGATCTCCCCTCTTACCCAGGTGCAGATCCTGAATAAGAAGGTTGATGTGAGCAAGGTGACGTCCAAATGTGGCTCTAAGGACAACATCAAATATAAGCCAGGTCAGTGCCAAAGCCTCCTCTCTTTAAACTCGATTTTACTCCATGCTGGTCTCATACTAACCTCCTTCTTCTTGCCTCAGGTGGAGGTGATGTGAAGATTGATTCCCATAAACTAAACATTAAAGCCAAGTCTAAGGTTGGATCTATGGACAATGTGGGGCCAGGCAATGGACAGACCAATGGACACAAGGTCGAACATTAACACAATCATTCATTTCATTATTTGATGCACAGTCTGCTGACTCATTGTGCTTTTACTGGTCAACACCACTAGATGGTGTGGCAGCTTGATATAGTACACTATAAAAAAAGAAACACTGTGTGTGTCTGTGTGTGTGTCTGCCCTTGTGTGTCTATATTTGGCTGCAGGAGGAGAAAACAGAGGAGAAGACATCTTCACCCCCAAGTGGTGCTCCAACAACAGGATCAGCAGGTGTTGCTAAGGCAACAGCACCAGGAGGTGTTGCTAAGGAGAATGGGGTGAAGGAGCCCGCACCTACTCCGTTTGGGGGAGACGGACTGAGGGAGCCCCTTAGCATAGACAAACGCATCACTGAGACAAGTGAGTAAGACATAAACACAAACAGAGCCATCAGTTTTAAAAGCATTGAAGTTGTAGCCAACTGACCGTTAGCGTAGCACCCTCCACCTTACATGCTGCTGCTACGCTTGTCAGGTTTTCTATTCATGCACAGCACAGCGGCACAGCAGATTTACCTCTCACAATACTCAGTCATGTTTGAAACTATGGGTCCTCAATTTCAGATAGATATAAACAAAAGCAGGCTTTTCATCTAGAGCCAACAACCCTGGATTTTGTCGGCTGAAATGACAACTGGTGCTGGCAGATGTTTTCAGCTGTATTTATAGAAAGTATTAACTATGTTGTAGTATCAGTAATGTCACCCACAATTTTCTAAAGAGCTGTTTTGAAGCTGAACGGGGAATTAGCTATAGAGACCAAAACTGTTTTTTGTACCAGGCTGTAAACATGTTTATTTCTGCTGTGAAGTTGAACATTTGAACATGGGGACTTATAGAGACTGACTCACTTCTGGAGCCAGCCTCAAGTGGACGTTTGAGGAACTGCCCTTTTTAGCACTTCTATGTTGGCGTTATTTCACAGCCATGGAGGATGTCGCTTGGCTGTATGTGAGCTTATGCTTACACTGAAACTCCATTAGTTGAAAACTATAATGCGTGTTAAAAACATGTAAGGTTCTCAGATATGGACATAATGGCAATATACATAATATTATGCTAAAGGACTGAAGTTAAATCTAAAGCAACTGATGAGCCATTTGGAAAACATGGAAATGCAGCTTTGTACTGTACGGCAGCGCCCAAGTATTATTGATAAAAATGTTATTTAAATGTTATGTATTCTAATATAATCATTGGATGATTTGAAAGCTTACTAAAGAAGAGATTATGGTTTATTGCTTGCATTTTCAGTCAGTGTACTTCACTTTTTTGAGAGGAAAGGATTTAAGGGTGAGAAAATAACCAATTAAATGTCACGATATCTAATGCACGCTTGGTTGGAGCATAAACAACCCTAAATTGACTAGGATATCTTGTGTTTTTGCTTTTGGAAATGTGAGGAGAAAAAAAAGAGATACTACCCTCCAAAGTCTTGCTCTTGATATGGCCCAGTGTATGCCGCTGCAACATGTGTAGACATCCAAAGCTTAACAAGCCTTATATGCCTAGATACGGTTGCTAAGGTATGAATGACAATAGCTGTTCAGGGTTTTTTCAAACGGTCAATTACAGAGACAATTGGCAATAAGTACAGAGTGTGTGTGCATGCATGTGTGTTGTCTTCTCTCTGCTACATGTCTGATGGAGAGGAGAGGTAAAAATAGCAGACACTTTGCTGCAAAATGAAATTATGAAGAAACCTACAGAGTAAAGATTAGCCGGTCTTAGTGGATAAATTCATCTCTGGCACTGCAGCTGGCCTCCACAATGCCAGAGTTCAGAGGGACAGCAGACTTCTGCCACCCGATGCGGTTGCCAAACTCGGCCTAATTGATGGATGGTTGTAGTGCTAATACAATAAAAGACAGGAATGTTTTATAATTTAGCTCATGATTTATAAGAACCTGTCCCAACAGCCTATTAGCTAGAGACCATCTGGCTGGTGATAAAAATGTTCCACCTCTGTCTCAGCAACACTTTTCTCTCTTTTTCTCACCTTCTTTTCTTTTTTTTCTGTTGGTTACTTTCCCTTTTCTTAAACCAGTTTATTCCCCTCCACAGATTGAGTCCCAGTGACATGTAGATTTCGGTGGGACACGCATGGCGCTTGCCGACCTGCCAATCAACCGACCAACCAACCTACCACGGTGCAGTCACTTCCCTCTGGCCCCGCCCTTCATCTCGCCCACCGCAGCACCAAACTGACCAATCGCCTCACAGTGTTTCTCTGGGGCCCGCCTGCCAGCTTCCTGCTACCAACCCTGACCTTTGACCTCCTGACGCCCATAGGTCGACCTTTGGCCCTGCCTACCACAGAGAAGAGTGCTTTCTGTTTGTCTGTGTTTCTCTGTGTGCGGTTCCACCAGCTTCTCAACTGATAAAATTCCTGTGTGGGCGCTTATTTAAAGGACTTCAACCTCAAAACCCTGAATCTAACAACCCCAATGCAATAAATTCACTATAGTAGTCAGTGCTTTATGGAAGTACACTGAAGACAGTCAGTTTTTTCATAGAATATTTCCATAAATAGTCATAGTCTCATTACTGTTTTAACACTTGTCCTTAGAGTGTAAACACCCTGCCACAGTTTTTCATGCTAATCTATGGTCCCTCTTAGAGGCCTTTACACTTCAAAACCACTTTGCTCTCCCAGCCTTGTTAACAGACCTATACGAAGACTTCTATTTGGTCCACCTCCATCTACCATCCAGACCACACTAACCAGCAGCAGGGCAAATACTGTCCAGTCTGCTTTAAATCAACACATTCCAGCCTCCCAGTCAGCCGACAATTATTTCTAGACCTACAGTATCTACAGCTCACTCATCAAACAATATCTCCCATTACATCTCTTGGTATAATTGCATCAGTTTGTCTCCCCCAACTATATTACAATAATGCTTCTTTATCTCTGGACTATTAATGTCATGATGATAACAATTAGCAGTGATGGTGCAGAGGACAGGAGAAACAGTTGGAGGAGTGAGGAAATAGATCTCAAGAATGGAAACAGATCTAAAGATAGAGTTCAAAATCAGTGCGGAAAGTCACTGCAGAAGCTGTTGGGATCTTTTGTGTTATGTTTAAAGAAAAGATGCATTCTTTGACAGTACTTATCAGGAGATATAGATGCAACAACAAACAAAACAACTTACTATAGGTTGAAAGATTTAATGACGTTATAAGTGCGTGACAGTCATCAAGAGAGGTGGGTGTAAAGTGTTGATGGCGGAGCTCTGTTGCTTCTCTTGGTATTCTTGGCTCAAAAAGGATTTGGCACTGCAGCACAAGTTTTTGATGTTGAAGCCAATTATTTTTTAAGCAAAGATCAAAGTATTTGACCTTGAAGGAGCGAATACAAATTCAAGCAGAACGAGCGATCTCGAACATGAGTATTTACCTCTCTGATAACTGCTTGCTGCTGCTGCACCGTTTAGTCAAACGATATTAAGCATTAATGCACTGTATATTTTATGTAGCACTTTTCTAATTGTGGACCACAAGCTGCAGTGTAAAGACCCCGCTCTTCACACTTAAAATGGGGGAAAAGTTTCACAGCAGATTGTGTCGTTCTTTATGGGATCAGAGAGCAAAATGTAGGACGCTATCGCAGATTATTAGCTGTGTTACACCATCCGCTCCCTCATCCTCTCTTCTATTGAAGTATACGCTACGCTACAAAGGAGGAATGGTTCCCAGGCAGTTATGAGACACGACCCGTGGTACAAATACGTTTCTCAATAAACTGTGTGAACATATTTTCCAATTAACGACTGTGCTAACAAGCTTGCTAACTGAAAATTAGCAGGCTTGCTAGCTTGGAGAGGTTTCTTTTGACCTCTTCAACAAGTGAATGAAAGAATCTTAGTGGTTAGCTACAGTAGTTCACCAATTATCCCCATGTCATCATGCCACTTTCTGGTTTGACTGGGCCTTGATTCACTACAACACAATATTCTTTCTTTATCTGGATCCCCATTAGCTTCCACAAAGTGGTCGGTGGCCTTTCTGCAACACAATACTTTGAATGCATGTCAGCACATCAGGGTACGCACAGGTCTGTAGACTACTTTATCTACTCGTGGGAAAATCGAGTGGAATAGCACTACTTAATATTACTTAACTGGTCATATTCTGCTCATGAAACTGAACCTGTAACACTTTGATTTAGACTAGCCTGGGTCACATGGTCTTAGAATAAGTTCACAAACTATGACGGATTTTTTGCATGTGCAGTTCGGGTTGATGAAAGTTAGAGAAATGTTTTTGAAAAGCACCTTAAGTAACATTATTCATTGACTAACAAACCATTAACTTTCATCACTAAATAAGCTCACATACTTATATGTCCGGCCCTTTGTGTGGCTTTTGAGGGGTGGAAACTGAAACCTTTTAGTCTTAATCAATAAGACACAGCACATGTAACCCTGTTCTGCTGCACCATAACTCTTTTGGTTCCCTCACTGTCTAATCCCAGAAACCTCCCATGTGTCCCACAATGCCGCTTATACACTGCTGTGAGCGACCCCACGAGTCACCCTGAGCTGTGTCTAGCATTTACAGTTCACATGTGGCTTTTAGAGACAGACAGACAGACAGACAGACAGACAGACAGACAGACAGACAGTACCATCCTTCTCTCGCGCATGTGGTACTTCCTGGTCATGTGGTTCACCCCAGTGGAGAGGGCCACACCCTCTTTTAAGTCCTACCCACTAGCCGGTGTCTTAGAATCCTCTCTGTGAGACGTGGTAACTTTGTTCACACACAAACACACTTACACATAAGCACATAAGTTCTAAACAGGAAAGCACACACAAGCTTGTTGGTGTGCATGAACACATACACACAGACAAACAGAAATCAGCACATATATATATATATTATATATAGATACTCCCTGAAATAAAAACGGTTTGCTGTTCATTGAAACGTTTCTCTGTTCTAAAATGAAACCAACTCTTTCTTGTGTTTTGGTGGTCTATGCTGATATTGTTAAAACAATGATGAGCTGTGTCGGTGTGTTGTTCCTATCCTAGTCATTGTCGGACATTTTCATCATAGGCTCACCTCATCCTGCCTCTTTCTCGTCTGTTTCCTCTACTCTCTGACAGCAATACAGTGATCTTAGTTGGAAAACGTCTCCTGTTAACCCACGCATACACATGACGTACAGACAGAGAGAGAGGGATGGACAGAGACCGAGAACAACCACAGAGGCTAACAGGTAGTTAAGAGAGGAACGAGTTCACTCGCAGGAAGAGCTGTCGGTTAAAGGGAATAATGTTACATTCATGGCAAGCCTGATGATTTTTTAAGTGATTTACTGACTTACTAGAGACTGTCTAACAGATTAAAGTCAGAGCTACTACCACGCCACTTGAGGTGAGTACTGCACAGTAGCAGATAATCAGGTTTTTTGTCTCTAGCTTTTTACTCATTAGCTGTAATGTAAATAGATGGAAGTAAATAGCTTTTTTTTTTATTCTTTTTCCTAGACATTTTTGTTCAGCATTTTCTTATTCTTATTTTGTATAGGATATCACTGGATTAAAATATTACAATTCTCAAAGGTTCAAAAATTCTGAACACATTATTTTACTTACTTACTCATGCCATGAATGCAGCATTATTTCAGCAAAGCAGGCCAAAAAACGGCCTGCAAATACTGTAGCTGGGACCGTCTAGTGGTGTCTGTATGTAAAATATAAATCCACATTTTAGGTGATAGAAATGGATTGGTCGTAATACACCCAAAAAATCAAAATCAGTGGTTGATGAGAACCTAAAGATGTAGGGAACATTATTTTTGGCATTTTAGACTTTATGAAAACACTGTGATGTGACTTTAATTTACAGACCAAAAGGCATTGTTATGTGTCACACCAGTAAAATGAGTAGAAGAAGAATGCCCTGTCTACTCACTGTAATTCTATGCATAGTGCATTAAAGGCTGAGATGGTCTCTGCTGAAATCATGAAGGATTAGTGACATGTTTGTGGGGTGTTGCCGTAGTTGTCAGATGTGTGAAGTGTTGCTACTGCATCCATCCTGTAGAGAGCGCTGCTTAGCCTCTGGAACACTGATAGTCTGGCTCTGAGACTTATAGGCTGAATGAGAAACCTTACATCACCAGAAGCTTCAGTAGACTTACATACTGTTCTCATTTAAACTAGCTTTGATGGCCACACTATATAATTGTGAGTTTAATACTAAATACTATGAAAATCGTATTAATGATGTACAGTTCCCCTTAAAACTCAAAAGTCTTGTGCACTTTGAACACAGTCTTGTTCATTTATTGATGCACTAAAGTGATATAAAAGTTGCTTTACTGTATATTGGTAAAACATTGTCAGCTGTGTACTGTACATGTGTGCTTTTGGGAGCAAAACAGTCTTGGTAGTTATATAAAGTGATCAAATAGTCAACAATAAATACTAAAGAAGTAAAATCAACGTATGAGCATATTTAATATTGTACTGTTCCCTCCAAATCATTCCCATGAGTTGCCTAAAAGCAAAACACGATACATGACATATGTGTGGATCATATGTGAAAACGATAATGTGAATCTTTCTTCGAGAATAGAAGAACAAAGGGATGAAAGCACTTTGATAGGTGTAGACAATGGTTTGTGTATATAAAATAGGAGCAAGTTGTAGTCTTAATGTGGGTTGAAAGCTCAGTGTTAGCGTGTGTTACCATTTAATGGGATGAGCTGATGTTGTGTATCTTGGATGACACGTCGGTCCCCCTTTATCTTGGTCAGCTTAGAGGATTTTAGTAGAACTTTGGTTATCAGTGTTGTACTACTGGCTACGATGGTTTAACACTCAACTCTCCAGCCTGCTCTCATGTTGTTCCTGTCAACATTCACTGGTTATTACTGTCTGACCAAGCTGCATAGTCACAAGTGTAGAAGTTTCTGTTTATGGTCGGTTGGAGGACCATAGTAAACTTTGAAAAGACTTGCTTTGACAGGACCCCTTTTAGCATGCAGTATGTTAAGTAAATGTAATGTTAAGTAACCTGTAGCAGTTCATTGCATGGGTAATTTATTTTACTGAGAGGCATCCAAACCTGTGAGGTTTGTTCCACAACCTGTAAAACAGACATAAGAGAGCAAACAATTTTAAGACACTCATTGTGAATGAGTGAGGTCAGCTGGACAGATAAAGTTTTTGATGATTTATGAATTTACATGTCATAAAGAAAAATACAAAGTTACATTAGAAAACATTACAAAGTTCGTCCATCAGAAAATGTCCTGCCCGGTGCAAAGCTTCATCTTTAGTAAACAAATTGAAGGAATCCTTGTGAAAAGTGTTTGTTTATGATATGTGTTTATCTATAAAAACATCATTATCACATTTCTAAATATCAAGATTTCTAAATAACAATCTATTGGTCAGGCTTTACTTTACATACTGTATGCTAAAGCAATAGCACATAAAGCTAGCCAATAGATAATTATGTAGTAAAACAATTAAAATGTATTATAATCACAGAGAATTTCATCAGGTTTCAGACTAGCTTTATGCTTTTAGTACTTAATGGTAACCAGTGTGGTTCTTTGTGGAATAAAGTTAATGTTGCAGCTTTGCAGCTTGGACAAAAAGGTCAAATAACCAGAGTGACTGATGTCCATTCACAACCGTTTGATTCCCCAGTTATCGTGCTTGAATGCTGTCCTTCCACTAGTGTCTCACACTGTCCCTTGTATATAGTTTCCACCATGTTTTTATCACTTCAGAAGTAACTCAAATAAATTAAAATGAAAAAAAGACAAAAAAATGTACTTCTTAACAGGGTGTTGTGGATGTTGACAGATAAGCTTTCACGTTCATAAACCTGTTGCTGTTAAGGTTAATAATGGTATTATTATATGATTGAAAGCATAAAAAAGGAAAAGTGTACTTTTTCCTGTTTCAGAGTCTGCCTTTTTTCCTCCAAGAATAGGGCTGCTGAAGTTTCAAGAATGTTTTTAAAATGTATTAAAAAATGCAAGATCATGAATACATGTATGAGGTTTGTCTCTGTTCTGTTTTGGAAGATAGATTACATATAGAAACACTGTTTACTGGATTCAAAGTGACGGAAAGGGAGGCAGTGTGTGTTTGGTACGGTCTGATACATGACTCAACAGAAGTATTACAGACAGAAAACCTAAATCACAGAGAACAAAATAACACACTGCAGAATCTCATTGGTTTAAAACGCACTACTGTACATGTGACACCTGACACTCACTGGTCAGCCCTTTCTCCCGCCTCCTGCCACCCCCCTGTTAGACTAAACTGATTTAGTCTTTTGGCATGTGGTAAAAAGTAATGTTATGTATTAGCAGCTCCTATATAGACACCTTGACATACCTACCAACACAAGACTGAATTAAGGGATGTCTTGGACCAAATTATTTTCTCAGCGTCAACAAAAAAGGGTGAGAATAATTCTAAGATTTGGCAGGTTAAAAATCAATGAATGTTGAGCTCAAACATATGGTAAGTTTGAACTTGAAATGTCCTTCCAAGAAAGGTAACTGGGAAAAAGGGTAAATCCAGAATAAAAAGGGAGTGTTGGTAGATATGCACCTGGAGCCCCTAGCTGTGTCTCCCACCTACAGAGGCTTGTCAACATCACAGCACTGAAAAGCAGCTTATTTTACTTGTGTCCTTTACCACATATGGAGCAAATACCAGATGGTAGTCCAGCAAAAACAATGTTCCAACTGTTTGTTTTTCAAGGAGAGCACAAATTAAGACTCTGTACTGCTTTGTGAATAAGACAGGTAGGTTTATGGAAGATCTGTCCAAATTTGCCATTACAAAGTGAGAAGGTAGCAGGCAAAATATTCTACTTTTCAGTCCTGTGGAGTGGATCCACTGTAGTGTGTGTTGTATTATTCTGTAGGGCACAACACCATAGCAAGAGCATGCAGAAGACAACAACAAACTGCTGGTTGTTAGAGGCATCTGTCCTATTAGATAGAGCTCATCTCCCCTCTTCAATTCTGAATATTTGGTATGAAAGAGATGTTCATTGTGATTAATTGTTAACCAGTGATGTGAATATTAATCATGAAATAAAAAAGATGAGCAAAATGCAGTCCTATTTGTGTCTTTTTTCTTTTTTCCATATTCATTTACAGTCTAAACATCTACTAATGTGGTGTAAGCTATTTTTACACAATGATTGATTTCATTAACACAAGTGTTTAACCTGGTTCAGAGCTCGAGCATTTAGTGTAAAACAGTGACTTTTAGCTACAACTGCAGCTTATGTTCAAGGAGTCAGACCTGGTTGTAAAGTAGAGAAAAGTACAGAAGTATTTGACGAAAGTATTATTGTATAAATCACTTTAATGACAATGACAAATGACAATAGTGGGATTAATTGACATAATAAAGTGACATATTTAATGTATATTTCAGATTATATTAAATGCATAGCAATAACCGATCAGAACAACTGATGAACGGAGCAATGAGCCCAAACAGTGAATGCAATAAGTGCAAGAAGTTTGTGTCAGACAAATCATTTGGACAAACCAATTTGGATGAATTTTCAGCATATTATTTTCTGTGAATATTACACCAGAGATGAGTTTTTGATATTTTAGAAACTTTTTATACAATTTTTATCAATGTTAACAAATAGATTCTTAATACTGTATGTGTCTTTTGTGTATATTCAGTGTTTTCTTCTCACTGTTCTAGGAGCTCTTTAGTTGTTTTAACTGTGTACTTTCTAATACAGGATTTTTAGCAGAGGTCAAGACTCTGAATACAGCTTGTGTTCAGGTGTTTATCATACCCCTATGCTGTGAAACTTTTTTTCTATCTTAAATAATCATCTAAATTTGAACATCACAGAAATAAATTAATGGAATCCTGAGATGCTCAAGAACACCTCACAACCGCCATGAAGCTTTGGCGTTCCCTAGTGGCTGTCAGATTCCCATGTAGGGAATGAGCTACTGCAACCAAAAGCTTCAATCACAACTATTTCCAGATTCCTCCATGTAGTTTTCCACAGTAATCTACTGCCTTCCTCGACACTTTTAAATACTAGCAAGACACATGTAGTCTGAACCTCCACCAATTGCCTCTGTAATTGACCTCCATCTGCCCATTCTGGCATTGCAACAGACAGCAGTCTTATTTCTCCTCCTTTGCTATACCATCATTCCAAGAGTAGCCTCCACCTTCAGATCTTATCAGACATATTATGCCTCAGCCAACCACTTCTACTTCCAGTTCCCACCAGACAGCTATGGTCCCAGCCTTCACCAACTGCTTCTTGCCAACAGCACCCACAGGCAACAACAACCATTTCCATGACCAGACTTTACTTACAGAACCTTGCAGCCCCACCTTTTGTCTGCCTGTGGCATTCAGCCATCATCCACCCACAGCCTTCAGGAAACACTATTTATGTTTCCTGCAGAATTCAAACAACAACTCCCAAACTCCCAATTAAAACTTGGGTTTCTCAGTAATAGATAATAGTAACGAAGTAAAACAGTCTCTGCAGTCAGATCAGATCAGTCCTTGGAGTCCGCAAAAATAAAAAAGAAGCCTTAATATTTGAGATCTCAGTGGATGTGTGTCATTTTGAATGCTCTTTTCTCATCAGACACTTTTCTCTTTTTTATAACATTTGAAAGCAGCTATCTGTTCTTTAGTTTCAATGAGGAATGCCAAAAATGATCAAAAAGCTACTGAAATGAATATGTTTAATTTTAGAAAGACTAATACTACACTGTAAAACCATTAACTATTTCACATGGATAAGGACTACAAGTTGTTTGAACTTAAATAAAAATGATTAGCATGTAAATTAATTTTGTTCTAACAGAAAACCAAGCCAGTCCTCAGTCT
Organism: Larimichthys crocea; assembly: GCF_000972845.2. Taxonomy (NCBI): domain Eukaryota; kingdom Metazoa; phylum Chordata; class Actinopteri; family Sciaenidae; genus Larimichthys; species Larimichthys crocea. The sequence continues at coordinate 15,499,395 of NC_040020.1, read as the reverse complement.
TCATCAAAAGTGAACAAGTCTTCATATAAAACTTGATTCAGTACAAAGTGAGAAAGTTCTGCTAACTTTCTCAGTAGTGGAACCATTTCAGAACTAATATGTAATGTATGTACAGTATGTATGACTAAATGTAAAACTAATTGTTCTGTGAACCCATTAAACGAAGTTGTTTAGAAATGTTGTTAGCAAACATGGTTTTTAACATTCAACTAAAACCACAATCCACAGGTGAGGTTGAAAGATAATGTAAATAAAACATTTTAGTAACTTCAAGAAAAGAATCATCCACCATAACCACATTCAAAATGCACAAATGCAGATTGGATTCGGGGGGACCAGCGTCAAGAGGTTCTTGATCTCACTTTTCCACACAGTGAGCAAGCCATTCCAACGCTGCCCATGCAGCATATGTGACTAAAAACTGTTGCAAGTCTGCCTTCATGTTCAACACGTTGGCTCTTGCAACTGTAAGGTCACTGTGTTGCCATGGTTTTCTCTGAGTGCTTCGGTTTCTCCACTTTTAAATCATAAAAAAACAACAACATCAAAGTAACATCAAAATAACATCAAAGTAACATCTTCCTAGCGATGAGATCAGGGTTCAGTTCTGGACCTTGACCTCTTTGCTGTTGAGTTCACGGTGTTGCTGTGGTTTCCTCCGAGTGCTTCGGTTTCTCCACTTTTGAATTATTCATTCAAAAAAAAAAAAAAAACATCAAAATAACCAACCTGGACTTGACTCAGGACTCCGGGCCCCATAGATCTGCAGGATCTATAGTGTCCACTGTGCCTTTCCAGCGTTGCTGTGAGGAGTTTACAGTGTTCACGGTGTTGCTGTGGTTTCCCCCAAGTGCTTCGGTTTCTCCACTTTTGAATTATTCATAAAAATAAAAAAAAAACATTAGTTGAGCACACTGTACTACCTGTGTTCAACCAGCAGATGATGCAGTAGTTCTGCAGCTTCCATAGGTCTGCACAGGTCAGGCAAGGTTTTCAAATCTTTCTTTTCTCAGTATTTGTAGCACAGGTGTGGCTGTGTAAGTCAGGCTGAAGTTCTGCAGATTAAAAGAACAATCTGTATCTGTGTAAGTCAGGCTGAAGTTCTGCTGATTAAAAGAACAATCTGTATTTGATAATAACGTCCTGATTTCTGTTTTTTCAACATAAACTGAATATATTTGGGTTTTGCCTGTCGCTCACACCAACAAACATATGTTGTCCTGGATTTTGGAAACTTATGATGGACATTTTACACAATTTATTCTGATTTTAAAAAATAAAAAAATATATGCTAATAATTTTAAAAAAAAAATTTGTTGCAGCGCTGCAAAACAAAATGAAAAAATAATTTCAGTAACTAAACAGTGAACTCTTCAGTTATCACTGAAATATGTTTGATCGTTAAAGGGTCAATGACGTGATGCAATTTTTTTTTTGTGTTCCTATGGTTTAGTTACATTTAAAAAGGTTAACATTTGAAACTAAACTCACAAATTACTTGAATGCATTCTCTTTTTGAAGACCTTGTCTACAAATTTCTGGATTTGATACATTGTGAGAGAATCTTTAGGGGATAATGGTAAAAATGTCAATGTGGTGTAACCATAAAAACTTTCTACCAAAAACTTTAACATGCTCAAAAAAAGTGAAATTCCCAATAAAAAACACTATCAATTAGTTTGGCATAATTCTACATTTGTGTTGATGAATACAATAAATGGAACACAATTGCTCTGAATAACTAACTGAACTAACTAACTGAATTATAACTAACTTGGGGAATTGTGTCTGTTAAGTCAACTTCCTAAATTGTCAAGGTGGTGTAAACGACATTTGAGGAACCATTTTGTTGATTTGTGTAAGAAGATCATGTTACAGGAAATGACATCACAAAGAAAGAGCCCTGATCACCTTAACTGCAGCTTGCCAAGGTTTGTAGCTTTCTTTGAAATCTTGATAATTTAACATTTTTAGGGTGTGGTCAGGTGTGCTTAGAGTTACATGTCAAATGGTATGACCTTAGGAAACCATTTATAATTCACAATAACTGTAAAACTAAGTATTTATTTTAAAAAATGTGTTTGAATTCTTCACATCAAGGCCACATACTTACATAGGTGCCTATCATAATGCCTGTTAAATTTGAATTTAAATTGAAATGTCAAATGGTGTAACCGGTTACACTTAAAATACTCCAAATTAAACATTTCATAAATATTTACTAATATTTATTTTAATTTGTATTTTCAGATCAAATGCTCACAGAACCAGAAAGATTAAATATAAGTATTATTAAGATACTGCCCTAAAGCTTGCATCTCAGTTGTTACTGTTGTTACTCTTATTGTTACTATTGTTACAGAAATCATGTCCTGCACAGAATTATATTATATATTATATGTTGCTTTATTAGGGTAATTAAATACATATCACAGGAGTAAATTATCTTATGGAAATTGCATGACTGTGTAATTACACCACTGTGATAACTATGTATTTTATTATTGTTCCTACCTTTTTTTTGTTGTGGTTTATTTTTGCTTTTTTAATCCTGTATCCTATTTTAATTCTATACTTTCTGTGCCTGTCCCACATCCTTTTATTGATTATTCCACTATTTTTTAATTTACTATATCTGTCTTTAATAAATATCCCTCTGGTGCATAGTCGTCACTACAGTGGACAGCTACTAAAAAGTAACTTTCTCTTTAATGCATTGGTTTCTATTGCGGAATAGCATATCAACCTCTAGAGCATGGGTTTTCAAAGTGTGAGGCGCGTCTCCCTTGGGAGGTGCCAGAGGACTTCAGGGGAGGCGCGGTGGAGGAAAAAATTAAAATATATCTTACAAAGATATTTGTCTCATCACTGTGCGGTGAAAACTCGCCGAGCTAGCCCCCAAAAAGTAGCAAAAAAAATCCACAAAACGATACAGTATGTCTTATCTTTGCTGTTTGTGTCAAAAGTTCTATTCCAGTGTGAAAAAACGCTGGTAATGTCTCTGCTAATGTCTCCTGCTAATGTCTCCTGCTATATCTCTGCTTTAGTTTGAATCAATCACGAAGGTCCTGGTTGTTACATAAAGACAAAGACTTTCAAAGTGAGGTGTGACCTCTTAGTGCGATATACTACTTTTGGGTTTACTTCAGTCTGGAGCGTCATTGGTGGGTCAAAGGTAAATGTGGGCGGTACTAATCGATTCTCCTGACTCTGATTGGTCGACAGGTGTCAATCATCAAAATCCGCCAATCGGGACATCCACACTCTGTGTTGTTTTAGCCTTAGCAGCACCACTAGCTGCTACCGCGGCTGCTTCATATTTTTTTAATACTTGTTTCAAACATCGCGTCATATTAAAACTCGAAGTCTTCTTTTCTCCTCGCTGAATCCTCCTGAACAACTTTTGCAAACAACTGATGTCAATAACTTCTGTTATCTCTGCCACACTGGTGAAGACATGTTCATTATTAGTCTGGCAGAGATGAGGTCAGGCTTGGGTCCTGCCATTAAGGCGCGATAACTTTTGGGGATACTCAGCCTGGTAAAAAAAAATATGATGATATACAGTAAGATATGGGAAGGATATTATCTGTTTGGAATATGACATTTTTATGTGAAATATGTAGAAAATTACGATTAACCATGTGTCCAATGAAGTGGACATCATGCATCACCCAGTGATGATGAGTGGCTGCCAGAGAAGAACCGAGACATAGGAGCTAATGATGATGGAGATACAGACAGTCAGGATGCAGAAAGTGAGGATGATGAGGGGCAGGATGCAGAGGATGGTCAGCATGATCAAGGAGCTGTGGAAGATGGGCACATGGCACCTGACCATAATCAAGCCAGAAAAATATCTGGAAAGTCCAAGACAATGACTTTGAAGGAGAGCGATACACCATGTTTTCATGCCCCCCTTTCGTGCCCCCTACAACTGCAATAGGTATTTGTTTTCCAGCATTCTTGACAGCAAAGAAATTGAGGCCCCTGGCAGACAGTTGCACGAGATGGAGACCCAACAAGGAGAATGGATCCTTTCAGCAGAAAAAGATAAGTGAACTCTCTGAAAACCTGGAACGTGAGTGCAATGAAAACAGAATCAGGCTGAGTATTTAACCACTGACCTTGGTCAAGAGAGGGAAACATATGAAATGGATATTAATTAAAAAAGAAACGATTGTAACACTTGGGAAACAACTGTATGAGTTGAAAATCCAACTCGGAAAAGCAGAGTATAACAGTTCTTCTGCTCAGGAGGAAATGAAAACTGAAATCTGTAAAAAATAAAATAAAATAATAATAATTAAAAAAAAAACATCAATCAGAAAGCACTGAAAACCTGCTGAGTATCCAGCTAGAACAACTTCAGAACCTTGGCACAGAATACAATAGCCTATGCTGTGCATACGATAAACTCTAAAGAAAACGGCAGTCTCCGGGAAAGATATAACAAGGATATGAACGCCAAAGAACAAAGTATTGCCATGCTTAAGGAAAAATTCAATACGATGAGACAAAAACAGCAAGATATTAGAGCAGGAAAAAAAGGTTAAAAGTATGTTGTCCGGGGCGGTCGGTGGCGTAGTGGGTTAAGCGGCCGCCTCGTGTGTAGAGGCTATAGTCCTCACTGCAGCTGGCCCCGGTTCGAATCCCGCATCGGACAGCCATTTACTGCGTGTCATTCCCCCTCTCTCTGCCCCCTGCTTCCTGTCCATCTTCAGCTGTACTATCAATAAAAGGCATAAAAGAAAAAATAATTTAAAAAAAAAAAAAAAAAAGTATGTTGTCTGCGCTCCAGAAAATAGCGCATGACACCAATTATATGAAACAAGCATCTGAGAGGTACATGGAGTTGGACTGAAAATGAGCAGAACTCAAAAAATGCTCAGCTTGTTGCTCAGTTCCAGACTGAGAAAGAACTTAATAGGGTCCTTCACTCAGAACTGGATAAGCTCAAGAAGCAGGTCCACGAGATGGAGAAGCCCCTCTGTCTTTCACAGGACCTGGAACGTCAACGAAAGAGTCTTACTTCAGTAATTCACATTATTCAGTGGATAAAGAGTCCACCCGTGTTCCTCAGAACCCTGAACTTGTGGTTGAAGACACTCCCTCTGTTTCTCAGGGGTTTTTTTTGTTTCTTGGTTGACAAACAAGAAAAGAACTCACCACTTCCTTGGTCTGAGGAAGAGAAATAAGGTGGAAAAGGTGCACCAGCACACCGAGTCCCCCTCAGTGGCTGAAGAATCCGATTGTGTTTCACAGACAACCAGTGAGTTGAAATTAAAACAAGTTATTCATGTTCAATAAACCTGTGTTTTTTGTGCTGATACAGTGTGATTGAAACATGTTTTGATTTACTACAACTGAAACATCCCATTTCACATGGCCCTGGTGGGACTATTTAGACTGTGCACAGTTCTCCATCTCTTCACTTGTAAATAAAAATATAAATGAAAATTGAAGAATGCTGCCAATCAGAATTTTTAGCAGGGAGGAAGAGGGGGGGAAATGGCTCCGTCCACATGGCACTTAAGGTTTTATGAATAAAATGTCTCACCCTTCAATGTAATATTGCTATTATACAAAAATTGGCAACTTAGATAAAACATCATCAAATGTATTCATATTTTCTCTCAAAATAAACATGTTTGGTTACGTTATATCTGTTTCCATGGAGATAGACAGGGTCTGAAGTGAAAACAATCAGTAGACTCCTAATGAAACCCAGTTTACTATTCCAGCAACCTAGCACCAGAGACGATTTCTAGTCCCAGCCAACTAACGTTAAAGTTTTCTAGAGATTGTAACAATTGCCTAAGCTGACCACACATAAAAACACAAAACTGCCTTGCTAGCTGAGTCTAGTAGTAACTAAGATATGATAGGAAAATCCGAGGCAGTCGCAGTGATAACACTGTTGAAGCTGTCAGATATATAGTTTTTGCTCGAGACGCGAAGATTCGGAAGCAGTAGTAAACACAAGAATGTTTATTCTCACAACATGAAAATTCAAGTTGAACTTGTTGAGATTCAAAAACCCCAAAGGTATGAAAACAATAAACAAAAATAATAAACAAAAAATAAAATAAATTGTCCTCTCAGCTCTTAGCTGTTCTGATATCAAAGTTCAATTTGTCCAGTCAAAAGTTTAGTTGGAGTCCGTATTAGTCCAAGTTCAAGTTCAGTGTGTATGTGGTCTACCCGGGTAGTATGTTTGTGTATGTATGTTACTGCGCGCTGGTTCAGGATATTTCCTCCAGGTGACGACTCTCCACGACGACGATGAAGATGAAGGAATCTGCCTCCTCTCTGTTTCCGCCTCTCAGACAAAAACCCCTGGTCAACTCAATGTAGATTCAGCAATTCGGCATATAAAAAAAACAATCTGCATAGTAGAACATAAAGTTAACTAGCAGTCAATATTATCTGTACAGATTTATATCTATTTCTCTCCTCTTTTACTCAAATGTAACTAATACTGACCACAAAGAATGAGTGACTGCATTATGAGACATAGAAAAAAAACCTCAGGTCACCATTAATGTGTGTGTTTTTTTTAACAGTACTATATCAATCATGTTACACAAATAAACTCTGATCTCCTTTCAATCATGTTTCTCATTTACACTTACAAAATACATATTTCAGTTTCAAAAATGAATTTAAACATATTATTTACATTAAGAAAAATCAGCGAACCTCTGTGTGTACATGTCAGGTTACGTTCAGCACACACCGCTCTTTTCCACTCACTAACATTGAACATGGCGTCGGAATGACGCAGTGAAAATTCCAGCGACACTCGTAAATTAAATGCACTTTTCCTCAACTCAACTTAGTATGTTGACTCGCTACAACATCTTAAAAACACTTACAGTCAACTCCGATTGGTTTTTATGGCTTTACAGTTCAACATTCTGCATATATAAGCAACTGAAAACTCATGGTCATTAGCTGTTAGCAACTTAGCGTTGTAGCATAGCACCATAACACAGTACAGCAACTCACCGGAGTCCTCGGTTTGAAACACAAAACAAAGTGTCTCCTCCGGTTACAGTCGTGCGGGCACTCTCTCGAAAAAACTCAAAAAATGATACAGAGTCGTAACTGTGAAAATAAAACCGTGCTTTTGCAGAAAACAGCGGCAACTTTGCTTAGCAATATCTCCCGACAGCATGACTGCTTTTCCTCATTGAGCATACTTAAGCGCCCTCTTGAGGTCACATGAAACAACTACAACTATATACTTTTGTCATGAATTTAACACAAACGAACTGATACACACTAATCCATAACAAATACATTTAGTAAACCCACTGTATTTTTATCGGGGTTACATAACGTTTCTCTGAATTGCTCCTAAGGGCACATTTCTTCATTTATCGACACAAAATGACTATGTAGACGTTCAGGAAGGGCACAGGATGCTTCAGGTTAAGCTGGATCAATGATTGGAAATACGGTTCCAACTGACATTCTAACAGGTGCAGATCAGCTGCTGCTGATTAGGTCCCGGTTGCTTGGCAACCTCAAGCCTGCCTGAAGGAGGAGAGGGGGGAGAAGCCGAGCTGCGGCCATCTTAGCAGTTTTGGCACTCAATTAGAACTTGTCTGTCTAAAATGACACACAGAGATAGCAGTAGCTGTAAAGACATGCTATTTTCTAACATTAGCGACCAATGCTAACATTAACTACTAGGAATTAAATACATGTTAATTGCTAACATGCTAATGTTAACATGTTAGTGCTAATTAGCATTAGCCACTAAAAATTAAATACATGTTAATGTTAACATGTTAATTGCTAGCGCGTCAGCGCATCAGTGCTAACACGCTAATGTTTACATGCTAATGTTAACATGCTAATGTTAATTGCTAGCGCATCAACGTTAACATGTTAATGCTAACATACTAATATTAACAAGCTAACATGCTAATGATAAAATGTTAACTGCTAGCACATCAACGTTAACATGCTAACGATAAAATGCTAATTGCTAATGTAAACGTGCTAATGCTAACATGTTAATGTTAATTGCTAGCGCATCAGCGCTAACATGTTAATGCTAACATATTAATATTAACAAGCTAACATGCTAATGATAAAATGTTAATTGCTAGCGCATCAGCATTAACATGCTAACAATAAAATGCAAATTGCTAATGTTAACATGGTAATGCTAACATGTTAATGTTAATTGGTAGCGCATCAGTGCTAACATGCTAATGCTAACATGGTAATGTTAATTGGTAGCGCATCAGCGTTAACATGTTAATGTTAACATGGTAATGCTTGTCTTTTGACAAGATGGCGGCGCGCAACAGTGCAGCGGCTTCTCGTGCTCCCGGGGTCAAGCCCTCTTTTAGTACTTTTTCCGTTGGTCCCGAGGCCAACTTCACTCGTGTTGCTTGGGTTAACAAGCGTACAATGTACAGCCGAACCGAACTTTTCAAAATAAAGGATGGTTCGGTCAGAGACACAACAACAGCAACAACATCAACAACAACAGCGGCCCTCGGACTCAGGGCCTTGCTGGGCAGACTGCAGCTCCTGAGGACATCGGGCTGGCGCAGAGGTACCCGCTGGACAAAGGGCAAACGGAAGCGGTGTGCAAGGAAGCAGAAGAGGGGTAAATGGAGCGGACTGCTAGCCAGGCTAAAGGCTAATGCGGGGAGACCACCGATCCCGCCACTGTTCCTCTCCAATGTCCGCTCTCTGGACAACAAGATGGACCTGCTTCGACTGAGGCTGAGGGCTTCCCGTGAGATGAGGAACTGTGCGGTGCTTTGTCTTACGGAAACCTGGCTGAACGACAACATGCCGGACTCAGCCTTCCAGATCGACGGCCGGCTTCTCTTCCGAGCGGACCGTAACCAGCAGTCGGGGAAAGCCCGCGGGGGCGGATTATGTGTCTATGTGAACAAAGGTTGGTGTACAAACTGTGCTTTGGTGAACAGCCACTGCTCCGAGGCAGTAGAGTACATGACTGTGAAGTGCCGGCCACACTATTTGCCTCGTGAGTTTACGGCGGTGTTTGTTATGGCTGTTTACATCCCGCCGGGTGCGAAGGCCAACGAAGCGCTTAAGGAGCTTCATGACATCATCAGCTCGCTCCAGCACAAGCACCCGGAGGCATTTTACGTGGTAGCGGGGGATTTTAACCACGTAAACCTGACAGACACTCTGCCTAAGTTCCACCAGCATGTCACCATACCGACACGGGGAGATAACACGCTGGACCGTGTTTACACCAACAAAAAAGACGCATACAGAGCCGTCCCCCACCCCCACCTGGGCCTCTCCGACCACATCTCCATCATGCTGGTCCCCGCCTACCGTCCTCTGCTCAGACGCCACAGGCCAACACAGAGGACTATCACCGTGTGGCCCAGTGATGCGGCCCTAACACTGCAGGACTGTTTCCAGCGCACAGACTGGCAAATCTTCAGGGAGGCAGCTGCCCTTGAGGGACAGGTGGACCTAGAGGAATATACGTCGGCTGTCCTCGGCTACATCAACAAGTGTGCAGAGGATGTCACCACCACCAGGACAATAACAGTCTACCCGAACCAGAAACCCTGGCTGAATGCGGAGGTCAGGTCTCTGCTGAAAGCCAGGGATGCTGTGTTCAGGTCAGGTGACAGACTGGCACTCAGAGCGGCTAGGAGACAGCTGATAGCAGGAGTAAAGAGGGCCAAGGCCACATATGCCCGGAGGATCGAGGGACATTTTACATCTAACGATCCACGGAGTATGTGGAGGGGCATAAAGTGCATCACAGACTACAACACCAGAGATGCACAGTGCCCCAGGGACTCCTCTCTGCCCGACGCTCTCAACACTTTCTACGCCCGCTTTGATGACCCGAACACCTCCCCCAGCACCAGACTCACTCCACCACCAGGTGAAGAGCCTCTCAGCGTGACCCCAGCAGAGGTGAGGAGAACCCTCCAGAGGATTAATCCACGCAAAGCCACGGGTCCCGATAACATCTCCGGGAGGCTGCTGAGGAGCTGCGCACACCAGCTGACGGATGTCCTGACAGACATCTTTAACACCTCCCTCCAACAAGCAGCGGTCCCTACCTGCCTGAAGACGGCCACAATCATCCCCATCCCCAAAACCTCCACAGTGACAGGCCTGAATGACTATCGGCCGGTTGCCCTCACACCGATAGTCATGAAGTGCTTCGAGAGACTGGTGATGGCCCACATCAAAGACTGCATCGACGTCACTGTGGACCCACACCAGTATGCATACAGAAAGAATCGATCCACAGAGGATGCCATTTCTTCTGTGGTCCACACAGCCCTCACCCACTTAGAGAACAAGGACTCTTATGTTCGCCTGCTCTTTGTGGACTTCACGTCTGCATTCAACACCATCAGACCGCAGACTCTGGTTTCGAAACTGACCACACTCGGGCTGAGCTCTACCCTCTGCAACTGGGTTCTGGACTTCTTAACAAAAAGGCCGCAGTCTGTTAAGATCCATGATGTCTCCTCCTCCACCATCACCCTCAGCACAGGCTCCCCCCAGGGCTGTGTGCTGAGCCCCCTTCTGTTCACTCTGCTCACACACGACTGCTCAGCGAGACATCCGAGCTGTCTAATAGTGAAGTTTGCAGATGATACAGCTGTGGTTGGACGAATCGCTAACAACGACGAGTCGAACTACAGGCAGGAAGTGGAACACCTGGAGGGTTGGTGCAGAGAAAACAACCTCTGCATCAACGTGAAGAAGACCAAGGAGATGATCGTGGACTTCAGAAGGGGCAGACATCTCCCCCCTCCCCTGCACATCGGAGGGAAAGCGGTGGAAGTGGTCTCCAGCTTCAGGTACCTGGGTGCGAACATCGCAAACGACCTCACCTGGAGCACCAACACCTCCTATCTGGTTAGGAAGGCACACCAGCGCCTCTACTTCCTCAGGAGGCTGCGGTGCGCTGGACTGGGGAGCTCAGTCCTGACCTCGTTCTACAGATGTGTGGTGGAAAGCGTCATGTGCACCTGCATCACCGTGTGGCACGGCAACTGCTCTGCAGCAGAGAAGAAGGCTCTGCAGAGGGTGGTTAAAGCTGCACAGAGGACTGTGGGATGCAGCCTACCCACCACCACGGACATTTACACCTCCAGATGCAGGAAAAGGGCCTCCTGCATCATGAAGGACCCCACTCACCCCGCACACGCTCTGTTTGCCCCTCTCCCCTCGGGCAGGAGGCTGCGGAGCATTAAGAGCAGGACCACCAGACTGAGGAACAGCTTCTTCCCAGAAGCTGTGAGACTGTTGAACTCTGGAGGACCCCTGTAGCCCCTGCCCCTCATCCCCAACCCCACCTCCACCCCCACCCCCCATCCCCCATCTGGACCCCCCACCACAGATGCACAGACAATAATACAAAAATACTTTGCACTGCAATTACTTGCACAATGCAGTTGTTTGCACAACCTGGACACTTGCACATCTCACTACCTCACCATGGTGTTATACTGTTGTTGTTTTTCTATTTATTGTATATACTTTTTCTTAAATTTAAATTTGCCTTTACTTTTTATATTTTATGTTCTATATATATTATTTTATTTATTTTATATTTTTATTTTATATTTGGATATTGGGCTGCTCCAGGACCAGGGGAAACCAATTTCGTTTCATCCCATGTTTACATGTGTTGTAATGACAAATAAAACTCCTTGAATCCTAATTGCTAGCGCATCAGCACTAACATGCTAATGTTAACATGCTAATGCTAATTAACATTACCCACTAAGAATTAAATGCATGCTAATGTTAACATGCTAATGCAAACATGCTAACATTAATTGCTAACGCGTCAGTGCATCAGCAATAACATGCTAATGCAAACAATGCTAATACTTACTGCTAGCGCATCAGCGCTAACAGGCCAATGTTAATTGCTAGCGTGTCAGCACATCAACGCTAACATGCTAATGTTAATTGCTAATGATAACATACTAATGTTAACATGCTAATGTTAACATGTTAATAGTAATTGCTAGCACATCAGCGCTAGCTGCTCCTGTGTCTAAATAAACATGTTCAAAATGACTATTTGAGGTGTGCTGTTTGAATACAGCCCCCTGGCAACAGCAAACTCGTCAGTCTCAAAATTTCTGCGGGAATTTTCTAGTACTGAATTTGCTGAGCAGTGTCAGTAATACTGTATGGGGGCGACAGGGCCAGAGTCAGGCACTCAAAATTTCTTTAGAAATTTTTCTAGTTTTTTTTTTTTTTACCCTGATAGCTAAGATAAGATAATAGAGTGCTGCTGCTTGCTGTCAAGGAGGACAGCAACTAATGTTAGGTAACAAGTGATGTAACGATACATCGTGACACGATTAAAATCGGTACAAATGCGTGACGAATCGCATCGGTTAACAGAAAAAATGAATCGCGATTCTTGGCGAATGCGAGAGAAGTAGGATATGTTCTTTTTCGTCTTTTTTTAAAATTAGAAATAGGTTACGTTGTGGCTGCAGCTGCCTTTCTGTGTCACACACACACACACACACACGCAGTAGTGGTAATCGGCGTCAGGCCTGACTGTACCGTAAATGATACCATAGCACATACCCTCCAGGAATTCACGATGTTGCAATTTGCAAGTTCAACGCAACTTCAGTGAATCCCCGTGAATTCGGGGGTGTTGCAAGTTTAACCAATCACCGCAACTCCCACGCAGTCTGCCCGGGGGATTAAACTCGGGTCAGGGACAGCCGCACCCTGCGGGAGGATCCCCTCGTGGGACCTCTTCTCGGCGCCGCGACCGGCTCTGCGTTTACAGCGCCCGGACCTCGCCGTTTCCCGGGGCCGTGGACTCTCATTAATTAATGGGTTAATGAGCTATCATCTTACTTGTTTTTTTATTTTCAGTTAGCTCATACTTCAAGCTGAAAGGTAATGGTCAGATCAGCTGCTTGCTGGCAGCCCTAATAAGAACACAAATTGTTTGAGAGTTTCTGTAAAGAGAGATTTTTTTCCTTACAAATAAAAAGATAATTTTATTTGGTCATAATTTGTCTGTAGCTCATTTTGATTTTTAAAAAATCGTGAAAAAATCGTATCGTGAACAAAAAATCGTGACTCGAATCGAGTCGTGAGTTGAGTGTATCGTTACATCCCTATAGGTAACCTTGCCTTTGGTGGTGTGTTTTTTTTTTTTTTTTTTTTGTAATTTGCCGGCAGGTGATCAGACCCAGGCAGGTGTCTCTCGTCCGTGTGCGCCGTTACCGATACACGCAAACGCAGATCTGACTACATATATTTCCTGTCATAGCCACAAGCTGCTGTTGCATATAAGAGACGTCCCGTGTCCCATTACCGGTGTATTTTCCTCTGGATTCCGCTCAGGAAACGAGAGCAGGCTAAAGGCTGTGGAAATGTATAATAATGTTTTAATTAAAATAGATGTGTGTTAAATGGATCTGGGTAAGTATAAGGTCACACAGAGTATATTGCTTTTGAGTGTTGTGTAACTAGTATAAGTGTTTTGCAGGAGTTGCAGGTTCAAGGCCTACACACAGAGAGAGAGACGAGCAGATAAGCAGAGAAATAGAGACTCCCCTTGGTTAGAACTGAAAGCAGACACAGAACATCTTACTATTGTGGATTATATTATCTGAAGTGCCTAATAATCATTTAAGAATATTAAACTGTGTGATTATGTTGAACTATTGCTTTTAAGAATGTTGTATAACCAGCAGAGTGTTTTTGCAGATTACAGTTTGTGTCTGAGTGCAATCCCACGCCTGAGGTATGTGTGTGAGCACAACTAGAAACTGTTACAAGGCATCTGAATCTAGGCACAGAGTGTACCCAAGGACACGATGGTCCAAGAAAAGAGCACACACACACACCCGGGCATCGGCTGAACTCAGCAGACTACCCTGTATGAAGATAATAACAAATATGTAACCGTTTGTGTGATTTAATAAAACTAGCTGGAGCCAGAGAGAGCTCAGAACTCAGCAGGGCGTGAAGGTGTGCAGATCGCGGGGTCTGTAAGAACTGAGAGCTGTGTTCTCCCTCTTGCAACAGGTGAAACTGGAGTACTTGTCTTTGTCTTCTTTAAACTCAATATCTCTCTGCTCTACATCAGGTCTACAGAATTCGGGGTGGTTTGAATCACCACAACAAGGCCTACTCACACCGGGGATGTAAGCATCGCGGTCACTGAAGCTGATCACTGCCACTCTAATCAATGAGACCACTCACACAGGGCAGGCCGCGGAATGTCTCAGCACGCTGCAGCACGTCCCAGCAGCAGCTCTCCGTGCTGCAGCGCTATCATTCCGCAGCACTTCTATTTTTAACATGAGCCGTTGCTAAAACACATAAATCTCAACAGAGCAGATTCCACCAGACAGGAAATCCGACACAGAATCAATGTAATACACTATATGCCCCCTTTCAAAATAAAACACAATACGCAGTTCATGTAACCTATCACAACTTCACATCAACATTACGTCAAGACCGGTGGCACCAGGTGAGCAGTCAATCGATCAAAGGGTCTCAACATGAACGACGAGAGACTATTTGTTGAAGTGGAACAACACACAACAATTTATGACACAACAGATCCTTTTTATAATCTCTTCCACGTTGTAGAAGCAAAGTGAGCTGTTGTTGTTTCCTTTATACACAGTTTATCGCGGGGTCTCGCGTACGTTTAAGATTATCACGTGATCTCGTGTGAATACTGCTGGCTGCTACGCTGCTGTTCCGCGACCGGTGGGGACTGATGCCAGGCAGAAGGCGGAGCTAAACCATGGCACAGCCATTCAGTGACGCTTGCGTCACCGGTTTGAATAAGGCTTTACTGTTAATGTTATGCTTATATCATTACCTGCTCCACTTTTTACTGTCTTTCTTTCTTTCTTCTTCGTCCTCTTTTTTTTCTTCCTCTTCTCACTACCAGATAGACAGCTCCTCTTCATTTTCCTTCAGCTCTATATACAACTAGCATCACTCAGGTCAATGATCTTGTGATCTCACGTGAACATGGCTGGCTCGCTACGCTGACGCTGGGCAGAGGACAGAGCTAAACCGTGGCGCAGACATCCCCTGTGTGAGTCCCCAGTAACGTTACATGCAATGACATTAGATAACACACGTGAAAATGATGAGAAACCCTAACAATTTCCCTACGGGGATTAATAAAGTTCTTCTGATTCTGATTCTGATTCTGATGATTATGCACGATGTAAAATCATGTTACTGTGCACCACATCACCTCACGTTACTGTAATTACTGTATTATTTGCATGTCTCCAATAATATGGCCCTTCACAATCCACTTCCTCTTTATCACTTCGTTATTTGGAAATTAAAATAAAGTAATGGAGCTGTTGTCACATTCTGGCATCCAGGGAAGATGCATTTTTGGGATGTGAGGGCAGTGCTAGCTAGCAATGCCTGTACGTATAAGTGTTGCGCTAAAACGGGGAGAAGCCCCTGGCTGCCGCCCACAGATTGAGCCACGCCCACTTGCCCCCACATTGGACCACCAAAGAAGAAGTAAATCAGTTTGCAAAATGGAGGTAAGCAAGGTATCTTTTTTGTTTTGACATGTTATTTTGAGATATTTGTGACAGACAAGGAAGGAAGTATGGGGATAATTTTGTCTCAGAAAGATTTTAATGTGTACAATATGATGTGTATACATATGCATACATTTATAAATATCCAAATACAAAATACAAATATAAAAATGTGACATACAAATAAATAAATGAATTTGTATAAATAGATGTGGATTTGTAAATATATTTTCGAGATTTGAAAAGTAATGTCCTTGACTTTGTGTGTGGAGTCAGCATTTGTGGATCCATTTTTTGCTTTTCCCGCGATGACGTAATTTTGAGACATTCCTACCGCTCACCACGATTCACAAATAAATGCCACCAGATTTGAATACAAATAGCGGTACACCCTTCACCGAACATCCAGCAGATGGCAGTGTTGTGCAGACACAGCCATGTGGACAGAGATAAAGGGCGTTTGCCACGGTCACTAGGATTGTTCTATCTGGAGTGATTCATGAATATGGATAGAGCCGGTGATCAAGCGGCATCTACTGTAAGTAGTACTTATTTTGCATTATTTTACTCATTCCAGTACTAGTAGATCAGAACAAAATGTCATTAAACGGCAATGAGGTGTTTTGGTTAGCAACTGCTAATCTAAGTTAACTTTAAATAGCAGGACTAGGTTAACTTTAGCTAGCAAGAACTCTGCTATGATCCCTTCGTGTTGCCAATTGACTCATAGCTGCCAACACCGCCGTTTTTCTGAATTTCTCCTATATTTCATACCGACCTCCCGCCCGTTTTGCCATTTGTTAACCTGAAAGCGGTAAAGCTATAGTGCAAGATCTATTTATTTGTTTATGGTTAGCTTTGTTTAACAGTGTACAACCACCCTTACATTGAAATTTTAACGCTATGATTCATCCATGTACCGTGTCCAAGACATGCTGAAATGAGTCTCAACAGACATTGTGCCACAATCACCACTACTATTAGCGCTACCATTTTTATTACAGAGAATGCTGGAGACGATGGCCCACAACCTCCTTAGCGCGTTGGCCAGGGCAGGCGTACCCGCTTCCACCTCGACCAACCCAGCACCCACTCCCATCTTGACCACTACCCCGAAACCTACCCCTGCCCCTGCTCCTTCCTCCACTGCTAGCCCTGCAAGCAGGATAAATAACGCATTGAAACGGTATTACTAATTAAGTATTAATGAATATGTGATCAGTATAGTTGAAATTGATAGTTAAACTTTAGTGCTTTATTTCTCATTTTCCTTATTTCTCTTTTTTTGCAGACAGTTTCCTGGTATGTACTCTGGGGGGACTGCAATTAGAGGAAAGGCTAGGTTTAAAACCCCTGACAGATCCCCCCGAGTCACACATCTGCCAGTTTTTGTTCTGCCTGGGCCAACATCAGTGACCCCAAAGGGCTCCATGGAGCTGGAGCTTGCCCATGCAGGCCTGGGGAAGAAGGTGGTCCTGGTGCCAGAATGCGCCAACCATTCTGAGGTATTATGATTCATATGGTAAAATTAGTAGTAATAACAATTACTCTATGGGGGATATCACTGACTTTGTCTCCATTGTTGGGTTTGCCACCTTGCTGGCTACTGAGCAGCATCATTGTGAATTGTATCCCTTTAGATTGTCTCACTGATGGAGGGGGAGTATATGAAGCTGAAGCCGTTAATGGGGAGGTGGATGTTTTTTAAAGCTACAGGTATTCCGCACAGAATATATCATAAAGATATTGCATTGTTCTTAATTTGTGTTGAGATCACAAGCCTATAGAGTGGTGTGGAAAACGCCTTTGATAAATGGTATTTTGCTGTTTTTAGGTGGCAGTGGCCAGAGAAAATTGAGCATCATTCCAATAGATTCAGAGGGCTATTCGGGCCGACAGCTCCGCATGGCATCGAACAACGGGAAGAATGTGCTGTTTTTGGTTCCTCTCCAGGAAGAACTGGAGACTGCACCCCTGCCTTTTAGTTCCCCTGAATTTTCAAAAATGCCGAAGGTGGCCTGCAATAATTGTTTGGAAATCATCCCTTTGCAGATGTTGGCACTACACTCAGAGAGCTGCCAGACAGCTGTAAGTTGTTTTCTTGTCTTCAAGTTAAGTAGTAACAATGTTGTAATTAGTTGAGGTACTGAAATACATTTTTGAAGCATCTGTACTTTAGTGAAGTATTTACATTTTGGCATGTTATAATTTAGTTCCTTACTACAGTATCCCTGGCCAGTGATGAGCTGGATAGTAACATTGTTGTAATTATGTAGTTGAGGTGCTTTTTTGAAGCATCTGCACTTTACTGAAGTCATTTACATTTTGATGAGACCGCCATCGTCAGGCAGAGAAGGGAATGGCCTTTTCATAGATATCAAACATGAACTTCTGTTTGGAAGTAAAATCCTCATTGAAGTTTTAAAAATGAGATAAAAAGCACTGAATAATTTCTAAATGCAACTTTGAGCTTTTTTATCCCAACATCTATGATTAAATGATTGCATTATATAAAAATAATAACAAAAAGACAATGCATTTATTTATTATCATTATTTCTTATACTATTTATGATCATTTTTTAATCAAAAGTGTGTTGGTCAAAAGGCCAAAAACATAGTGTTTTAAATTCATATTTTATTTTACAGTCATAATATTTGATCCCCAGCCTCACAAGATATTGTACATAACAGAAGTTGTGTTTTCCAAGCCCTGTGGCTTTCTAGGGACCTAAAATGTGGTATTTTCCATCAATTTAGAATATCGCTTTGACAAAAACTCTGTTCTACTCTGTCTGTGGCTCTTTGGCAGTGTATACAAGAGTGAATTGTTCCATATCAATCAAAAAGATAGTGTGCAATTTCGCACAAAAAACTCAAAATGTGGGATGCGTTATGAACATACAGTATAACATAATGTATTGGAGACTGTTTTTGTTGTTGTTTTCTAATTGTGAACTCAAAATGTGGGGTGCATAATGAACATACAGGGGAGCCTTCTGTTTGTCACTCCTAAGAAAAATGGGACATTAAAAGTAAACAAAATGTTGCTGTCAACTGTCAAGAAAAAAAAAATTTGAAAGGAATTCTAATGACATTAAAAGTTATTTTTCATAGTTCGTGTAGGTCATAAATTTAAATCATAATGGTCATAAAAAGGTCTTAAAAAGTCTTAAATTTGACTGACTAAACCCTGCAGAAACCCTGAAGTTGTATTGCAACTTCCACAGTTATTGCTACTCCTTGTCAATCAGACCAAAATATATGATATATGATTTCTTGATGACGTATATTCTTTTTCTAAACGAAATCAATTGCTTTGATGTTTGGACTTTTCCTCAATATTGTCATTGTGTCATTAATACTTCCAGAAGGAGCAAACAGACAAGATCATAGATGTCAATGATGATGAGGATGATGAGGGTGATGATGATGCAGATGTGGACTGTACAGTGGGAAAAGGGGTAACTTTTTTTTTTTTAAAGGATATTTCCAGTATACTTTTCATCACTTTGTTCAAATTTGCGTTTTGGGTGATACATATTTTATCAACATTCACTTCTGCATAGGTTTGCCCTATATGCCAGCTAGAATTTCCTGCCACAGAGCTCCCACATCATGCCAACATTTGTGCAGAAAGGTACATTATCTTAACTATTCAATACAGTCTACGCTGTCCTGAATGAAGGCGTCATTTAAAAGGTTATAAGATGTACAGTACAGTATGTTAAATATGTATGTTGAGAAAAATGTATGTTAAGGTGAAAGGAACCATGGTATTAAAAGTGTCTCTTGTAAGGTCCTTCAATATCGAGGAAGACATGGATCCAAACCTTCCAGGATCATCATCTTCAAATTCAACACTACCCCTTCCCGGACCATCAACACAAACAACAGAGGGTAACAGATTAATGGAAATTTATTTTATCTGATCAACAGATTTTTTACATAACATGTAATTCCACAGTCTGTTTTCTTTCAAGTGTGGAAAACTGCAGCCCCGTCTGAAGCTGTGCGCCTCTTCATGGAGGACCTAAGGAGAGGAGGAGACCACCAGCCACCTCTACGGCTGACTCTAAATGCGGGTGACACTGATGAGGAGCGGGATGGCACCCTAATTTCCTTTTACAAGCAACGCCGTGAGACGTGCCAGTGGGCTGCTGATTTCAGATGCTCCATATTAGGTATTGATTGACACATCACTTACTCATGAAGAGTTTGAATTTGGAAATATTTTAGATGTATTAGAGTGTAATAAAGACAGCTGTGCTAATATATACAGACTGTAAGTTTACAGTCTACTTTTCTTCCGTGGAAGCTTATCTAGCTTAATCATTAAGATTACTATGAAAGCAATAATACACAATGCTTCATTGTCATGTTGATATCTTCAATGGATAGCCATGTAGTAAGTCGGATAATGTTATGCGTGGCGATAATTATTGTGGAATAACAGCCCTCAGCAGGCTTCTAAGTATTACTCTATTCTGAGTTATTCCACGATAATGGCTGCCTTGCAGAACATTATCCCTTATGTACACATGTATAAGATCTTTATTTACCAATATCTAATTTCTACATAAAAAAAAAACAATATGTTCCTTGAAAATCCTGATTTCATCACAGGGGATGCTGCAGTTGGTGTTGGGGTGATGAGAAACACACTATCAACAGCCATCTCGAAATTGACAAGTGGCTTTAAGAAGAACATGGGTTAGCACATTTAATGTAACACATGAAATAAATACATTAAAAACACTTGCATAATAATGGGTGTGGGCAGTATTGTTCACCAATTTCCTTACTTTTTATTTTTCTTAAATAGTCTCCTATAACTTTTTTGTTTCTGTCTATCGACAAATATTTAGGAAATGCAGGAGTGACTGCCATCTTCGAAGGACAGAGAGAACATCTGGTCCCGAACCTGTGTACAGCCATCTTGGAGTCCGATTTATTTGCTATGGCTGGAAGGATGGTTGGCCACTCTTCCATCCATGGAGGTCCGTCCCTGTCAGGATTAAGTCCAGCAGTTTTAGATGCGCTTACACGTGGGACTAAGGACATTGTAACATCAAAACTCTGTCTGGAAGATTGCCCAGAGATTGAAGTGAGGGACACCATCAGTCTAGTGAGTACTGTAATAATAAAACCATTTTTTTCAAATAATATAGATGGTCACTTCTAATGTCCTTAAAATGCGTACACCACAATTGCTGAGATAAAATTCTGTTATTCACACAAACTGTTTGTGCCTTAATTTAAGTGAATTAATTTGTGTTAAGCTGCTGAAGGAGGAATGGACTGAAGCAGAGTCTGTTAGAGTGGCGGACCTATGCACTGAATGGTATTTCCCAGTGCCAACTAAGGAGACCAACAGGCTTCTCCTTTTCCAACAGCTGCTATCTCATGCTGTAAGTGTTTTTTTTTTTTTTTTTGAGTTCATGCTGGAGCATGTGCTTCCATTTCACAGATTAGTAAAGAGCTGACAAACAAGTCCCTTCTCGGTGTTTGCCTTGCACAGTCTGGATAGTATTGGTTAAAGATTGAGTAGCTTAGACTGAACAATGTAAGCACAGTCAAAAGAATGCTTTGTGTCATTTGTATGCATGTGTAAGGGGCATTCCTAAGCAGTCCTCCTTTACATTGATACTTTCTAAGGTACTGGGAAGAGCAAATGCTCAAATTAAACAGTTCCGGAAAGGGATAAAAGAGACTGGAATATGGCCCCTGTTAACAGCCAGACCTGATGTCTTGCCCCTATTGTTCCCTCGTGAAACAGACGTTGAACTAACCCCCCAGGTAAGTTAATAACTGTATGATTATAAAAAAGTTGCATGTCACATGAACTAACAGGTTTTTCTCCACTGTTAGATGGTCCTTAAATGCATAATTTGGCCAGAGGCAAGCATTGACAGTGATGACAGTGAGGACGAGATGTCAACAACGAACATCAACCTCATCTCAGGGTTCTTTCGAGCCTTTGTGAAGGAAGGTATGATTTCCCAATTTTCACTTGAGAATTTATTCATCTGTCCATCCATCTCCACCTAATTATAAAATCATGCCCTATAATGCAGTATGTGTTTAATGCTTTTGATTCTTTACTGGTATAGCTTCTTCAGACGTCCTGAAAGGGCTCATGAAGTTTTGGACCGGCTGGGAATTGCCATCTCCACGCTTAACATTTAAAGTTGTGAGATCCCGTGGACATCATCATCTGCCAACCGCAAGTACTTGCTATGAGCGGCTGAGGATCCCAGACCACTATAAGAGTGGCTCTGCATTGAAATTAGACCTCCATGCTTGCATAGAGTCAGTTCAGTCAGGTTTTGGCCTGATTTAAAATTTATTTTTGTTGTTGTTGTTATTAAAAGTGTTAAAAGAAATGTTATATTTAACCAGTTATTATTTTCATTATAACTCTATTTTTTGTTTGTATTTACTGAGTGGCACATAACTGAGAAGCACAACTGAAAATGTTTTGTTTGTTGACTGTTTCTAAATAAAAACGTGAAAGTCACAATCACAGTCGGGTTTTAGTATTTTACATTTACCACTGTATCATTTTTTTTATTTGATGCATCTGAAATAACTGATTGAATGAGTAGAGGAAGGCGTGGCAGGCAATTAGGACAGTTAATCCACTGGCCGCTTCCATGTTGATCATGCAGTTTCATTTACTCTTGTAAGAAAGTCTCTGACTGGATAGCCTACAAATGATTATTTGTGAATCGTGGTGAGCGGTAGGAATGTCTCAAAATTACGTCATCGCGAGAAAAGCAAAAAATTGATCCACAAATGCTGACTCCACACACAAAGTCAAGGACATTTATTTTCAAATCTCGAAAATATATTTGCAAATCCACATTTATTTATACAAATTCGTTTATTTATTTGTATGTCACATTTTTATATTTGTATTTTGTATTTGGATATTTATAAATGTATGCATATGTATACACATCATATCGTACACATTAATATCTTTCTGAGACAAAATTATCCCCATAAGGAAGTAACATTATTTTATTTCTGAAACAGGTTATGCTCTGTATGTATTTGTGTTCTACACCTTGATGATCCACCGTGTTCTTAGTTCCTAGATTACCAGTCCGTAATCTGGTGTAGGCTACAGAGCATTTTACCGGTAGGCTGACGTACTTTTGGCACGATATGAGTAGTCAAGCCAGTAGCTCCAACATTGCAAAAGCATAGATAGATTACAGACTGCAAATAGACGTAGACGACTGAGAACGTCAGCGCTAACTTACTACAAAATGTGGAAATGTCCGGTTTTCAAAACAAACAAGGACTGCCAAAATGTCATTAAAAAGTCGTGTCTCATAAAACACCATGTTTAAATAAATATGAGAATTTAGCTCTATAGCTTCAAGGTCGTTTGACAACCCTTAGCATCCATGAATCAACATTTGTAATTGAGGTAAGAAAATTCGGTAACACTTTATTTGAAGGGGTGTTCATAAGACTGACATGACATTGTCATAACTATGACATGACACTTGTCATGAACATTAATGAATGTCAATGACTGCTGTCATTAAGTGTCATGTGGTTTCTTATGTCATCTTTTACTGTCAACTTGACATTGTTTGGGGTGTCTTTGTTATGACAACTTGACATTTACCAAGATGACATAGGCTGACCATGTCTTTGTCATGACAACTTGACATTAACCAAGAGCACTTAGTCAGTAAATATCTTTGTCATGACAACTTGACATTAAGCAAAACCACATAGCTGAGAAGTGTCTTTGTCATGACAACTTGACATTAACCAGCATGACCTGCAGGTGACTTTCGCTTCAGCCTTGCACCAGCCCACTCACTAGCTTGGACCTGTGAGCGCCTAGGACTGGGGTGGAGACACACTAGGGGTAAAAACCAGGGTGCTCTCTCCTTGGGCCCTGGGGAGGAAAGCTTACTAACCTACTTACAGCACAGCTACCAACCGGCTATCGTTACACAAGACAACTTACCTGTCACTTTCAGCCATCTCCTTCCGTGGCAGGACCAACAGTTAAAACTTGTTTTATTCATTTCTTTAATATTTTTGTCTTATGGATTTCTAATTATTTTTGTGTCTATTCTTTTCCTCTCTGATATGTAGAGACATGTCAGTATACTGCTGGAAGGTGATACACCAAACATGTATCAATGCACCAACTGTGGACTATTCCACTGCCCCTTTTGCAAGTATGCAGCTGCAACGAAACTGGTGGACTATCATATCAAAGATCATTCGTCAGTGAAGTACAGAGGTGCGTCATACATATTGTTTGTGGATCCAGTCATGTTTAGTTTGTTTTGTTTTGTCTATGTTGTCTTTCGGATTCATATTTTATTTGGAAATGTATCTCTCTCTCTCTCTCATCTCAGGTGACTTGCCCCTTCCTCTTCTCACTTTGATTGATTGTTCCCCACCGCCTTAAATGTGTATACTTTGTCTGCATTTCCCTTTGTTTTGTGCCAGTCACCTTGTCCAGAGATCCAGTGTCTCCAGACATGTCCAAACTATTCCATAAAGGGCCGGCGTGGCTGCAGATTTTTGCTCCAAGCAATCGCAGCACGCCAGACTTGGCTCATGTAATCAACTAATCTCAGTCTTGTCCCCTCCCAAAAAATTGTTTGTACCTTGTCCAATTAAAGACTGGTTACTTTGAAACAAAATTTTGGAGTCGTGTATTTGGGTTCTGAGATCAGTCTTGTCACATTCCTCTTTCAGAATTCACAATCATCAAGTGTGGCTTAAGTTGTCGCACTTCAACACATTTTCATTGCTGCTATTGTGCAGAAACAATTAATCAATCAATAGAGCACAGTTTTTAAGACACTTCGAAAAACACCAGAAGTATGCTGCAGCCCATAACGAACAAACAAAGGCCCACACTCAGCACTCAGCAGCCCCTGCACAGAACCCACGGGCCCCCACTCGGTACACAGCAACCCCTGCACAGAACCCACGGGCCCCCACTCAGCACCCAGCTGCCCCTGTACAGAACCCAGCGTTCTCAACTCAGAACCCAGCAGCACCCACTCACCACTCAGCAACCCCTGCACAAAACCCACGGGCCTTCACTCAGCAGCCAACTGCCCCTACCTAACCCAACCAACCATGACTACACTTACAGTTGTTTGTCATGTGGATACAACCCAGCGATTGTTGTGATGGATCTTCACAAGAAAGGCGTTTTCAATATGCCAGGTGAGTTTAATAATCTGTTATTTTACATATTTTCTCTTCATTGTTTATATAACACCTCCTCTGTCTCTGAATTATGGTGGAAGTGGAATGTCATATTAACCACGTCCTTGAATAACACAGATGTTATTTGATTTTGATCATCAATCATTTGATTGAACTATGAAAAACAAACTATTGTTCTAACAGTGAGTGAAATCCAAAGCCCACCTGATGGTTATGATGGTCATGTGAACATTAACAATTTCTGGGACGCTGTGGCCACAGAAATAATCAGTCGTGGTTTTATTCCATGAAAAGAAAGAACAGGTTGAGAACAGTTGCACTAAAAGTAAAGTATATTAATATGTGTTAAATTTTCTGATAATAATAGATAATTCTCATCACATTCTCATCAGAGGTGGTCGGAAGAACCCTTTTGTTGTGCCCCCAAGTGACCATCACTGGGCCCCATGGATTGGCCCACACACCCGTGGGTCAAATTCAGTCTTAAACACCGAACTTGAAAAAATGCAAAGCCCCAAAGTGGCAAATGATGGAGATGATGAAAACCTTAATAATGATGAGACTTAATTATTATTATATAAATTATTATGTAGTTATGTAGGTTAGCCATACATGCTCCTAAAGTGAGTTATTACTTATACTATGTTTTTTCTGTTGTCTTACAGGTGGTTGGGCTGTAATCACCTGTCCATGTGGGGCTGTGTATTCACTCAAATTCAACCTTAGAGCAGAGAGTCCACACGATTTTCTGGATCTCTTGCTATCCTGGAAACACTTTCCCAATGTATCAGTGTATGATTATGCCAGGGGGCTGGCACTGCATGCCAACCACAGGCAGCCGGGACTCTTTGCCCCCTTTCAAGGAAGGTTACTGAATCCCACCCCAGAGAACATTAAGCAGGCCTCAGAGGGCAAGGTTCATGTCAACATGCCTGGGCTCAAGAATTGTAAGGTGCCAGCTGACAAGGATGGTCACCCTCTCACTGGGTCCTCACAGCATTTTGCTTTGAACAACGTGTTCCACCAGGGCAACAGCAAAGACCAGACGGACGTTCTGAGAAAGCTGGAGCTTGTACCTGAGCTTGCTCTTCTCATCAACAGCCAGTGTGCTGAGCAACTGTTTTCGGGGATGAGAAAGAACAATTACTTTCTAAATATGACTACCCCCGCAACACATATATTTCTACAGAGAAATATACTCCACCATTACAACATGGCTAAGAACCAAAAAGTTATAGACCAATTGTGACAGGCTTGCTGCCACTGTGGGTTCTCTAGCACAGAACAGTCAGAGACCAAGGCCCGTTCGTAAGGGATTTTTTAATTCAGCCACAAATAAGTTCCACAATGCAGCCGTTCACAGGCATCTTGTTGCCATGTGTCTTTGTCCATCCTGCTTCTTCTCCTGGTCCAGCACGCTACTGTGTTGGAAAAGAGGGCGAGAGTGATTAGACAGTTGGGTACAGGTGTGCTAATCACTCTCACCTGGCGCTGCTCTCCTGAGCTCTCCCCACACCTCTCTCCTGCAGCTGATGCACCACGCCCCCCCTCCACATACCTCCACCGCCCGACTAAGGCCGGGGAGCCATCCGGCCTAACCTTACCCCCCTAGCCCTCTGCCCGACGCATCAGTCTGCAGGACAAAAGGGAGAGAGAAGTTAGGTGTGTGGAGAAGAGGCTTTCAAGGGGAAACTTTCCCTTCCCCAAGTCATCTTGATGGACCAGAAAGGTATGGAAGAATCCTATCTTTATTCAAGAGCGCACATTTTCAGTTTGAGAGCATGATTTCTCCTTCTCGTGCTCAGATTTATTGTCCTCGTGCTCACATTTTGTGCTCATGCTCAAAACATGTCCTGTGCGCTCTCAAATTTTTTCTGCTCGCGCTCAAAACAGCACGTCCTCTCAGGTTGAAGTGTCTGCTCAGACTGAAGGATGCCCCGTCCTGCACTTAAATTAGTGTGTTTCACCAGCCAATAGGGAGACAGCTAGGGTCTGGCCCAATCTTGAGTGTGTTCCTTCACGCTTTTTGGGCGCTTCGCAGGGGCGGGTATATGGTCTGTTTGTAAAACTGCCTCTCTTAAAAATACACCAATTTACCATACTAGACAGCTATTTGAATTGTCACCTATTTAAGACGCCAGTTTATTTATGTATAATCAATCTTAATAATCCTAAAAAGAGTTACCGTTGTTTAGATACCGTATGATTCCATTTATCATAGACTGTTTCTAATTTTATATTAGCGGGATGTTTTATATACTATAAATACAACTGATAGTGTACCTGTGTTATGGTAGCTGAGTGGTTAAGTACACCATCACCTGTTGTATTTTGAACCATGGGACGCCGGTTCGCATCCCGGCCGTTGCACTCTTGCTGCATGTAATATTATGATTATGATCAAATAAAATTAATAGATGACTGTTACCGTAATAGAATCCATGTAATTCTCTTATTGTAACGTTTAACAAGAGATGATGGGTGAATAGGCTAGGCTACGTGATTAAAAACGTATAATATAAAATACGCTATGATGATAATGACTTGAGGATAACGTTGGTAGCCTATTTACGCTGACACCTGGCGCTCAAAGCCAGACTTTGAGCGGGATTCAGAGCGCGGCAGCCCACTGAGCGGGAGACAAGAAGGATGGCCAAAGACCACAAGTAAGTTCATTGCTTAATGTCTTTTCACGTGTTTCACGTGTTTCCAGCAACTATTTTCCAACATATTTATTGTGTTTTGAAAGAAAACATGGAATTGCCTTTACACGGACTTTAACGTCAGACGTACTGGGGAGACAGTACGCAGCAGCTAACATTTGCATCAGCTAGTGTAGTGTGGTGCAGAATGAAGCTGTCCTCCACCACACATTTAATTTAAAGTATTTTATTTTTGTTCTGTAAAGAGCAAAAATATGTCATATTATTGTCACAGTTCACGACACAGTAGCTGTTTATCCTGAAGTGTGTGATCTCGTTCTCTAACACAGAAAAATTCTGAACATCTTATCCACATCAAAACAATAAATCACGTATGTTACATCTATATTCCAGACCAGTTTCATCATGTACATTCAATATCAACCTATTTCTCCAATACAGTCATCCAATCATGTCTACCGAACATTTTCACATTAACCCGATCAAACACGTATCTATTTTAGGTTATTTATTTATTTATCTATCTATGAACTACACACGAGCAGTGCAGGCTCTTAAGACCGGCTCACTGTTTTACTCTCCAGCCTCGTGCTTGTTCGTGGTAACTAAGCAACCAGTGCTAACTGACGACTTGTCATTATTCGTTGAACAAGTAACGTTCATAACCATTTTTACCCATAAAATCTAACCGGGATCATAAACTACTACATATCCATCATAGCATATTCATCCATCAATTATACATTTCTAACTCTCCCTTCTTACCTGTAAAGAGCAAAAATATATTATTGTCACAGTTCGCAACACAGTAACTGTTTATCCTGAAGTGTGTGATCTCGCTCTTGTTTCCGTATTCCCGCGAGACTTCCTATGTCCCTGCACACACAAAGTAGTGAACACACCCTTTGCTGGTAGAAGTAAGACAATGCATAACTGCTGGATAACACTACATTTTTAATCAATAAACCATAAAACCAACCTCTTACCTTAACAGAAAAACACCCAGAAAATTATCACCGCACTCTGAACATGAGCTGGACTAAATGAAATGTAAATTAAATATGTAAATATTAATAATAAAGGTATATTAACCCACTGATCTGGCTCTGTATGCCACACTAGTGTTAGCGTCAGTTTAACACAGTGGTCACCATCGACATATATATGTCTTTCTCCCCATTAGTTAGACAAAGTAACAGCATTTCTTCAGTAACAGCAGTCATTTAAGCCTTATTCAGTCCCACCAGGATTTCACAATTTTTTTTGTGATTTTTGCGATCAAAATGACTGATTTTGCGGTGACATTTTGTCATTTTTTGCGAAGAATTTTGCGTCCCTTTTTTGTTGTTTCCTTTACTTTTAAACCACATCAAAAAGTCTAAACAGGCTTAATAAGTCAAAAACAAGGCAGACAGATTGAGAAACACTGTTTCCTTACCCCAGTACTGAGTGAGGCGAGATCATTAACCAAAACAATCAAAATGATGATGTGATGAGATTAAACAAATACAACTGATGTAAATTTCACTTATT
The DNA here is from genome assembly GCF_000972845.2 of Larimichthys crocea. Lineage (NCBI taxonomy): Eukaryota > Metazoa > Chordata > Actinopteri > Sciaenidae > Larimichthys > Larimichthys crocea. The sequence continues at coordinate 15,470,409 of NC_040020.1, read as the reverse complement.
TCTTTATTATTGTCTGAGTATTGGGAGCAGACAGGGCCTATGGAATTGATGGATGATTATGATTAATAATACTTGTAAGTGGTATTCTATAGTTGACTTTCGGCGATGGTCGAGGACTTTGTTACATGGGCTACAAAATAGTTTTCCTCCGCATGTAAAATTGCCGGATATTGTTTTGCTTGGTCATTTGCCGATATATATGACGGCAGGTGGGACTTGTTAGTAGTGGCCATCACTAACTACGGCGGTGTGTGAAAAAGGCTGCGCGTGTGTTGTGTGTGTGTGTGTGATTGTGTGTGTCAATCCGTTTATTTGATCTATGGTGGAAAACATATGTGTCGTGGGGAAGAGGCGGCATGTTTGGTTATTTTGCAATAATTGTGCGACATAGTAGGAAGTATGTGGCCTCGCGAAAATATGCGGCTATTGCTGATTACATGGTAATCCACGTGATCGCAAAATCACGAAAAACTGGACGGACTGCTTATTCACACCGGGGACTCTAATCTGACCTGCTACGGCTGTGGCCAGAAAGGCCAGAAAGCAATAGAATGTCCTGCTGTGGGCCAGCACAATGGACAGAGACAAAGGTGCAGCTTTTGCAAGAGCTCCACGCACAAAGATGTGAACTGCAGGCGGAGGAGGAGAGATAAAGCCAAGCAGGCGGTGGATGAGGAAGACCACACGTTTGCATTCAAGGTGGGCCAGGTGAATGGAGACCCTGTCAGCAGACCACAGAAGAGAGGGCTTATGGTCGACACAGGGGCCACATCCCATATCGTGACTGACATCACACAATTCAAGGACTTTGATAAGAACTTCAAGCTGCAAAAGCACATCCTGGAGTTGGCTGATGGGGAGAGGACCAGTGGCAGAGGGGTGTGGCCAAGGTTCGTCTGATTGAGAGCAGAGGATGCGTAGTGGACATGATGTTGATGGGGGCATTGTATGTCTCATCATATCCCCAGGACATTTTTTCTGTCAAGGCAGCCATTGCCCGAGGAGCGACTGTCATCTTCAAGGAGGGACAGAACAAGCTCATTCACAAAGACGGTATGACATTTGGGATTGAAGTGTGTGGGAATATCAAATGTATTAAATCTGATAATGGCACAGAGTTTACATCAAAGGAGTTTCAGTCACTAATTAGTAAAAATGCCATTAGACATGAGACCTCAGCCCCTGTTCTCCCCATCAAAATAAAATGGCAAGATTCATTGAGAGTAACCTTCCAAAAGAACTCTGGACATATGCAGTTCAGAGTGCTGCAGCTGTCCGCAACAGGTGCTACAACGAGCAGACAGGACAGATTCCATATTACATGCTGACAGGGAGAGTGCCTGATCTGTCAAGGATGAAATGTTTTAGGTCAGTATGTTATGTATACAAATACAACAAAAAGAAGCCAGACTCACAATCTGAAAGGGCGATCTTTGTTAGTTATGACAAGAATAGTCCTGCATATCTAATCTTCTACCCAGAAACAGGGAGAATACTTAAAAACAGGTTGGTAAAGTTGGTCAGCAAATGTGTGAATGAGTGTCAGACTCAGACAGACCAGGATACGAGTGAAGACATCCTGTATAGGGAGAGGGGTGTAACCACTTTTCCAAAAATTGATGTAGTGAAACCAATCACACAGGAACTTAAAGCTGAGATCTGTGACACAGACATCACTACAGTTGAGGGTCAGAGTGTTAGAAATGTCCAAAATCCAAAGAGGGAGAGGGGACCACCTAAGTACTATAATACTCAGCTGTCTGTCTCTCTTAATATGCTCTGAACCCGGTATTCCAGCTCTTATGATGGCTGCGCCAACATGGATAAATAAAACGTGACTGAGCTTCCATTTTAGATAATAAAATCCTCCCAAATATAGACAAATCTCTTTGCAAAGAGGCCCAGTTAAAGAAAATGACTTGAAGCAAAGGTCCGGAAGATCATAATGTCTAACTTAGTGTGATATATATTTAAGTGGCCTAGTACTTTTATCAACATCTGCCATTACCATTTAAACATTTATAAACAAGGCACAAATTTGAAAATAATACAAAATTCTCAAAGCTCAGTAAATCATATTTTTCCAGTACCCTACAGTGATGGAAATCCACTGGCTTTTTGTCTAGAGTTTTTAGAGTTTGTTTGTACAGTCGTCCCTCGTCCTCGGTTCACTTTTTGCGGACTCGCTGTTTCGCAGATTTTTTGTGTGTAATTTTGCATGATTTTTTTTTTACAGCATACTGTACGTAATGAACGCGCATTGTGTTCAGCGTCCTAAATTGGCTAAGAGAGAACCGCACGTGTTCTGTGTCCTGATTAACTAAGGGAGTACTGTACAAAATGCGTGACAAAAGTGTATAAAAGTGTGTGGTTAGGGGTTTTACGGCCTTAAAACACGTATAATAATTGTAAAACTTACTTCGTGGATTTCGTTTATTGCGGGTTATTTTTAGAACGTATCCCCCGTGATAAACGAGGGAACACTGTATATGGATTCAAGAGGTATTATGGTTGTTTCTCCAGCCTGCCCCCAACATGTAATACAATAAGACATATGGGAAAGAATCATAGCATGCATAAATATCTTGGCTGCGTCCAAAGAGAGATAGTTTCTAATATGTCTAAAATTTGCTAAGTTGTACTTTATGGTTTTAACCGTTTTTTTAAACATGTTTCTTAAAGTTCAAATTTGGATCCAGTGTTACACCAAGATATTTTAAATAAGTGACTATGTCAATCCTTTCACCTTTGATGAGGATATCAGCGTTAGGAGGTTGTACCATGATTTTACAGAAAAACATACCCTTTGTCTTGTTTACATTTAGACTCAGGCATGATTGATCAAGCCACTGTGTGATCCTTTCCAACACAATTGTTAGCTTAGCAGCTGCTAACTCAGCTGTTTTTGCATGTGTGTACACAACAGTGTCATCTGCATACATTTGTAGTTCTACATCATGACACTGTTGAAGAAGATCATTAATGTATAGGCTAAATAAAAGGGGACCTAACACTGACCAGATTTAGATTTATCCTCCCAGTTCACATTAAAATCACCCATAAGTAATAATTCTTTGTTGAGATTGCACTCCTTCAAGACTTCTGTGAGTTGATCATAGAAAGTGTCATCTGCAGAAGGGGGCCTATAGACACCAGTGATGTTAAAAGACATTTGTTGGGACAACATTATTCTTATCCCAACATATTCTAATGTGTTACCCGCATTGTAAACCACACGTTCACATTTGATGTTGTCTTTCACATAAAAAGCACCCCTCCTCCTCTTCAATAAGGTCTGTCTCGTCTGAAACATTGGTATCCAGGTACCATGAACACACTTGCAGGAGTTGTTTGTTTCAACCATGTTTCAGTCACACAGAGAAAGTCCAGATTTGAGTCAGACAGAAGATGAGTTAGCTGATTGCTCTTTGCAGTAATGCTTCTGATGTTAAAATGTCCACCAAATAGGCCTCTCAGTTTCAGCTTCGGGTCCTTTTTGCATGACTTTTGCATGATTGACAGTTTGGAAGGTTTTGAATAACCTCTGCCTCCTCACTGCAGGGTTTCGACACACAGTGGTGTCAGCAGCAGATTTTGTGAGAGCTTTGTGAGAGCTGGACCTATCAAAGTCTCCACAGTCCAGTAGCGAAAAGTTATTAATTGAGACATCATGCCCGGTGTTAACAAAATTTAGTCTGCTAAGGGAGAAGCCCAGCTCAGAAAATTGATGCTCACTCATCACCGGCAATGGAGGAGTCCCAGACACACTCAGACACCGAAGTTCTGCAGCACTCCAAGGGTCACTGGTCCAGGCTTAGCTGAACATCTCTGGAGAGCAGGAGCAGCATGAAAAGGAGACCTGCTATTCTCCGAAACGGGGTGGCAGATGACCGGTCCACTGGATCGTTGATTCACTCTAGTACCTGGGCTTGTCCATGCCGCAGAACAGAGGAATAGATTGCAAAATATCCCAGTAAATTGTGATGGAAACTCACTGTAGAAGCGTCAACTGGCCATGAGCCAGCATTTGCCCTGAGCCCAATTGCTAAGAATGTGCAGTGGCCCAGCTGTTTTCCATCAACGTTGATTGCTCTGGCCAGACAGACACGCACAGGGAATACAGCAGTGAGTACCAACAGTAGTCCAAAAAGCACTCCATGAAACACAGCCCAGGTCTTTTTGCTGATGAAAAACTGCTTTGAACTTCTTACTTCTTATTCTTCTTAGAAGTAAAAAAAAATCTTCTCCTTGGTGTAGCTTTCCTTGTTTTCCTCAATTTTTTTTTCTTCTTGATTTTGGTTTCAGTTCCAGATATAATGAGCAGTGATCTATTAGTGGTGCAGTTGACATTGAGACCTCTGAAACATATTCAGTAATATCCAGTGTAAATAACCATAAGTCAATTCTTGACATACAACTTCCATCGGATTTTAACCATGAGAACTGCTTAACCATTAGATTTTTGCTTCTCCATAAGTCAATTAGAGAATGTGTATTGCAAAATTCAAGAAATAGTTTATTAAAATGATGATCTGTAAATTCTGAGGGACATCTGTCCAGGCCAATCATCAGGCGCAATATTGATATCACCTCCCAACAAAATTGAGTTTGTGTTGTAACAGTTTTTATATTGATTTACAGCCTCAGACATCTCTAATAGTAAAAGTCTATTCTGACTAGTGTTATTATAGCCATGAACGTTCATTATAATAATACAACAACCTTCAATATTTAGAACAGCTGCCAACCAATGGCCTTTCTCATCTGCTTTGTGCGTTATCACATTACCTAGACATTTATTAAAGCAAATAGCAACACCTGCGGATTTGTTTGATCCATGGCTAAACAGTATCTTGTCTCCCCACTGGTTCGACCAGAAGGAGCAGTCTGCAGCACTTACATGAGTTTCTTGTAGAAAAGTGCAATGTGCTTTTCGCCCTTTACAAAACAGAAAAATAGCTTTTCGCTTCACATTGTCTTTGAGTCCCCTTGGGTTCAACGAGACAAAGATAAATTAGTCTTTAAACAGACCATCTGCTGGAAAACTTTACAGCAGAGTTATCAATTAACAATTTAACAAAAGGTTAATTTGGTGTTGTAAACTAGTAGTATCTCCTCTTCAGATAAATTCCCCCGTATACCTGTTCATTGTAGGTATGTCAGAAGTTTCGTGTTTGTCTTCAGCTTGGATGCTTGCCGATTCCAGCTTAGAAGCCTCTTAGAAGTCTTGTTATCGCTGTTGAGAGTTGCACATGCGCACTACCGATCGGAAAGGAGGCACGGACCGTATACCTTGACATCATACTGTCCACGGGGTCCACCAGCCAGGTGAGGTCAGCAGAGGAAGCCGCAGAGGTCAGTACACAGGTCAGGAGGGAGCTGCTGTACTCTGTAGCTGTATGTTGCTTGAGTAAGTGTCCTTCATACTAAACTGGAGGTCACACTTCAAATCACTATATTAGCCAGCTAACTAGTTGTTAGCTAGCTCGAAATATCCATAATGAGCAAGTTAGCTAGTTAGTAGTAGTAGCTAGTAAAATATTGGAAATGATATAGTCATTGCTGTGTGCCATTTACCTGCTTTTCACATGGATGTACTGGTCACTGGACATTTTGTTTGTGGTCTACAGTTTGTCAGTGTGAAGATATTTTAATAATATACATTACCATTTAAGATAAGACCCAAATAAATGTTGAATAAAATATTTTGCATAGTTTTTTTGGAAAATTTGGAAAAATGTCTTTTACGGAACACTTGATGGTGGTAAAGGCCAACTCACACCGGACGCGGAACGGAAGCGGAACGGCACCGCCGCGGTCACCGTAGCAAATAGAATCCAGTCTAGTCAATGAGAGCACTCACACCGGGCGTGGATCAGACGCATCCCAGAAGCGGCTCTCCGCGCCACGGCGCGAGCTTTCCGCAAGATTTCTATTTCTTCCGCGAGCCGCGGCTGAACCTCGTAAATTTCAACAGAGCACTGCGCACCAGACAGGAAACCGGGCCTTGAATCAACGTAATAAACTTCCGCCCCCTTTCAAAATAAAACACAATACTCAGTTCATGTAGCTTTTTACAACTTCACATCAACGTGACGTCATGACCGGTGGCACCAGGTGATCAAAGATCGATCAAAGGGTCTCAACGAGAGACTAATTGTTGAAGTGGAACAACACACAATCATTTATGACACAACAGATGCTTTTTATAATCTGCTCCACGTCGGAGAAGCAAAGTCAGCTGTTTGTTGTTGTTGTTTTTTTATACACTGTTTATCGCGGGGTCTCGGGTATGTCAAGGATTCTCGCGTGATCTCGTGATCTCGCGTGAATACGGCCGTCTCGCTCCGCTGCTGTTCCGCGGCTGATCCGCGTCCGGTGTGAGTTGACACCGGGCAAAGTACCGTTCCGCTTCCGTTCCGCTTCTGTTCCGCGTTCGGTGTGAGTCCCGTGTCAGACGTTTAATTTCCTTTTTTTCTCTCTTTTTTTAATTTTTTAAAATTAACTGGCCTAAACATATCCATATTTGCTGTAGTTATTCCCATATAGAGCCTATTGTCAGCATGTGACACTGTAATTAGTAAAACTATTTACAGTCAGTCAAAAGGCAATTCTGAGATATCTTTAAAAATACATTGAATATGTTGGAAAATAGTTGCTGAAAACATGTGAAAAGACTTTGAACGATATATTACTGAAATGTGGAGTTAGAGGTTCCAGTCCAGGATTTTGTGGGCGGTCCTAAAGGGTGGCTTTATGACACAGTGAGGCCACCCTGAGCAGAGAGAGAGAGATGAATTCAACTGCTCAGAGTGTTTCAAAGTTAGTCATGTCATTTTCTGAACTCATCCGACACGTTTCATTTGTACCCAATTTTGACACCTAATTTCGTCGTTAATAGCACTTTCTTCTTTGGTCTGACAAACTCAACTCTTTTACACAGACTTTGACTAAAAGTGTAGCTAAGCCATGGAGATAATAAAAGTTATTCATCAATGTGTAAAGTTGAGTTAAAGTTCACGTAGAGTAAAGTAAATGGTAATAATAGCTAAAATACACAGTACATCTAGAGCTGCAAATCCCAATCCTGGGAATCTAATCTAATGGCCCTCAGATGTAATTTATAAATATAGTTCAAGTAAAAGCCTGACTAAAAACATTGAGTCTTGAGTTTGCTATGAAAATCTCAACATTCTGTGCTGCCGTCAGAGCTGTCCCACAGACGTGGACCACACTAATAAAAGGATGCCTCACCACAGGTTTAAAATGGCTTGGCAAAGTTCCAGAAGTTGATCGTACCCTTGCCTCTACCCTTGTCCTTCCCTTGTGGCATGGTGTTGTATCCTTGGTCACAAAGATAACCTGTGAAATTCTTGCTGGCTGGCTTCGCAGCAGTTATGATTTAGTGGACAGCTTATGACGCATGGCACAGTGGTGAAATGTTTCATTTGGAGAGGAGCAGCAACAGGTGATTAAGTGATAGACAGCAAATAATTAACTGTGCAACCTTCTGAAACAGGCAACAGCAGTATACTGTAGTGTAAAATACGGTGCAAGAAAAAGAACCAAAGTATTAAGAATCCTTATATGTGTAATGCATCTTTGATTGAGAAACACTTTTGTAGTTGCATTTTGATGTTAGTTATTGTCCTTTAGCTTGTGGTCCAGTTTTTATGCCAACTGAACTTAAATGTCTCTATAAATTGCATTGTATTTGTAAAGTCTTGTGATTTCTCTGCATCAACTGCATAGTCACAACAGGAAATGATGGGTGAATTGGAATGAAGGAAGGTCAGTGTCATGGACAGACCTCTTCCACTTCTGCCACAGAGAGGCACACCTGAAGTACAGCAGCCCAGTCTCTGTATGTATAGTGTAGTGTATGTATATTATATTTTCTTCACTAAATTACAGAAAACTGCTCTATAACAATACATAGTATAATACTGACCAACGAGGTGACCCATGAAAGAAGTACACATCCCGTATAGGCTTCCAGCCTCCAAACATGTGAGTTAACATACGTGCACTTTCAGTTTTATCATTGACAAGTAAACACTAAATATTACTCAACATTAATCTGGCTGTCTTTCAGAAAACACCAAGATATTCACTCACAGTGTATGTATCAGTGTTTTCAGTGAACCCTTTGATTATATAACATAGTAAACATAAATGTTAAATACAAACTATTGACTGTGAAGAGTACGCTTTCTCTCATTCCAATCATCTCTAATTTCACTCAACAATTACAAGCCAGTGAGTAGTTTCTGAGGTTTAGATGTATTTCCGGTCCAAGACTATTTTTTTGCAGTCTGATCAGCAAGAGCATGAGTAAGACACATTCTATCGCTTTAAACAGTCTTTTGCTGACTGTTGCAACCAAAGCCTGCTCAGATGTGACTGGTCAATTTTCCTCGACTCAACTACAAACAGAAACCAGAACACTTCCACTGCCAACAGCTTCCCTCTACTACAGACTCTACATCATGCACAGATATTTGTTTACAGAGATTAGTTTTTCCTAGATTATTTTACCCCACCTGAGCTGAAGTCCACAAACCTTTCATAGAGGGCTGAAAAGTTATTTTAATAGAAGATTTTGGCACCCTAATTGTATGTTTAAGATTGAAACATGTAAAGAAAGATTTTGTTCTTTGTTCATCTGTTCCTTTTCATTGGTTTGTTATAGAGGTCATGTCAGTCCACCTGTTCTTGCATCTGTTGTTGTAACTTATAGACAGCATACTCCACCATGGTCTCCATATATGAAACTACAACACACATCCTCTGATGGCAACACCTACTGTGCCTCAATGGCATCCATAGACTTACTGAAGGATGTCATACACTGAGCAGGCCTTGATGTACCAATACGTGTGAATCAGTGAACCTTGTTTAGCTTAGGTAACAACAGAAAGTTCTTTAGTTTGTCCTCCATACAGTGGACCTACATAATGTGGCAATGTGCTTGTCTTCATACCAGAACTCTAAACTCCTTTACTTAGCTTCGTCTATTCCAGGAGGTAGTGAAGCACCCAGCCTTACTTCAAAGGTCCCATTCCCAGCTGTCCATAGTCCTTGTACATCTGACTTCTGCAATCACATGTACACACAAGGGAAGGTGTGAGGCACCTTGTCACACTTAAGTTTGAAATCTGAGCCAACTGTGGTTTCAGATGAGGTTGCTATTGTTAGAATGTTTGTTATTTACTGAGGGTCACTTGAGGAGGTGTTGAGTATTGGACCCTGCCTCCATGTGTCCTTCTCCTGTCTTGTCCCTTCTCCTGGTCTTCATTCAGACAATGAAGCTAGTGGTTAGTGCGTTTGTGCGTTTGTGCTCAGAACTGGAAGACTCCTATAGACGAGAAGGTTGTTCTGCTGAGGAGGACCAGACAATGCCTATAACAGGCCCAAAAGGTAGGGTTTCAATAACATTATATTGTATTAAATTTTTGCTAAATAATTCATTATCCATGTGACATACACACAATCTGCAATGTATGCAAATTGAATATTAATTGTTTCATGTGTGACTGTAGTGATATTGTGTACAGTCTTCCTTGAGTATATAATTCAATGTAACTTTAATTAATGTTGCATATTTATTATTTCATGACTTTCAATCATTTTCTACAAATTCATAGGCATTTACTGTGAAACAGAACAGATGAACTGAGACGCCTTCTCCAAGAGCGCTTTGTTATAACAGGTAAGCTTAAAACAAAATTTCTTCAACTAATTATAAACAGTATCTGTTACTGACACTGAAACACGTAATAGGTAAATAATCACCAAATTATCTCAGGCAGGTTTATGCACTATATAAAGAGGTCATGATTATGAATGAGAATGAGGCTATGGGTGTATGCCAAAATTACTATCATCAAATATTACATCAAATGACGGAAATTCAAATCTTTCAGCAGAATACTGCTAATAACAACATGATTTAAACCTCTGTGTAACCCTCTCACTAGACCAGGTTGTGATCAGCAGGCTGTTTTATATCCATAAAACTAAACCTAATGACGTGTAAAGGCCCATCCACTGCCAAGCATTCAGTGAGATCATGCTTTGAAAAGATAACTCCAGCAGGACCTAAACCATTTAGCTTTGTTATGTGGCCAAAGGCACAATATGTCTTGGTTGATCCTTCAGAGATCACTTATAATCTCACAGGCATGATGGTAATACTGCCAATATGACCCTAATCCTAACCCACTACTGTAAAAGTTAAAAGACTTTGCTGACCTCTAGTGGTTCTCTCCTGGCCGCAGTGACGTAGCTACACTGTGATGTCACTGTTGCTTGTCCTCAACATTCAACTCTTACATAAGTGTTGCTGGGTGTGTTTAGAGGTGCAACACAAAATTGCTGCAATAATAATAATATCTACAGTATAACTAATCATGGTTGTCTTGTATCATATAATGTATAATTATGACTCCTTTCCAGGACATCCTTATAGTAACATTTTTTCATTTAAAAGTCATACAGCTAATGAAAATTAAGCCATTCTAAAGCTGTATACTGTAGTACTTTGGACATGCCTGCATTAACATATCAACAGTTTTTACCAACCACGAACTGCTCTATAGAAGGTACAACTAGATTATAATGTGGAGTTTATACTGTGTATTCCAGTCTAAATTTTTATTAACCCACTGCACAGATCCAGTTTATTTTAAACAGCTCATTAAAGTTGTTCTGCTCATTCATTTTATATACAGGTTATATAAAACGTTATTAAATCAGGTGTCATCAGTATCCTGAAATTTCAATTATACCAACATATGGGGAAGTTACAAAACAAAAACAAAAAAAGCCAAGGGACATTTTGAGATGCAGATTAATTTTATTCTATTGAACAACTGACATGCTTAGGGAGACACTTCAGACATGTGGTGCCTCAGAAACTTGAATTTCATTCCAAGAGCTTCACTCCTCATCATGTCCTTTCTGAAATAAGGGGAAAAAGCAAGTAAACAATGAGGCAAATTTCCTTATTATTATTATTATTATTGAAATGATTATTTTTTATATTGGTTTGAAAATATGTGCTAATATTATACTTTTAGTATCTGAGTACATCATCCAGTTTCCAGCATTAATGCTGTATTTACTATAAATACAGTGCATGCAGTATGCCCAACACAAATGAAGGAAATCCAATCAATCACTGACCTTTGACCCCACATCACGGCTCTTAGCACGTAGCTTGTTGACCTGAGACTCAGCGATATCAGCTCTCTCTTCAGCTTCATCAAGTTCATGTTGAATCTTACGGAACTTGGTGAGATGACTGTTGGCCTGTTCCTCCTGTAGAATAGAAACACAATGTCCTTGTCAGCATCTGACGGAGTGGGTAGTGCAAAGTTTGTCTACTCTAATTTGTTTATTCAGGAGAATCCTGTTATAAAGTAATTTCATCAAAGCTTCATGTTATTTTTGACCATATTGCCAAGGTATACACCACATAACTTTTACTGTATTGAGCGGGAAATGAGCCATGCTATTGAAGATGCACAGTATCAGTCTGTATTCTTGTCTAAAATGTGTTGTACTCACAGCCTGCTCTGCAGCTTTCTTGTAGGATTTCACCTTTAGCTGCAGCTTATCTACCAAGTCTTGCAGACGGGCAAGATTTTTACGATCTTCTTCCGTCTGAAATCAAAGTAATAATAATAGTAATTTTGAATAGAATTTATGCTTTCAATGCTCCACAATTTCGTAAATGAACTGTACCTTACCTGATAAGTCAGCTCTTTGATTCGTCTCTCATATTTTCGTATTCCCTTGACAGAATCGCTGGCCTTTCTTTGTTCAGCCTCTACTTCACTTTCGAGTTCTCTGATCTGAGGAGAAGATGTTCAATATTGCTGGCGTTTGATGATTTAGTCATTTCATTAGATTGCTTTTATGATTTCTCAGAAATTATTGACACTCACCCTGGCTTCAAGCTTCTGAATCTGCTTCTTGCCTCCCTTCATGGCGATCTGTTCAGCTTCATCCAGACGGTGCTGGAGGTCTTTGATGGTTTGCTCCATGTTCTTCTTCATACGCTCCAGGTGAGCGCTGGTGTCCTGCTCTTTCTTTAGCTCCTCTGCCATCATAGCAGCATCAGTAATGGCCTTCTTAGCCTTATCCTCTGCATTTCTGCATTCCTGCACTGCTTCCTCCACTTCAGTCTGAAGCTGGGATGTATCAGCTTCCAGCTTCTTCTTTTGGTTTATCAGGCTAGTGTTCTGGTTTTACATGAATGTAGAGTTGCATTATGAAAACAGTTAAGGTTAACCAACGTACAGGAATGTATAGATAATTATCTTTATCTTACCTGTGAGTGCAGTAGCTGCACCCTCTCACTAACATCCAGCAACTCTTGCTCAGCAAGTTTGCGGCTTCTCTCAGTTTGCTCCAGAGCAGACCTGAGCTCTTCCACTTCAGCCTGAAGCAGGTTGTTACGTCTCTCAACAATGGCAATGTTCTCTTTAAGATCATCATTGGCCCGAAGAGAGTCATCAAGCTGTAGCTGAGCATCCTGGAAGAGTATGACATTTATTGTAAATGAAAATGAGTGACAGCACAACACAGCATGTCCTAGGTATCCTTTTGTTAATAAAATTCTGACCTTTAGATGTGAATGAAGACCCTTAAGTTGTTTCTGGGCCTCAGCCGCCTGCCTGTTGGCCTGGCTAAGCTGGATCTCCATCTCATTGAGGTCTCCCTCCATTTTCTTCTTTATACGAAGGGCCTCATTCCTGCTGCGAGTCTCAGCCTCAAGAGAGCTCTGAAGAGTATCCACGGTTCGTTGATGGTTTCTCTTTGCCTGCTCCATCTCTTCATCTTTCTCAGCCAGCTTGCGCTCAATATCAGCCTTAACCTGGTTAAACTCAAGCTGGACTCTGAGAATCTTCCCTTCCTCATGCTCCAGTGATGCCTATTGTGAAATAAAGTTGAAAATTGAATAAATGACTAGTAGTAATCAGTTACCAAAAATGTTCATTGTTCAATTGTTCATAAAGTCCAGCATTAGAACGTACCTCTGCTTCCTCCAGGGCTGTTTGGATCTCAGACTTCTCTTGTTCCAACTGTTTACGAATCTTCTCAAGCTCATGAATACTCTTTCCACTCTCACCGATTTGCTCAGTTAGGTCAGATATTTCCTCTGAATGACAAAAGGAGACACTGTCAATGGTTCAGTCAATAGAGCAAATTCTGCAACAGAGTTGTAAGATGGTGTAACCCTCACCTTGCAGATTCTTGTTCTCTCTCTTCATGGTCTCCAGATGTTCCAGAGATTCTTCATAGGAATTCTTCAGTTTGAAGAGTTCAGTGCTCAGAGACCTGGCATCCTTCTGGGAGCTCTCCAGCTCTGTTTGAGACTCCTCATACTTCTGTTTCCATTCTGCCAAAATCTGAGACATTGTTTATAGTTAGATGAAGAATCTAAAATATTTCCCTAAAGGTCATTGTACATTAGTTCTCCATCTAAAAGAAAAGAAAATTGCCAGATGCATTTTCAGTTTAACCTTGTCAAAGTTTCTTTGCTTCTTGTCCAGAGCAGCAGCAGCAGCATTAGACCTCTCCACATCCACCATGAGATCTTCAATCTCATTCTGCAGCCTGTGTTTGGTCTTCTCCAGTGAGGAACATTTAGCATTCACTGCTTCAACAGCCTCTTCAGCATCCTGCAGACGCTGGGCCAGCTTCTTTCTGCATTATGATTGAATTGATCATAATTGTATTGTTTTATTTTAATTACTTTATTCAGGGTTTCATTTGTAATTGATTATCATTTGCAAACATTGTTTGAGTGAAAATATGTTTTGCTCACTTGGCCTCCTCCAGTTCCTCGGTTCTCTGGATGGCATCAGTTTCGTACTTAGTTCTCCACTGAGCCACCTCAGAGTTGGCCTTGGACATGCCGCGTTGCAGTTCAGCCTTTGCCTCCTGCTCCTCCTCATACTGCTCCCTGAGCAGGTCACAGTCATGACGAGCAGACTGCACTGCATGGGCTAATGCATTCTTGGCCTGAAATGAAAGCACATCTTAATGTTTCTCATGTACCAACATTTAGCCTATACTAAATGAGGTTTCACTGCTAGTTGTTCACTACCTTGACTTCCTCCTCAAGTTGTCTCTTGAGGTCTTCAGTTTGTTGAGTATATGATTGTTTTCCTCTGGTGAGTTGAGACACAAGGGAATCCTTTTCTTCAAGCTGCCTGGTAAGTTCACCTAATTTAAAAATAGCAAAATGAATAAAATGAGTACTTCATAATATCACAGACAGAACACACTTTAATTCAAATGCTTACCATTCTCAGTTTGAAGCTTGGCTTTCTGCATGGAGAAGTCATTGATGGTACGCTGTCCCTCTTCTGATTTTGTTTTATATTCATTCATCTGGTCCTCCAGAGTCCTACACATTTTCTCCAAGTTATTCTGAAAAGAAAAAGCATTCATTAGGGCACATGATCTACTTTAGGATTAATTTGTTTTAGACTAATAAAGTAAAATATTAATTAACCTAATAAAAAGTAGAAAAACATATCAGGACAAGAATTGTACCTTAGACTTCACAATATGTTCCATATTGGAGACCACATCATCCAGCTCCAGCCTGAGCTCACTCTTCTCCTTCTCCAGTTTCTGCTTGACTCTCTGCAGGTTGTCAATCTGCTCTCCCAGGTCAGCAACACTGTCAGCTTGTTTCTTCCTGAGTGTGGCAGCAGTGGCTTCATGCTGCAGAGTGGCCTCTTCAAGGTCTCTGCGAAGTTTCTGAAACTCAGCCTCCCTCTTCTTGTTCATCTCGATCTGGGCAGATGTGGCTCCACCAGCCTCCTCCAGCCTCTCACTGATCTCCTCCAGTTCTCTGGATAAGTCTGCTCTCTGCTTCTCCACCTTGGCTCGAGCAGCTCGCTCTGCTTCAAGCTCTTCCTCTAACTCTTCAATGCGGGCCTAGACCAAAATAAAAAGCAATGTTAACTAAACTGTATTGTTAAAATGTAGCATTCAGGCACCATTGTGTTCAACATGCTATATCCATTTTAAATCATCACCTGCAACTCCTTCAATTTTTTCTGGAGTTGGGCACACATTGCTTGTTCATCTTCTATTTTCCCACTGAGTTGGCTGATTTCAAAATCTTTTCTGTGGATAAAAAAGTTAAACAAAAAAATGTAAAACGTACAGACTAATGAAAATATAATACTCATGTTTGTGCATATGAAGGTGCAGTTGTCACATTACTTTTTCAGCCTCTCTTCCAGTTGCTGCTTGTCATTCTCCAGGTCCATGATACTCTCTTGAGCTAACTTTAGGTCTCCCTCAAGCTTGCGCTTTGCTCTCTCAAGGTCCATACGGATTTTCTTTTCTTGCTCAAGGGATCCTTCGAGCTGTGGTGGGTGATATTTACAGCTTTTTCGTTACATATATATCCACCATATTACTTTTTTTAAAGTAATTGTTTTTAAAACATGCCAACACACTCTAATGTGCTATGTTCTTACATCATCCACTTGCTGCTCCAGCTTAGCCTTGGCCTTGGTCAGAGTGTTGACTTTGTCTTCTTCACTCTGCAGATCATCCAGCGTTTGCTGATGAGCTTCTTGTAATGCTTTTTTTTCCTTGGTCAACTTGGCGATGATTTCTTCCAAAGCAGCCATCTCCTCAGTCAGGTTCTTTACCTATGGCCAGCAGAAATTGTATCAGTGACTTGAATAAAGGTTATTTGGGACACAGTAATTTAACACTAATTAGAGTTTGTGGTACCTTGTTCTCAGTGGCATGCTTCTCTTTCTCCACTTTAGCCAGAGTTAACTCTAAGTCATCAATGTCTTTCTTCAGCTCGGAGCACTCATCCTCCAGTTTCCTCTTCTTAGCAGTTAGTTCTGCGTTCATCTCCTCCTCATCCTCCAGTCTTTCTGTCAGCTCTTTGATTTTTGCCTCAAGTTGAATCTTGCTCTTGATTAGCCCTTCACATCTTTCTTCAGCATCACACAGATTATCTTGCTCCTGTTGAGGATTATTGAAAAGGCACTTTAAAAAGGCACTTTAAAAGGTATAATACTAATACTATTTGCAATGTTGACACATTTTAAACATACAGTTTGAACTTGGAGCTGCAGATCATTCTTCTCTTGGAGAAGAGTGACCATTTTTTCTTCAAGTTCCTTCCTACGGGCTTCAGATTTTGCGTAAGCCTCTTTCAGTTTGATAAACTCCTCCTTCATGTTGGCCATCTCCTTCTCAGTCTCTGCAGACTTTAAGAGAGGTTTAATCTTGAAATACATCTTCATCCAGGGCCAATTCTTGACCCCCATGAAAGCACGGATGTTCCACTGGATCACTAATAGTGCATCTCTGTGGGCAACAGATTACCATTGTCATTAAAACTGCCCTAGTAGTGGAAAAATAAAAATGTAGCTTAAGTGAAAATAATCTTTTTCTCTATGTCCTAAGACAAGTCCCATGTTTTTCAATGTTCTCCTGTGTTTGATGTTTATTGGAATGGTGGATGTACTGCTTCATTTTCTTGTAATGTAGGCTCTAGAGTGTTTACTTATCAATATGAAGGGTTTAATGATAAAGGGTATTGTATGCTATGCCATTGCAAAGTCCATTGAGGCAAAATCTGTGAATTCTGATTTTTGTGCCACATGAAGCAACAATACTTGACTTAATTGACACAGTTTAGCTGTGAGCATGTACCTGCGTTCAACAATCTTCTGGAATTCAATTCTTGCCAGAAGTCCTCGTGACCGGGCTTGAATGCCGGTGATAATTAGTGCCAGTCGGTCATCTCGCATCTCCTCTAGCTGACCCAGAAGTCCAGCTTTAAAGAACACCTTTTAAGGGGCAGATTGGATAGTCACTGACTACACATCTATTATGCAGATTTTCTTTTCTTTTCATCAAAATTGGAAATACTGACCTTGGTGTGCCCCAATTTGTACTGGTTGTGGTCAATATCCAGGGAACCCAACAGTTTTTCTGAAGCCTTCTTGTTGTCGATGAACTGTCCCTCAGGAATTGCATTTGGGTTCAAAATACGATATCTTTGGCACAAATACAAAAGATAAAATGTTTTGGCTGCTGTGAAAAAAACAATTCTGACTAGACTAACTACTGTTTTCATTAGTAATTTTAGATTTGTGTTTTTTGATCACATGCAAACCTCTGTTTGAAATCTCCATAGAGGATCCTGTTGGGGAAACCCTTTCTGCAGATCCTGATGCCTTCCAGCACACCGTTACAGCGCAGCTGGTGCATCACCAGAGGATTCTCCATGGCCCCAGGAGTCTTGGTCTCATTGGGGATGATGCAGCGTACAAAGTGAGGGTGAGTAGACCTCAAGTTGGTCATCAGCTTGTTCAGGTTCTCCTGTGGAGGTAATTGAACCATGTGTTTAACACCCTGTTTAGGTACAGTCTCAGGTGACCGTATAAAGTAGAAATTCATACACATTTATGTGTTTTTACTAACCCTGTGCAAGGCAGACACAGTTTGGAAAGATGAACCCTTCTTCTTGCTTCCTTTGCCCTTTCCACTATCAGCTAATAAACCAGTGTATAACTCATTAGATTACAATTACAGACACAAGAACAAATGACCCAATCTTACAATTCTCATTATGACACATGTTCTAAAATAATTACCAGTGGAGATTAATGTTGTACAATCTCTCTAATCTTACCTGAATCAGCTCCAGCATAATTTGCAAAGAGGATAGCTAATAACTTGAGATTAGACTTCTGATACAGTCCCACAACAGTCTCATTCAGAGGATCCTTGTTCTTCACCAGCCAGTTGTTGATATTATAATCAACAGTACCAGCATAGTGAACCAGGGAGAAATGGGCCTCTGGTTTTCCTTTGACAATTCTGGGCTTCTGGAAGTTGTTTGATTTCCCCAGATGGTTGTCATAGAGCTTAGCTTTAAAGGTGGTATCAGAGGCTTTGGGGAACATGCACTCCTCTTCAAGGATTGACATGATACCCATGGGCTGAGGAGAATATAGTGAAAAATGTTATTTTATTTTCCCATTGGCAAGATAAGCAAATACATTTTAGGTTACATGAAAAAAATACTTTAATAACTCATGGTTTCATAACTAATGTATGCATCACACAAAGCTCATATGTCTAAATAAACTCAAAAACTCACCTTTTCAATCAGGTCAATACAGGCCTGCAAGTCC
Source organism: Larimichthys crocea (assembly GCF_000972845.2). Classification (NCBI taxonomy): domain Eukaryota; kingdom Metazoa; phylum Chordata; class Actinopteri; family Sciaenidae; genus Larimichthys; species Larimichthys crocea. The sequence goes on along the minus strand of NC_040020.1, from coordinate 15,452,206 downwards.
ATTCCAAAGTCAATGAAAGTCCATTCAATGCCCTCTTTCTTGTACTCTTCCTGCTCCAGCACAAACATGTGGTGGTTGAAAAACTGTTGCAGTTTTTCATTGGTGAAGTTGATGCACAGCTGCTCAAAGGTGTTGAACTGTAATGAAAAGGTCCAAAGTTTGATAAGACTTAATAATTTCAAACTAGTCATTCAGACCAAATACTATTTGATATGGATTATGTATTCTTTTAAACCTCAGTAGATTGAAAAAGATGGAGTTGAATAAATGAATTTGCCTGTAGAATATAGATTTTATTAATATAAAAGAAGGAAGCTCACATCAAAGATCTCAAATCCAGCAATGTCCAGTACACCAATGAAGTACTGACGGGGCTGCTTGGTGTCCAGGGATTGGTTGATTCTCACCACCATCCATAGGAACATCTTTTCATACACTGACTTAGACAGTGCACCAACAGCATAGTACACCTGTGGAAGAAAATAATTACTTCCTCAAAATTAATTTTTATGAAATCATATTATCTGAAAAGGTTCCCTTCAACTTGTTACCTGAGCGACATTTTGTCCCTTGGTGACCCACTCGTTTCCTACTTTGACTCTTGGGTGACAGAGTCCTTTGATGAGGTCAGCCGAGTTCAGACCCATCAGATAAGCTACTTTGTCAGCATCTAAGAAAATAAAGATTTACATAAGTCACATATGCATTAGTTTCTGGCATTAGACTGTACTGTATTAAACTAGTAACCTCACAGTAATATACTGGTGTGTAAAAACATAGACAGTTCGATGGATACAAATACATATGTTTAACACCCTTGCTTACCTTCAGTACCATCAGCCTCTGCCTGTTCTTCTCGCTGCTTCTGCTTAAACTTCATATTACCATAGTGCATGATGGCACCAGTCAGCTTATAAATGCTGTTCTTCTCTTCTTGAGTAAAGCCCAGCACATCAAAGGCATCCTGAATGAAATCAAAAAATATAAATCGAGTATATTCTGTTATAGGTTGATACAATGTTTAAACAAACATATCAAAGAGTCAGCTCACATCAGTGGCCATCAGCTCTTCAGAATCATTGATAGAGGCTACTGTTGTCTCTCCTTGGGAGATGAAGGCGTAGTCATACGGGTTGTTCGTGATAAGCAGCATTTCTAAAAAGATATTCACAAAATAGAAACTATTTATTTTATGTTACAGTGCATAATACAATACAATATTTGAAACAAACAGATGTCCATGTCACATATGCATGTATATTATAAACTTACCCAGGAGTTCAGGCTTCACCTGTGACAGTATCTGGTAGAAAATGTGGTAGTCCCTCTCAGCTTTAAGCTGATAGGTTACACGAGACTTTTCCAAAAGATCTGTGAAGAGGTATAATATATGTTATGTTTGTTGTATGAAATATAAAATACTTGCTGTGCTGTTTCTACAGGTTTAGGTTTAGTTTAACTATTGCTACACTATCCCTCCATAGTGATCATTACATATTCAACATTGGTTTACGCACAAATAACACTTAGATATATGAGAATTTAATTAAATTAATGTTACTATTAATTTGTTTTTAGGGGTTACAGCAATATACTCCTGAGTTCAGTTCTCTGTATGTAGTCTGCACATTCTCCCATCCCATGGATGAATTTAGTTTAACTTACAAGTCTCAATGTCAGCAGAGGCCAGCTTTCCTCGGTTGTCAAAATGAATTCTGATGAATTTACCCTAGGAGGAGTAGTGTTCATTTATAATTATCATATGAAAAAAGTGAGACTCTTTCAATTAGTGATAATCAAGTAGCCTCACTGCAGTAACACAGACACTCACAAATCTGGATGAGTTGTCATTCCTGATGGTTTTGGCATTCCCAAAGGCCTCAAGAGCAGGGTTAGCCTGAATGATTTGATCCTCCAGAGTGCCCTGGTTTGGTTAAATTAAAACCAAATAAATCAAATAAAGTACTTTGACTTGATATTTTGGTTGTACTGTATTAAGAAAATAAATGCATAATACAGACCTTCTTCTCAGCAGCTGCATCTTTCTTTCCACCTGGGACTGCAGCAATGCTGGCAAAGTACTGGATGACACGCTTGGTGTTGACAGTCTTTCCAGCACCAGATTCTCCACTGAGTGAGACACAAAGTTTTAGACTAAGACTTATGACCCATTAATACTGAAGAGGTTTTTGTTGGCTATGTGACTTACGTGATGAGGATTGACTGATTTTCTCTATCTGTCAACAAGAGAGATTTTTCAAATTATCAGTGAAAAGTTTGATTATATCAGAGTTGAACATTTCAACAAGTTCAATGCTTAAAATGGATGATTTACCTGATAGCATGTACTGGTAAGCATTGTCAGAGATGGAGAAGATATGAGGAGGAGCTTCACTCCTCTTCTTTCCTCTATAGGCAACAACCACTTCTTGGTTGTACACTGGCAGCCACTTGTAGGGGTTGATAGTCACACAAAAGAGCCCAGAGTAGGTCTGCCATATTGAGGGGTAAAGGATAGTGGTCTCAGATCCTGACATTTATTATGAATGAAGAAAATTTACAGATTACTCAGGTTTAAGTTGTTTTACATAAATCATCCATGCTGCATAACGCTCTTTGAGGTTAAACAGCACAGCCGGCTCATGGAGGAAAGTGAACATGGCCATGTCTTCAATTTTATCAAACTTTGGCGGGTTTTGAGGGTGCACATCACACTCCTTCACTGTGACAGTCTGCAGAGAGAAATAACACATTCTCAGACAAATCTTATAGTAGCATTTGAACTGAACTAAATTGGTATGATGTACATACCTTTCCAAATTCAGTATTAGCAGTGACTTTGTCACCGTCACGACTGGTGATGGAAGCCTTGACGTACTCAACCTCGGGGTCGGGAACAAAACACTCCTTCTTCATGTCAAATTGACGGGTTTGGGCTTCTAGACGTTCCTTATCTGACTTTCTAAGAAAAGAAGCAGCTGGTCCAAACTCTGCCATGGCGGCGTCACCCATTTTTCAACCTTTTAAAAACAAAACATATTTTACAGCTGGAATCGTCTTTGGATACACACATATGACCCAATGATCATTGTAAGACCAAGGAGAACACACACAAGACAAAGGTAAAAAAAAAAAAAAAGACATAGTTAAGCAATCCAAGTTAGTCTTCCAAGTTTTATATAGACCAATTCAAAAACAATATTTCCAGTCAAATACAGAAATAAATAAGTTTAAATGGATGTCTCATGCAGATGTTCTTTATGAGCACGAATTTGACTCCAAAATGGGAATATAAGAGAAGGCATTTATTTGTTACTCACATATGCACATGACAACAGAAAATAATAACAGTTAACAGTTGTTCTTTTATGTAGCTGTAAATTTTACCTGAGGTGTGTCACTCCACAGGGACTTGGGATCTGTGCTATTTATATTTAGTGGACAGAAGCAAACCAAATGTCATGTTACATCATAATTTAATAAACACTGTAATAATGAGACAACAATATCTGTATATAAGACTCATTTTAAAATAAACTAGAACAAACATTCTTGAAAATATCTATTTACTCACATACAATGTAGCAGTTTCTTACCTTTAACTATCAACCTTTGTCAAGTGAAATGATGGATCCAGTGGCTGACACCACGCTGCCCCTCCATTAATAAAGGTTGTTAGTCAACCAAATATGGGGATGAATATCAGAGAAATGGCATCCAGGTTGCCTATCACAAAAAGCATTCTCCGAATTGGGTAAAGCCTAGCGCTGCTATTTGTTGCTCTCACCTTGAGAACGACAGACTAACACATCAGACGGGACATGACAAAGAAAGGGAAAGGCAGGAGGTGGGGGAGCAGTGACAGGCTGCAGTCTATCAACTGATTCTCTTTTGTCCCAGTAAGTTATATGAAGTAGTTTTCAAGTATTGATGAACAGTCAGAGTGGCAGTGGCAGTATAAATTAATTTAAAGCTAGAAATGAAATTATTATTATTGTTAATTAAAGTGTTTTTGTTTTTGTATATTAGATAAATCAATTAATGACTTATTAGGGCATACTTATTATCAGAGTAGAAAAATCCTTTCCACACTACATTTGTGATAATCTTAAATCAATCTTGATTCAATTATGTATGCTCCATAAAAGCAGTAGTAATGTTTGTATTCTTTCCTTTTTCAAGAGGAAACACATTAATCAAACTAGTTATATTAATGGCATTTTGTTGCTTGAGATAGATCCACTGTGTTTTATAATAATGTTAAATAAAGTACTTTATAATGTGTGGTTTATTCATGGAAGACGTATCATAGACTGCATATATACACTTTAAAAATAAATTAAGTAGGCTAGTAGGCAAGCAGGATTTATAGGACATCACATATCTTCTAAAGTTCAACAATAGTCTGTCAAGTGATACGGTGTGAAATACATTTCAAGAGGGAGAATAAAGAGCTGCAGCTGTTGTCTACACAGAGGCAAGACAAGGCCAAGGTCACAGCTGTGAGATCCTTTCATTATCACTCACCACTGTTCAGATATATGTCCTTTAGTCTTATGGTCACCTGGCATTGTTTCCCTTTTTTCTTTAACAACAATAGAAATGTTCAGAGACTATGCAATCCAACTTACATAAAATTTACTTGAGCCCACCTTTTTTCAATCTTTTTAGTGACCTGGAACCTGGCATAAGAGTTCTTCACCTAAAATAAACATAAACATATTTGACGTCTTTCTCCTTTTTCCCCCTGTTTGAAACCCAATAAAATTGGTAGTAAGACAGTTGAAATAATTATGATTCTATTTGTGCACTAACCTAAGCAATGGAGGTGACAAAGGACAAAAGAGTACACTTATTTTCTGTTAGCTGATTTTTGTAGGCCTTCATTCTGATATTCTGAAGTGGATGGGTTGCAGGTTGGTGAACTACTGTAGGGTGAAGAATCTCCCCATTAGGAGAGACCACCAATAGGATCCAGGATCCAGGATCTAATGTTAATTGATGTTGATGTTGTGTTTTAGTTTACACATTCAAATGGTCACACACGGTCCAGGTTCATACGACGGAATTGCTGTAGAACAGTTAACCCTTATAATAAATCCTGAGCTCCCTCAGAGCTGTTTAAACACTTTATAATGTTTCATTTGATTTTCTCTGTGCCCTATCATGTTTAAAACTGTTTTTTGTTTTTCTGCTTAAATGTTTTCATGCATACTGGGACCAGTAGAGGTGGATTGAAATGTCCATGTGGGTCTTTAAATAATCTGTTTGGGTGGGAACATGTGGGTTTGATCCATCACTACTGTAGATACTCAATATTTGTGAGTGAGAAAAGAGCAGTTGCATCAGGGTCATAAGAAACAGGATGTAAAATGCAATGTACAATTTAAATTGTCAGAAATCTTCAATAATTTTATTTTAATTGCTTGTTTAACAGCTTGATGTTGGGAATATTTACTGTAAATTTGTAAATTTCCATCATACCACAATCAAACAACCATCAGGGTAACAAGGGTGACAAAAAGCTAGATGTGTACATTCTACATTTTGCAGATGATGATGTTTTGTTTTGCTCTGTGTGCAGTATTAATTATGATAAAAGTATACTTTTCAGGTTGTGTCTGTGTCTGTGTAAAGTGTCTTGGTGTACAATGGTTTTCAATATACATATCAGTTCCAGATCAGGTCAAGGTCAAAGAAATTCCATTGTATAACCGATTTCTTTGAGTGTTTAAAAAAATACAGGTGAATTCCAGAAAAATAAAAACCTTTGTACACATTCAATTGTTCATATTGTTGTAACCTATACTCTAGGCATCTATTTAAAAGATGCCGCTACGAGTGTCCTTGGCCTGCTTCTGTTGACATGGCATTGTTTTCTTCTCTTTATCCTTGAACACAAAGATAACTTGTGAAATTCCTACTGGCTGCCTTTGGGGGCTTGGTAATTCAGAGGACAGCTTGGGGACAGCTTGTGACGCACACAACAGTTTTTTTTATTCTTATCTGACCAGCAGCAACAGGTGATAAGCCCACTAGAAGCCAATTAAGTACTATATGTACTGTATGAAGGGTAATAATGGATACTGTATTATTTATACAAGATATGATAAATGAATCAAACTAGTTTCAAACATCGTAAGTGATACATACTCTTAAGGAAACTGCAGCAAATCAACCTGAAATTGTCATGAATGATGGCTACAAAAAGGTTTCTGAAATATGTGACATCAACCTTACAAAGCACGCTGACCCGTTATGCAACTGGAACCACAGCAGTCTTCCTTTCTATCACACCACATCTCATCAGGTCTTGTCCCTGCTTGCCTTCATTCAAGAATTCTCATCTCCTTTACTTATCCCTCAATCTATTCCAGGCTCTAGCAGAGTGTGCATCCATCCATTAAAGGTCTCATTCCCAGCTGTCCTCAGCCCTTGTGTCTCTGACTTTTACAATCACATGAACATACAAACGAAGGTGTGAGGCACCTTACCTCACTTAAGTTTGAAACTAGAGTCAACAAAGCTATTGTTAGTATTTGTTCTTTGTTGTTGTGAAAGGTCACTTCTAAGGGGGTGTTGAGGTCTGATGGACGTGAGGAGTTCATGTTCTTTTGCCTCATCTTCTCCTCAGTTGTTCAGACTGTATAGCTGTGTGGACCCTTCCCCTGAGTACTGCTTGTTTTCTGATGAGGCAGTGACCAGAACATGGCGAAATAATGGAAAGGTACTGTTGACCATTTTAAGCTTTTATTGTCTACTTTTTTGGGATGCCAATTTTAAAAACTCGAAGATTTAAACAGCCATAATGTACTCAACTATCAATATTCTATTTAAATTGACGAAATGATGTTCCTTTAATTCTAGATCTGTCTTGGAGGACTGAACCTCTAAATGCACCAAATCCAGATTATCTGCTGTCAGTCAGACTCCTTTGGCAAGTCTGCCTTTTTTCTTCCAGCCGGCCCTACCTTATCTGGCTTTGAAAAGAAGATGCTTGTTACTGGAGAAAGACCGGCCTTCACTGCTGATATGAAGGTTAGTAGTTTGTGTCCAAAATTAGTTGTACTATAATATATAACCGTAATATAACAATCAAACCTCACACTACAGCAGTTTTTACAGTAATACTTCAGCATTTTTTAAGGGGTAAGATTTAAATTTTTTTGTTACATATTCATTGTATGTGTTCAGTTATTTGACAATGGTGACAGTGGGTCTGCACAAACCCCTAGTTCCGCTTCTCACACACAGACTAGGTGTCCATTGTTTCTGTTCTGTAGGTATCCATATTACGCATGTTACCTCCTTTAGTTACCCAAATGTGCAACCTACTTAGGAGCTACTGCAAATGTGTGAAAAAGCTTTAATTAACTAGAAATAAGTTTCTGCAGTTTCTTGGCACTTTCATATTTAATACTGAGAATGTAGACAGATTTTTTTTCTCAGCTGTACTAGTACGCAGACTCTGCTGTACCTTGTGTTTATGCCCACTCATGAGGCTCATATTTGTATTCAAATAGAGAAAACATGAAATGAGATGAGATTAGTTCACTGTAATTAATTTAGAAATACTGTGTATGTGTATAATTTAAATTGGCACATTGCAAGATGTGATACTTTAATCTATACATACCTTTATAAAACCTAAACCATAAATACCTTCCATCCATAATTATTTACCAGCCATGTAGTATTATTAGCAATAGTAAAATAACAGATGGGTGTCAGTCTTAATTGTCTTTCACTAAGGCTCATTTGCTAATGGCATGTACCTGATTAACCAAACTAAAATGGGAGTGCGTGAGCACACTCTGCTGTTGGATCTCTGTAAATGACATTAAGAGTAAATCTAGCAGGCCTGCTTATATGTGAGATAACTTGTGTTATCATTTGGTGCTATATAAATTAAATTAAATTAAAATTACTGTCCATAACACTGAATGCACTTATTATAAGAAACTCTGGATAGGGGGCCAGCTAAATAAATGTAATGTTATGTAATTAAATTACATTCTTGTATTTTTTGGTTTATGGAGGACCAAACATGACATTACTGGAAATGAAGAAGAAGAAATAAATGAAAGAATAAGTTCATGGATTAAATATGCATGTAGATCCCCTTTTTAGTTTCCAGAATCAGGATTCATTTTTCCTTCTCCATTTATTTATGTATTTATTTTCTTTATTATTAAACCTCACTGGTTTTAAAGATTTAGTTTTTGGTGTCCAACAACGGCACGACTGATGAAGCTGACAGTTTTGTCTGTTTTTTTTAGATAGATAATATAGATAATATTTGAGACAAACATATCGTTAGAATTATTGAATTGGCGACCATATTTTGCATATAGGAAAAAATGGACATGCTGCTGAAGGAAACTGCATGTCTTAAAATACAGTTTTTGATAACCATAAAAAATGTATTTAGTAAAACAACACACAACATTTTTTGTATTGTGTATTTCATTTGTTTATTTGATGTTTATTATTGTATTATTACTGTAACATTTATTTCTCAATTTATTTTTAAAAGTAATTCAGTTCTGTTAATTTCAGAAATCTTTTCTCTTTAGTTTTGAACCACAAAAGCCTTTGTCAGTGAAAAGTCAAAAAACAGTTTGAGATGCACATATGTTTATTCTACTGATCAAATATTTAGGGAGACACCATTACACAGGCAACAGGCGCCTCAGAAATGATGTTTAAAGGGAACTTCACTCTTCATCATGTCCTTTCTGAAACAAAAAAAACAAGATAAACAGTGAGTTGATGTTTGATTATGTGAATTATTTCAACATACAGTATAATATAGTAGTAGTAATAGTAATACATTTATTGCCATTACAATGTAACTCATAGGTAAGCAACAAACTATCAGATGAGTTTTTAAAATGTTTAAATGTTTGTACAGTGTATACTGACCTTTGACCCCATATCACGGCTTTTGGCACGTAGCTTGTTGACCTGTGATTCAGCGATGTCAGCTCTCTCTTCAGCTTCATCAAGCTCATGTTGAAGCTTACGGAACTTCGTAAGATTATTGTTGGCCTGTTCCTCCTGTAGAACAGACATACCATATAGGTTACACATTATATATATGCTCAGATAATGCTTAGTTTCACTGGTATGATGCAAGTTTAGTATTTAAATGTCACAGTACTTACAGCCTCCTCAGCAGCTTTCTTATAGGATTTGACCTTCAGCTGCAGCTTGTCCACCAAATCTTGAAGACGTGCTAGATTTTTACGATCCTCTTCTGTCTGCAAATGCAAAAAAGAACCAAAATAAAAACGCATATATATTTTGATTATGACCTATTTCTGACCTTTGACCAGTAAATTATTGTGCATTGGTAATCTGGACAGATCTGAATACTTGATCTCACTAGCTGGAGCTCAGGACATGTGACACTGTAGTGTAATAGTTTACCTGATAGGTAAGTTCCTTCATGCGTCTTTCATACTTTCTTACTCCCTTCACTGCATCACTGGACTTTTTTTGTTCACTTTCCACCTCATTTTCAAGTTCCCTGACCTGTAAGTTGAAAGAGGCAGTCACAACAAAAGTCAGCCAATATCTCTACACAGAGAGCAGCTATTTATTTTAAATGTGTAAATCATGCAAGCAGCCAAAGGCCCAACTTATACTCACCCTGGCTTCAAGCTTCTGAATCTGCTTCTTGCCTCCCTTCATGGCGATCTGTTCAGCTTCATCCAGACGGTGCTGGAGGTCTTTGATGGTTTGCTCCATGTTCTTCTTCATACGCTCCAGGTGAGCGCTGGTGTCCTGCTCTTTCTTCAGTTCCTCTGCCATCATAGCAGCATCAGTAATGGCCTTCTTAGCCTTATCCTCTGCATTTCTGCATTCCTGCACTGCTTCCTCCACTTCAGTCTGAAGCTGGGATGTATCAGCTTCCAGCTTCTTCTTTTGGTTTATCAGGCTAGTGTTCTGGTTTTACATGAATGTAGTATGGAGTTGGATTATGAAAACAGTTGAGGTTAACCAACGTACAGGAATGTATAGATAATTATCTTTATCATACCTGTGAGTGCAGTAGCTGCACCCTCTCACTAACATCCAGCAACTCTTGCTCAGCAAGTTTGCGACCTCTCTCAGTTTGCTCCAGAGCAGACCTGAGCTCTTCCACTTCAGCCTGAAGCAGGTTGTTACGTCTCTCAACAATGGCAATGTTCTCTTTAAGATCATCATTGGCCCGAAGAGAGTCATCAAGCTGTAGCTGAGCATCCTGGAAGAGTATGACATTTATTGTAAATGAAAATGAGTGACAGCACAACACAGCATGTCCTAGGTATCCTTTTGTTAATAAAATTCTGACCTTTAGATGTGAATGAAGACCCTTAAGTTGTTTCTGGGCCTCAGCTGCCTGCCTGTTGGCCTGGCTAAGCTGGATCTCCATCTCATTGAGGTCTCCCTCCATTTTCTTCTTTATACGAAGGGCCTCATTCCTGCTGCGAGTCTCAGCCTCAAGAGAGCTCTGAAGAGTATCCACGGTTCGTTGATGGTTTCTCTTTGCCTGCTCCATCTCTTCATCTTTCTCAGCCAGCTTGCGCTCAATATCAGCCTTAACCTGGTTAAACTCAAGCTGGACTCTGAGAATCTTCCCTTCCTCATGCTCCAGTGATGCCTATTGTGAAATAAAGTTGAAAATTGAATAAATGACTAGTAGTAATCAGTTACCAAAAATGTTCATTGTTCAATTGTTCATAAAGTCCAGCATTAGAACGTACCTCTGCTTCCTCCAGGGCTGTTTGGATCTCAGACTTCTCTTGTTCCAACTGTTTACGAATCTTCTCAAGCTCATGAATACTCTTTCCACTCTCACCGATTTGCTCAGTTAGGTCAGATATTTCCTCTGAATGACAAAAGGAGACACTGTCAATGGTTCAGTCAATAGAGCAAATTCTGCAACAGAGTTGTAAGATGGTGTAACCCTCACCTTGCAGATTCTTGTTCTCTCTCTTCATGGTCTCCAGATGTTCCAGAGATTCTTCATAGGAATTCTTCAGTTTGAAGAGTTCAGTGCTCAGAGACCTGGCATCCTTCTGGGAGCTCTCCAGCTCTGTTTGAGACTCCTCATACTTCTGTTTCCATTCTGCCAAAATCTGAGACATTGTTTATAGTTAGATGAAGAATCTAAAATATTTCCCTAAAGGTCATTGTACATTAGTTCTCCATCTAAAAGAAAAGAAAATTGCCAGATGCATTTTCAGTTTAACCTTGTCAAAGTTTCTTTGCTTCTTGTCCAGAGCAGCAGCAGCAGCATTAGACCTCTCCACATCCACCATGAGATCTTCAATCTCATTCTGCAGCCTGTGTTTGGTCTTCTCCAGTGAGGAACATTTAGCATTCACTGCTTCAACAGCCTCTTCAGCATCCTGCAGACGCTGGGCCAGCTTCTTTCTGCATTATGATTGAATTGATCATAATTGTATTGTTTTATTTTAATTACTTTATTCAGGGTTTCATTTGTAATTGATTATCATTTGCAAACATTGTTCGAGTGAAAATATGTTTTGCTCACTTGGCCTCCTCCAGTTCCTCGGTTCTCTGGATGGCATCAGTTTCATACTTAGTTCTCCACTGAGCCACCTCAGAGTTGGCCTTGGACATGCCGCGTTGCAGTTCAGCCTTCGCCTCCTGCTCCTCCTCATACTGCTCTCTGAGCAGGTCACAGTCATGACGAGCAGACTGCACTGCATGGGCTAATGCATTCTTGGCCTGAAATGAAAGCACATCTTAATGCTTCTCATGTACCAATATTTAGCCTATACTAAATGAGGTTTCACTGCTAGTTGTTCACTACCTTGACTTCCTCCTCAAGTTGTCTCTTGAGGTCTTCAGTTTGTTGAGTATATGATTGTTTTCCTCTGGTGAGTTGAGACACAAGGGAATCCTTTTCTTCAAGCTGCCTCACAAGTTCACCTAATTTTGATTAAAAAAATAAGATGACTACATCATAATATCCCCAAATATAATATCCTTCATAAGATCCCCAAATGACACACCGCTTAAATCAAATGCTTACCATTCTCAGTTTGAAGCTTTGCTTTCTGCATGGAGAAGTCATTGATGATACGCTGTCCCTCTTCTGACTTTGATTTATATTCATTCATCTGGTCGTCTAGACTCCTGCACATTTTCTCCAAGTTATTCTGAAAATGAAAAAACATTCACTATGGTACATAAAAACAGTACTTAAAGTTCTCAGACATCATGCCAGATTTCAGGCATAGAGCAAATTAATTAAATTAATTCACTACTTAGATTTTGGGGACTTTATTAAAAAAAAAAGGCAGAAATTAATTTAATATGCACGACTATGATTTTTGATTTGTGCCCTAGGATAAGCCCATGTTGAAATGCCATGTCTACTGGAGACCAGAATGGACACTAACTCTGTATGGGCCTTTGTGGTTTCAGTGTTTTGCTGTCTCTCCAGTTTTTCTTTTATGTAAGGAAAGAGAAGGTGAGATGGATGCACTCAGAAACTACAGTGCTAGATGCCAATAATACCCATCCACTTAAATTCAATACACTGTTCAAAAGTTATTATACCTTAGACTTCACAATATGTTCCATATTGGAGACCACATCATCCAGCTCCAGCCTGAGCTCACTCTTCTCCTTCTCCAGTTTCTGCTTGACTCTCTGCAGGTTGTCAATCTGCTCTCCCAGGTCAGCAACACTGTCAGCTTGTTTCTTCCTGAGTGTGGCAGCAGTGGCTTCATGCTGCAGAGTGGCCTCTTCAAGGTCTCTGCGAAGTTTCTGAAACTCAGCCTCCCTCTTCTTGTTCATCTCGATCTGGGCAGATGTGGCTCCACCAGCCTCCTCCAGCCTCTCACTGATCTCCTCCAGTTCTCTGGATAAGTCTGCTCTCTGCTTCTCCACCTTGGCTCGAGCAGCTCGCTCTGCTTCAAGCTCTTCCTCCAACTCCTCAATGCGGGCCTAGACCAAAATAAATGTCCATGTTTAAATTGAATGGGTTTCAATTGTGGCTTAAGCCAAATATCACATCGCAGAACAAGAAAATTCACTGCTCGTCTCAAGCATTACCTGCAACTCCTTCAATTTTTTCTGGAGCTGGGCAACCATCGCTTGTTCATCTTCTATTTTCCCACTGAGTTGGCTGATTTCAAAATCTTTTCTGTGGATAAAAAAGTTCAACAAAAAAATGTAAAACTTACAGACTAATGAAAATATAATACTCATGTTTGTGCATATGAAGGTGCAGTTGTCACATTACTTTTTCAGCCTCTCTTCCAGTTGCTGCTTGTCATTCTCCAGGTCCATGATACTCTCTTGAGCTAACTTTAGGTCTCCCTCAAGCTTGCGCTTTGCTCTCTCAAGGTCCATACGGATTTTCTTTTCTTGCTCAAGGGATCCTTCGAGCTGTGGTGGGTGATATTTACAGCTTTTTCGTTACATATATATCCACCATATTACTTTTTTTTTAAGTAATTGTTTTTAAAACATGCCAACACACTCTAATGTACTATGTTCTTACATCATCCACTTGCTGCTCCAGCTTAGCCTTGGCCTTGGTCAGAGTGTTGACTTTGTCTTCTTCACTCTGCAGATCATCCAGCGTTTGCTGATGAGCCTCTTGTAATGCTTTTTTTTCCTTGGTCAACTTGGCGATGATTTCTTCCAAAGCAGCCATCTCCTCAGTCAGGTTCTTTACCTATGGCCAGCAGAAATTGTATCAGTGACTTGAATAAAGGTTATTTGGGACACAGTAATTTAACACTAATTAGAGTTTGTGGTACCTTGTTCTCAGTGGCATGCTTCTCTTTCTCCACTTTAGCCAGAGTTAATTCTAAGTCATCAATGTCTTTCTTCAGCTCAGAACACTCATCCTCCAGTTTCCTCTTCTTAGCAGTTAGTTCTGCGTTCATCTCCTCCTCATCCTCCAGTCTTTCTGTCAGCTCTTTGATTTTTGCCTCAAGTTGAATCTTGCTCTTGATTAGCCCTTCACATCTTTCTTCAGCATCACACAGATTATCTTGCTCCTGTTAAGGATTATTAAAAAGGCACTTTAAAAGGCATACTTAAAGCCATTGCTTGATTCTATTGTTATTTGTAATGTTGACACATTTTAAACATACGGTTTGAACTTGGAGCTGCAGATCATTCTTCTCTTGGAGAAGAGTGACCATTTTTTCTTCAAGTTCCTTCCTACGGGCTTCAGATTTTGCATAAGCCTCTTTCAGTTTGATAAACTCCTCCTTCATGTTGGCCATCTCCTTCTCAGTCTCTGCAGACTTTAAGAGAGGTTTAATCTTGAAATACATCTTCATCCAGGGCCAATTCTTGACCCCCATGAAAGCACGGATGTTCCACTGGATCACCAATAGTGCATCTCTGTGGGCAACAGATTATCATTGTCATTAAAACTGCCCAAACAGGGGAAAAACAAAAATGTAGCTTGAGTGAAAAAAATCTTAAAACAAATACCATCCCTCCCAATGTTCTCCTGTGTTTGATATTTATTGTAATGGTGCATATAACTCCACCTTATGCTTAAGGCATTGGAATTGATTTGTGCATGTACCTGCGTTCTACAATCTTCTGGAATTCAATCCTCGCCAGAACACCTCGTGACCTTGCCTGGATCCTAGTGATAATTAGAGCTAAACGGTCATCTCGCATCTCCTCAAGCAGACCAAGTAGCCCAGCTTTGAAGAACACCTGATTTTTGCAAACACATTAGATCAACAGTTGCAGTCACAAGGGTGCCATGATTTTTATCATATTTTATATTAGCCAAAATGCATATCGTCAAAACTTACCTTGGTGTGCCCCAGTTTGTACTGGTTATGGTCAATATCCAAGGATCCCAAAAGCTTCTCTGAAGCTTTTTTGTTATCAATGAACTGTCCCTCAGGAATAGCACTTGGGTTCAAAATGCGGTATCTTTGTAATGAAGATAAAAGTTTGTTTCAGTTTTTCGCCTCATAAAATATCAAACTAAATATTAAATATTAAAATATGTCAAATAAATCAACTGACACTAAACATAAAGTAAAATGAATCATCAGGTGACAAAAGAAAAAAAAAGTTACATATCAGATGACTAAACAAGTAATGGAGATTTTGATTAGATTAATGTGTTAGATACCCCTCTAGACTACATAATTAAAACAGTAAGTAAGGAAATATTTTATGGTAGAATGATCTCCTTCCCTTCAACAGACAGGGAATCTACAGAAGTATGAGAGAAGACACTGGATGTGTGGCAAACCTTGGTTTCCCATGTTCTAATGTTAATGTTTTTTTCCTTTAATTTGTCACCTATCCTTATACCTGACAGATACCTCTGTTTGAAATCTCCATAGAGGATCCTGTTGGGGAAACCCTTTCTACAGATCCTGATGCCTTCCAGTACACCGTTACAGCGCAGCTGGTGCATCACCAGAGGATTCTCCATAGCCCCAGGAGTCTTGGTCTCATTGGGGATGATGCAGCGTACAAAGTGAGGGTGAGTAGACCTCAAGTTGGTCATCAGCTTGTTCAGGTTTTCCTGTGGGTGCACCACAAAACATAACTGATTGTCAGTTACCATTGTACCAATACAAGTGCCATTATGAATAAACAATATAATACATTATGGTTAAGTCTTCAATCCTCTTGATTAGCTAATTTGTCACAAAACTGTAAATGAGATTGATCTTACCCTGTGTAAGGCTGATACAGTTTGGAAGGATGAACCTTTCTTCTTGCTACCTTTGCCCTTCCCAGCATCTTGAACTAAAATATATATATATATATATTGTTAGTCTTAAAGAACTGATGTTTTTAGATTGTTTTAAACTGTATACCCTGTATACACTGTAGGTGAAATACAGAACAACAAATAGTGGCAGGCGCATGTACAGTTTGCAATTCATATAAAACCGTTCTTCATTAAACAGTTTTAGTCTTATACGACTCTCAAACAAGATACATTGATATTTCATTTTAAACTAAGATATTAGATCATTTTTAAATACACACCTGAATCAGCTCCAGCATAATTTGCAAAGAGTGTAGCAAGCAGTTTAAGATTAGATTTCTGGTACAGTGCAACAACAGTCTCATTTAGAGGATCCTTGTTCTTCACCAGCCAGTTGTTGATATTATAATCCACAGTTCCAGCATAGTGCATCAGGGCAAAATGGGCCTCTGGTTTTCCTTTGACAATTCTGGGTTTCTGGAAGTTGTTTGATTTCCCCAGATGGTTGTCATAGAGCTTAGCTTTAAAGGTGGTATCAGAGGCTTTGGGGAACATGCACTCCTCTTCAAGGATTGACATGATACCCATGGGCTGAGGAGACAAAAATAGAAACATTACAATAATAATAATAATAATAATAATAATAATAAACAAGAAATATTTTTTATTCACGAACATTTAAATTGCCAAGTATCTCACCTTTTCAATCAGGTCAATACAGGCCTGCAAGTCCATACCAAAGTCAATAAAAGTCCATTCAATGCCCTCTTTCTTGTACTCTTCCTGCTCCAGCACAAACATGTGGTGGTTGAAAAACTGTTGCAGTTTTTCATTGGTGAAGTTGATGCACAGCTGCTCAAAGGTGTTAAACTGTAATGAAAAGGTCCACATTTCAATCTGGCTTAATAATTTCTCCTCAAACCAAAACTATTTTACATAGATTATGCATTATTTCAACTCACTTCAAAGATCTCAAATCCAGCAATATCCAGCACACCAATGAAGTACTGGCGGGGCTGCTTGGTGTCCAGGGATTGGTTGATTCTCACCACCATCCACAGAAACATCTTCTCATACACTGCCTTAGACAATGCACTAACAGCATAGTTCACCTGTCAAGGAAATACATAAAAACACTTTAGTCAATATGCAGGACTTTATGTGTTGGTTTTTAAACTAAAATAGACTATTCTCTTACCTGAGCGACATTTTGTCCCTTGGTGACCCACTCATTTCCTACTTTGACTCTTGGGTGACAGAGTCCTTTGATGAGGTCAGCCGAGTTCAGACCCATCAGATAAGCTACTTTGTCAGCATCTGTGAAGAAATAGTGGTATTCGCTGGGTGAAAGGGCCATTATTGCCTATCAACATCCTCATCATTCCACCATACTCTTTGCACAGTTAGCTTTATGTTTCGAAAACAATTTCTTACCTTCTGTGCCATCAGCTTCTGCCTGCTCCTCTCGCTGCTTGGTCTTGAACTTCATGTTGCCATGATGCATGATGGCACCAGTCAGCTTGTAAATGCCGTTCTTCTCCTCTTGAGTAAAGCCCAGCACATCAAAGGCTTCCTAAAAAAGAGCATATATGATCAAATATGCATTTCAGCCATTGTCAACATTAACATGTGAAATTAGAAGGTTCAGCTCACATCAGTGGCCATCAGCTCTTCAGAATCATTGATAGAGGCTACTGTTGTCTCTCCTTGGGAGATGAAGGCGTAGTCATAGGGGTTGTTGGTGATGAGCAGCATTTCTAAAAAGATATTCACAAAATAGAAACTATTTATTTTATGTTACAATGCATAATACAATACGGTATTTGAAACAAACAGATGTCCATATCACATATCCATGTATATTATAAACTTACCTAGGAGTTCAGGCTTCACCTGTGACAGTATCTGGTAGAAAATGTGGTAGTCCCTCTCAGCTTTAAGCTGATAGGTTACACGAGACTTTTCCAAAAGATCTGTGAAGAGGTATAATATATGTTATGTTTGTTGTATGAAATATAAAATACTTGCTGGGCTGTTTCTACAGGTTTAGGGTTAGTTTAACTATTGCTACACTATCCCTCCATAGTGATCATTATATATTCAACATTGGTTTACGCACAAATAACACTTAGATATATGAGAATTTAATTAAATTAATGTTACTATTAATTTGTTTTTAGGGGTTACAGCAATATACTCCTGAGTTCAGTTCTCTGTATGTAGTCTGCATATTCTCCCATTCCATGGATGAATTTAGTTTAACTTACAAGTCTCAATGTCAGCAGAGGCCAGCTTTCCTCGGTTGTCAAAATGAATTCTGATGAATTTACCCTAGGAGGAGTAGTGTTCATTTATAATTCTCATATGAAAAAAGTGAGACTGTTTTAATTAGTGATAATCAAGTAGCCTCACTGCAGTAACACAGACACTCACAAATCTGGATGAGTTGTCATTCCTGATGGTTTTGGCATTCCCAAAGGCCTCAAGAGCAGGGTTAGCCTGAATGATTTGATCCTCCAGAGTGCCCTGGTTTGGTTAAATTAAGACCAAATAATTCAAATAAAGTACTTTGACTTGATATTTTGGTTGTACTGTATTAAGAAAATAAATGCATAATACAGACCTTCTTCTCAGCAGCTGCATCTTTCTTCCCACCTGGGACAGCAGCAATGCTGGCAAAGTACTGGATGACACGCTTGGTGTTGACAGTCTTTCCAGCACCAGATTCTCCACTGAGTGGAAGAGAGACACAAAGTTTTAGACTTATGACCCATTAATACTGAAGAGGTTTTTGTTGGCTTTGTGACTTACGTGATGAGGATTGACTGATTTTCTCTATCTGTCAACAAGAGAGATTTTTCAAATTATCAGTGAAAAGTTTTATTATATCAGAGTTGAACATTTCAACAAGTTCAATGCTTAAAATGGATGATTTACCTGATAGCATGTACTGGTAAGCGTTGTCAGAGATGGAGAAGATATGAGGAGGAGCTTCACTCCTCTTCTTTCCTCTATAGGCAACAACCACTTCTTGGTTGTACACTGGAAGCCACTTGTAGGGGTTGACAGTCACACAAAAGAGCCCAGAGTAGGTCTGCCAACATGAGAGAAGAGTTACAGATAGTAGGAGGATAACATCATGTTACTCAGTATGTATGTTGTTCATAAACCAATGTTTTATAAATGGTCTAAGAGGTTTTATGGTCTTACATAAATCATCCATGCTGCATAACGCTCTTTGAGGTTAAACAGCACAGCCGGCTCATGGAGGAAGGTGAACATGGCCATGTCTTCAATTTTATCAAACTTTGGCGGGTTTTGAGGGTGCACATCACACTCCTTCACTGTGACAGTCTACAAAAAAAAATTATACTTTTTAAAGTCCAAACTGAATACATGTAGAAATATGTACATCATGCAGAACCTGAAATGAATTTACCTTTCCAAATTCAGTATTAGCAGTGACTTTGTCACCATCACGACTGGTAATTGTTGCTTTGACGTACTCAACCACAGGGTCAGGAACAAAGCACTCCTTCTTCATGTCAAATTGACGAGTCTGGGCCTCCAGACGCTCCTTGTCTGACTTTCTCAGAAAAGAAGCAGCTAGCCCAAACTCCTTCATGGCGGCATCACCCATTTTTCAACCTGTTACAGAGTTCCAATTTTGAGAAATTACTGGAGATAGTATCATCAATAACATAAAGCAACATCATGTATTCAGAATTATTCTAAAATATGTACAATAGACTTGTGTAACAACTTTTCATGCATTTCATTAGCCATCAGGATACCACATGTGCAGTAATGATAAGTTAGATATTATTATCACAGTATTATTTCTGCAGACTGTTTTGTATGCAATCTCTTAATCACGTAAATCAAAGAGTACATAAAAAAGCAAAAATGTAATGTAAGTCCTGACTGAAATTGGTGGTATTGTAGTCATCATATTAAAGACTTTTCAGATAAAAATTAAAAGTGGCTTTTACCTAGGGTGGATTAGGAGTCCAAAGGAAACCTGGGTCAGTACTCTTGCTATTTAAACCCAATAACAAAGCAAAACATATTTTATTGCAAAGAACATGTGAAGCATATTACTACAACTTTATCCCAAACATGTTATAGTTAAGACAGCAAAGGTCAAGACTGTCACATTTCTAACCCATACCACTGATAAATATCTTGCTTACCTTTAACCGTCAACCTTTTATCAAGTGAAGTGACGAGCCCTGTAGCTCACAGCAGCCCTCCTTCCATTAATAAAGGTTGTTTATCCACCAAATATGGGATGAATTTTTGGAGAAAGGTTGCACATTAAAAAAAGCGTTCTCCTAATCGGGCAGAATGTACTGCTGCTATTTGTTGCTTTCACCTTGTGACAAACAAGGCGAGGGCAATACATGGTGCAGAGAAAGGGGAGGGCAAGAGATGGGGATCAGGGACCGGCTCAGTAACAAGTGACTCTTATTTTATTCATATACATCAAAAGAGGTCATTTTATCTAATTTCTTAATAGTTACTGACTTGATTCAATTAGATATGTTAGGTGTGATTTCATAGTTTTTCATATTTACCTTGTTTGTGATTGTTTTAGCAGTTTTATTTGGTATTTTATGTCTTGATGTCATTTTCATGTGTACATGATGGATGTAATAAACTGATGGCAAGTAACATGAACCTTTATAATCATATATTTAGTCTGCTTTAGTTATTTATCAGCTACATATTTAACCATATATTCAAATCCAAATGTTCAAACATGAAAGTGAGTCAATCTATTCAAATTCACATTCATAAGCAAAATCAAAAAGCTAAGCCAAGCTGCTGAGAGACAACAGGATCCACTTTCTTTTCCATGATTCTTAATGTTCTCCCAACAGCACAAGTCAATTCAGTGTCTCCATTCTAAATCCCAGACGTGGATTATAGACAACACAAGTTCAGTGACTTAATAAAACTAATTTGTTCTTCTATTCTTAATCAAAAAGATAAAGTTCAGTGAAGGTCAGTCATGTGAAGGGTGGTGAAATGTATTTCTACAGCCTTTGCTGAGACAATAAAGTGTTGCAGCTGTTGTCGAGTGAGAGCTAAGGTCAGGGACTTTAAATTATCACTCACCACTGTTCTGCCCAGCAAAGTCTACGCCCTTTGTCTCATAGTGTCGTCATGGCATTGTTCCCTTTCCTTTGGCCTTGAGGACAAAGATAACCCTGTGAAATTCTTGGCCTGGATTTTTTTCTCCCTGATTGAGAAGGGCATCCTTTGACGGCAGCAACAGTAGCTGAAGTGCAGAGTCTGGTGTCATGGTGGATAAGGGGTAACAGGTGCATGGCACAGTGAACTTTCCCAGAAACCTCACTTTATTCTAAAGCACAAGTTTCATCTTTTATTTTCATTCATACATAGGGAGACCATAGCCTTTTCTCAATCTGCTTTTATGGAATGTCAATTGAAAATATAAGCCTAAATCTTTTGTTATGTTAGTCTTTCTTGGAATATAACTAGCTATCCTTACTCATTCCTTATGAAACTATTACAGCGTTTTTGTCAGATAAGCATTATGTTCAGCACCTTGCGAAAGTTCAACAAAATGTGCTTTTTTCATTTCCAGATAACTAAATTCTTGCAGAAACCTTCCGTGTGTTTCTGGATCTCATCCTCTTTCTCGCTGTATGAGCACAGAGTTGTAACTGGATTCATCTAAGGTAAGGCCAATTTTTGGCAGCTAAAATCTTTTGATGGAAAGAACAAATAGTGTCACCTTGATATACTATTGTTGGTGGTGTCTGCTAATTAATCCTAAACCATGTCTAAACATCACAGTCCTTTATGTTAAGCAGAGAGCATAGAAACCTAGTACAAATGTAATGATGTTAAAAAGTTGTTAAGTCTTCAGCAGGGTAAGTAGGGTCAGCAGGAACATGATGGAATGTGGATAATAAAGAATAACAATGCAATTTCTTTACTGTATCTCCAAATATCTAAACCCCTTTAAGGACAGGCCATGTGAGATCAAGGTCAGCATGCACTGCTAGACAAGTGTCAAGCAGATGTCCACCCCTCACTTGTCTCCCTCTGCCAGCACAAGAACTACAGCATCATACCCTCCTGCTGCTGTGGATGAACGAGGTATGATGAGGCTAGATTCAGCTGCATGGCAGATTTTGTGAAATTTGCTTATATTGTCATTAGATTCCACATTTTTTAATTTAGTTATTTTAGTTTTTGTAGTCAGTTATGTTGTATTTTGTTTAATTTGTAATTTGCTTCACTATATGACACAGTTTTGTTCATGTGCCTAAGCAATAGTCAAGAGTGCTTTACTGCATGTTATACTGTCTGGTGTTGTCTTGTTATAATATGGCAAATGTTAATTGAAATGTTCAAATTTATAACTGTGTTCCACTGTTATACATCACATGGGTTCAAACTCTTCATACATGTAATCTGTATATGTATCACTTTTTAAGTAATATGTTGGGTAGAGGTATAATTTGTCATCAGTAGTTAGATGTTTAAAATGAATGCACTGAACATCTAAAATGCCAGTAGAGGTGAAGATGCACCATTTATCTACAGGTAAACTGTACATTAAAATTTGAAATTCCATTTAGAAGAATATTTTCAGTAGCAGTAGTTTTTGCTGGTCCACGAATATTACATTCTTTAAAAAATAAAATGGCATCTGCTACATCTGCTATTTTTTAACCTTTAAGACCAGAGATAAGCAATTTTTAGTCTGAAAAGGCCATGCCTTGTTGTTTCTAACCATTTTTGATATTTCCTTTTGGATATATAGTGATCCTGGCAATGTCTGTATTCTGGCAATATCACTGGCAGATTTTTTTCACTTGATTTTGGACTATACTACTCACTCATTTGTGTAGTGTTTGTATTGATATACTCTCCAGGCCTGTTCATGTTGCACACGCTAACATGACACCTCAGAACATTTGTTAAAAGCCTATTAATAGCACTTCTGTTAATGGAAGCATCTCATACAACACCATAAAGGAAATGTTTTTTTTTTTTTGCTCATTGGGATTTTGTTCTACAGTGTTGACCATGTAAAGTAATTCTCAAGTTGCATTCAACCACTGTGGGCTTTCAAAGGCACAACACAATCATGTGTCCTTAAATCTGACATTTTAACTGCCATAAAATTATGAGGAATCTATATTTGCATATCTATATTTGTATTACTATGACCGGGATGAAGAAACAGTGAAATAACACTTAAACCATCATGAGCTACTTTCCACTGTTTTCTTTGAGGGTTAGCTGTTCTTTTCTTTTTTCAATTTGTTTAGGAAGGGACATTTACTAACTCAAATACAAAATTTAAAAAAAGCATATAAAATTTCATAAAAATTCAATATTGTTATGATATATTGTTCACCTAATGTATCATAACCCTAGATTGAATTGGATTTACACAGAACAAAATCTGTGTTCTGCTTTGTTTTATTCCTGGGGCATACAGTATAAATGTGTACTGTAGGTAGGGACAACATGACAAAAATAAACATACCAAATATTTTAAAATCTGACTAACGAGTATTGACACTAATAGGATTCATGGGTGCCTTGAAGAAAAATAATCTGTACGATTTTCGGAAACATTCCTGCAACAAATATCAAGTGAGAGAACGGTTCAGAATGTCAGCACAGGGTGGCAGGAGTGAGCTACCGAACATTAGCAACCCTTCTCCATTGAAGAGCCTCCATAGAAAGTGAACACATGACGATTGATTGGCTGGATGTTTGTTGCCTAATGCAGATAAATGTGCATATGTGTTACTTCAGTTCATTTTGTGTTTCCTAATTCTAATCCTTCTCATGTCTGATATACTGAATATACTGAAATACATTTATTGGGTGATTTTTCATTGGTGATGAAGTGAACGCTGGTGAATTTAACAAATCGATTCTGCCTAAAATAAATGAGGAATCTACACATTAATTTGAATGCACTTTGCTTTATTCTACAGAGTTACAGTACTTTGAAGACAAGGGGGACTACAGCACAGGAGATCCCAAAGGTCTTAGGTGGCCGTCCGTGAGTTTCACTCCTCATCTAGCCCTTTCTGTGATGAAGAATGATAAGAGAGCAAACAAAGAGAGACTGATTACTGAGAACC
Source organism: Larimichthys crocea (assembly GCF_000972845.2). Taxonomy (NCBI): domain Eukaryota; kingdom Metazoa; phylum Chordata; class Actinopteri; family Sciaenidae; genus Larimichthys; species Larimichthys crocea. The sequence goes on along the minus strand of NC_040020.1, from coordinate 15,428,326 downwards.
AATGAGACTCAACAAGTGTTACACAAGGTAGTACACAAGAAGCAGATTTTTTTCTGCAAATTATTCATTCATAATTCAGATTCATCTGTAACAAATCACTAGCTTGTATGACAAGTAAGTGACTGAGCTCAACATGAAGACGGGTTCTTCTCTTAGCATTCCTTTATCATAGTATTTTGTCTTGGACACAAATCATATAAAATGTTTGAAAATTCTTGTAGGATTGGTTGAATCTAGGGATTTAGACATACATGTATACTAGAATTTATATTAATCCTGATATTTAAAATCAATTACTAAACTCATTACTAAAATATCACACTGATGTTGTTATTATTGTTTAGGTTTCTCTTTTTGGAATCTGACAGAGGACCTTTCTTGTACTTTGCAAATGATTTATACTTCATACTGTAAACTTTTTATATTCCTGCACAAACTGTTTACCTCTTTCATTTAAATAAAATAATATAATATATATAATTTCAACAACTTACACCTTTTTGCAGTTAACAGTTACAATATCATTGTGACTAACCTATTAACATGAAGTAATGCAACATAAAAACAAAGTTCAAAATAAAGTTGATTGATACAAAATCTGGTCTGGTTTGTTTATTACCATTAAATAATGAGGAGTTTGGTAACAGTTTTGCATTACAAATAAAACAACTTGAAATGAATGACATTGAAATGATATGAGAATAATTAAAAAGTATTGTGCAATACTGTCGAGGCAATACTGTCGAGGCAGTAGCCAGTATGTCAAGTGTTGTGTTGGAATGTAGAGTAGCTCTTTACCTTTGACCCCACATCACGGCTCTTGGCACGCAGCTTGTTCACCTGAGACTCAGCAATGTCAGCTCGCTCTTCAGCCTCATCCAGCTCATGCTGCAGTTTACGGAACTTGCTCAAGTGAGTATTGGCCTGCTCTTCCTACAGGGATCAACAAAACACATTACACAATATTGTACCATGACAAATGTGAACCTGAGAGTACATTTAAGCCTCAACTGATCATTTACAAAGGAAAGATTGCTGAGGACACGTCACAAATAAGAAACAACAAGCCCACACTTACAGCCTCCTCAGCAGATCTCTTGTAGGCTTTGACTTTCAGCTGCAGCTTGTCAACCAGATCCTGCAGACGCACAGTATTCTTGCGGTCTTCCTCAGTCTAAATAAATCAAGGGAATAGGAGACTCACAGGTTTAATAAGAAGTATTCTCTCTCATTAATAAATACATTTAAAAAAATCTTAAATACACATGTATGTGTATATATACACCCACACACATGTATACATCTATTTCTATAAATATATATATATATATAAAAGAAAAAAAATCACCTGGTATGTGAGCTCCTTGATGCGTCTTTCATATTTACGGATTCCCTTCACTGCCTCACTGCTTTTCTTCTGTTCCAACTCCACCTCATTCTCCAACTCCCTTACCTGAAAACATCAGAAAGTAATTTAGTGGAAATTCTCTAGTTCACAAGGAGCGAAGCACAAACCCGCTTTCATGAATATATTTTAACATATACATAAATAACTGTGGAAGATGGGTGGAAATCTCCAACAGTATCTGTACAGTACCTGTCCATAATCAAACAGCGGAAAGACAGAGTTAGTGAGGATCCTGGTGAAGGAATTAGATTATCTAGCAAACCAATGACATGTATACTGTCCTCAGGATGGTGAAGACCAAGAGCCAAATGGCCAAGAAATTATGGCATAATACGGTTGTTTAATGTCTGCTGGTTGTGCAAGAAGGCTGTTATGTGTATTGGTAAATTTCTCTCACCCTGGCTTCAAGCTTCTGCAACTGCTTCTTGCCTCCCTTCATGGCGATCTGTTCAGCTTCATCCAGACGGTGCTGGAGGTCTTTGATGGTTTGCTCCATGTTCTTCTTCATACGCTCCAGGTGAGCGCTGGTGTCCTGCTCTTTCTTTAGCTCCTCTGCCATCATAGCAGCATCAGTAATGGCCTTCTTGGCCTTTTCCTCTGCATTTCTGCATTCCTGCACTGCTTCCTCCACTTCAGTCTGAAGCTGGGATGCATCCACCTCAAGTTTCTTCTTCTGGTTTATCAAGCCAGTGTTCTACATATTTTTGAGATGTAGCATTTTTGAATGTGAGAAAATACTATTGCTGCACTAATTACAAATTACAAATAGTAATACTTTTGAGTCCAAGGAATACAGTCAACCATCTGTGGTGGTTGCAATAAATGATTAAGTCTTACCTGTGAGTGCAGTAGCTGCACCCTCTCACTAACATCCAGCAACTCTTGCTCAGCAAGTTTGCGACCTCTCTCAGTTTGCTCCAGAGCAGACCTGAGCTCTTCTAGTTCAGCCTGAAGCAGGTTGTTACGTCTCTCAACGATGGCAATGTTCTCTTTAAGATCATCATTGGCCCGTACAGACTCATCCAGCTGAATCTGACAATCCTGAGTGAAATTACAATGTCCACATTAATAATTATATTCAGTTCAAACTGAAAACATCTTTAGAAATTAAGGTTTTTCATTTCTGGTTTACCTTCAAATGCGCATGAACAGATTTAAGTTGTTTCTGGGCCTCAGCCGCCTGCCTGTTGGACTGACTTAGTTGGATCTCCATCTCATTGAGGTCTCCCTCCATTTTCTTCTTTATACGAAGGGCCTCATTCCTGCTGCGACACTCAGCTTCAAGAGAGCTCTGCAGGGTGTCAATCGTCCTCTGCAGGTTCCTCTTGCACTGCTCCATCTCCTCATCTTTCTCAGCTAGTTTGCGTTCAATATCAGCTTTAATTTGATTGAACTCAAGCTGGGCTCTTAGAATCTTGCCCTCTTCGTGCTCCAGGGAGGCCTGATAGACAAGAGGGTACAGAGTTATATATAAGAGTAGAGTATTCATTCAGTTTCACTCATCAAAGAGAGTCCGTACCTCAGCTTCCTCAAGAGCAGAGTGGATCTCGCTCTTCTCCTGTTCAAGTTGTTTCCGTAATTTCTCTAGTTCATGGATGCTCTTTCCACCCTCGCCAAGTTGCTCAGTGAGGTCAGAAATCTCCTCTATGGAACATCAAACAGTGTGATTAGGATGGCTTTACAATTTTATTTTTTGTACAATATACTGTATCTGCAGAAACTTGGACACTGGTATCCTGGTATGAGATCTTACCCTGCAAGTTCTTATTCTCTCTCTTCATGGTCTCCAGGTGATCCAGAGACTCCTCATAAGAGTTCTTCAGTTTGAAGAGCTCAGTACTCAGAGACCTGGCTTCCTTCTGGGAGCTCTCCAGCTCACACTGAGACTCCTCATACTTCTGCTTCCACTCAGACAGGACCTACAGTAGACAAATAACAAAATCCGTGAATTGAAGATAGCTCACCTTTTATGAAAGACTTTCAAAACAACTCTCCACAGTGGAGAACATATCAAATTCATGCTAAATATAAACAAATTTGCACGATAGGTGTTAATTAGACGTACTTAGAGTTGGTGAAATGTTTCATCTCGACATATGCTCCAATGTCTTTTTTTGATGCTACCACTGGAGGGAACTCTACTACTCACTGTGGCTTTAACAGCCGTCATTAAGGTTCAATGAAATTGCCTTATAGTATTCTGTAGCTCCAAGATGTAAGTTAATAGGTCAAACTCATGATTTCCTGATATTTTTGCTGGTCCAAAGGCTACACCTGTTGATGGCGGTTATTAGTGGGTAATTGGTTGGTGGTTACAAATACTTTGGAGTACTTTACCTTGTCAAAGTTTCTTTGCTTCTTGTCCAGAGCAGCAGCAGCAGCATTAGACCTCTCCACATCCACCATGAGATCTTCAATCTCATTCTGCAGCCTGTGTTTGGTCTTCTCCAGTGAGGAACATTTAGCATTCACTGCTTCAACAGCCTCCTCAGCATCCTGCAGACGCTGGGCCAGCTTTTTCCTTTAGAAATCAATCATTCAAACAATTCAATATCTGTGCAGCTGTTCTTGTTGTATAAATCATAATAAATTCAACTACTATGACTGGCTGCTTGATCATCTAACAGACAAACTTTTTGTTCGTCTTACATTTTAGTAGGAACATAACACAAACAAAAAGCTGATCTGCTAGACGAAGTAAAATGTCTTTTTAGGGATTACATATGACATCATGAATTTGGATCTCAAACTATCTTACTTGGCCTCTTCCAGTTCCTCGGTTCTCTGGATGGCATCAGTTTCGTACTTAGTTCTCCACTGAGCCACCTCAGAGTTGGCCTTGGACATGCCGCGTTGCAGTTCAGCCTTTGCCTCCTGCTCCTCCTCATACTGCTCCCTGAGCAGGTCACAGTCATGACGAGCAGACTGCACTGCATGGGCCAGGGCACTCTTTGCCTGTTAAAATAAAATTATGACATTATATTACATTATTATATTATAGTATCACTGTAATATACATAAGTTAGAAATCACTGTCACTGTGCAGTAAAAGTAAATTTCACCTTGGTCTCCTCTTCCAGTTGTCGCTTTAGGTCTTCTATCTGTTGAGTGTAGGACATTTTTCCTCTTGTCAGTTGAGACACTAGAGAATCCTTCTCCTCCAGTTGCCTTGAGAGCTCACCTAGTATTTTAGCAAAAAAGAGTTTTATTGTCCATGTGCTAACAAACTTTGTATCACCAATAATTTTAAAGAGATTTTATCTGTTTTCTCAGTAAATCTTCATGAATTTCATAATTTGAGCTATAAAATCCGTGAAGTAGAATTAATGTACCATTTTCAGTTTGAAGTTTAGCTTTTTGCATATTGAAGTCATTGATGCAGCGTTGAGCTTCTTCAAATTTGGTCTTGTATTCATTCATCTGATCTTCAACGGTCCTGCATGTCTTCTCTATATTTGTCTAGATTTAACATTTAAAAAAAAGAAAAATACTTATTATACATCAAATACAGACAGTTCAATCTGTGCAATGTCAACAGTTTAAAGTAGTTTGTCATTTTAGCCAACCTTAGTCTTCACAATATGTTCCATATTGGAGACCACATCATCCAGCTCCAGCCTGAGCTCACTCTTCTCCTTCTCCAGTTTCTGCTTGACTCTCTGCAGGTTGTCAATCTGCTCTCCCAGGTCAGCAACACTGTCAGCTTGTTTCTTCCTGAGTGTGGCAGCAGTGGCTTCATGCTGCAGAGTGGCCTCTTCAAGGTCTCTGCGAAGTTTCAGGAACTCAGCCTCCCTCTTCTTGTTCATCTCAATCTGGGCAGCTGTGGCTCCACCAGCCTCCTCCAGCCTCTCACTGATCTCCTCCAGTTCTCTGGCTAAGTCTGCTCTCTGCTTCTCCACCTTGGCTCGAGCAGCTCGCTCTGCTTCAAGCTCTTCCTCCAACTCCTCAATGCGGGCCTGTAGAGACAGAACTATTCAGTTGTTGCTTACTATTGACTGTTTTACCAGTTTTAATTACACACAATTGGTCATTACCTGGAGCTCTTTCAGTTTCTTTTGAAGCTGAATGGTTATGGCCTGCTCATCTTCTATTCTATTGTTGAGCTGACTGACTTCAAAATCTTTCCTGTTGTTAAAAAACAGTAGTTATTATAACAGCTGGTCATATGCTCTGCTTGTATATGTACATATTGTGTGTGTATGACATATACAATAATGTGTTTACTTTTTCAGATGCTCTTCAAGTTGTTGCTTGTCATTCTCCAGGTCCATTAGGCTCTCCTGGGTTAATTTCAAGTCTCCCTCCAGCTTCCTTTTGGCTCTTTCAAGATCCATCCGAACCTTCTTCTCTTGTTCCAGTGAACCTTCAAGCTGGGTAATATTATGACAGATAGTCAAACAGTTTTCCCCCGTATGCAAGGAGTATTATGTTTTTGCTAAACACATGAAACTGTGGACATAACACATAGTAGAAACCTTACATCATCCACTTGCTGCTCCAGCTTAGCCTTGGCCTTGGTCAGAGTGTTGACTTTGTCTTCTTCACTCTGCAGATCATCCAGCGTTTGCTGATGAGCTTCTTGTAAGGCTTTTTTTTCCTTGGTCAACTTGGCAATGATTTCATCCAGAGCAGCCATCTCCTCAACCAAGTTCTTAACCTGTGAAATGAGAAATATACATACAAAAAACAGGTTAGAAACATGACTTATACATTCTTATATAGCATTTGTATTAATAGAAATATTAATAGCTAACTCATTCCCATACCTTGTTCTCAGTGGCATGCTTCTCTTTCTCCACTTTAGCCAGAGTTAACTCTAAGTCATCAATGTCTTTCTTCAACTCGGAACACTCATCCTCCAGTTTCCTCTTCTTAGCTGTAAGTTCAGCATTCATTTCTTCTTCATCCTCCAATCTCTCAGTTAGTTCTTTGGCTTTTGCTTCCATCTGAATTTTGTGTTTGATCAACCCCTCACATCTTTCCTCTGCATCCGCAAGATTATCTTGCTCCTAAAACATATGAATTACAATATGCGGACATATTTTGCATTTATTAGTTTTCATATGGTATGTACTGTTTGGTGACATTTTTACATAATAATATTAAGAATGCTGTCTTTAGACTTACAGCCTGAACGTGGAGCTGCAGGTCATTCTTCTCTTGGAGAAGAGAAACCATTTTTTCCTCTAGTTCCTTTCTACGAGCTTCAGATTTTGCATAAGCCTCTTTCAGCTTCAGGAATTCTTCCTTCATGTTGGCCATCTCCTTTTCTGCCTCAGCAGATCTCAACAGAGGTTTGATCTTGAAGAACAGCTTCATCCAGGGCCAATTCTTGACCCCCATGAAGGCACGGATATTCCACTGGATCACCAACAGTGCATCTCTGTCAGTAAGATAGACTCAAGTTATTACTACCACTTAACACAAAACAGAATCATCGTTGAAAAATAATTTCCATGGTTTTATTTTATTTTAAATTCTTCTGACCTCCTTTCAACAATCTTCTGGAATTCCACTCTTGCCAGCAGACCTCTTGATCTAGCCTGGATTCCAGTAATGATGAGTGATAAACGGTCATCCCGCATTTCCTCCAGCTGCCCAAGAAGACCAGCCTTGAAGAACACCTTTGGGATCATGTCACAGAATGTAAGTATCCTCCAGGTGTTACATGAGAGCTTGCACTCTGAGACATAACATGTAGCTTTATATAATTTTTGAAAGAAGAAATACATTGTTCACCAAAAAGAGAGTTCATTTGCTAAGGATTTAAATTGTAGTTCCAGGTCTATTTGGTCAAACCGAACCTTATCATGGCAAATACTGCCTTTATTTTTCACATAATATTTCATAAACCTAAGTTAGAAATTGTTGGCATTGTTCAGTGAGTCAGTTTTGCTGACTCTTCTTGACTTGTGTTCTTGTATTTTACCACTTTATATAGACAAGTCCTTTCAACTCCTTATTTACCTTTGTGTGTCCAAACTTGTACTGGTTGTGATCAATATCCAGAGAACCAAGAAGTTTCTCAGCTCCCTTTCTGCTGTCAATGAACTGACCATCAGGGATGGCAGCGGGATTTAGGATGCGATATCTGAAAGACAAAAATAAAATTTATATTGTATTACATTATTAATTATATTTAGCTTCTGCATGGAAATATAATTTCCTAATCAGTATCTTAAATTAAATAATACCTCTGTTTGAAATCTCCATAGAGGATCCTGTTGGGGAAGCCCTTTCTGCAGATCCTGATGCCTTCCAGCACACCGTTACAGCGCAGCTGGTGCATCACCAGAGGATTCTCCATGGCCCCAGGAGTCTTGGTCTCATTGGGGATGATGCAGCGTACAAAGTGAGGGTGAGTAGACCTCAAGTTGGTCATCAACTTGTTCAGGTTCTCCTGTGGAGGTAATTAAACCATGTGTTAAGCACCCAGTTTAGGTGATTATTGTCTATTGTCACAGTCTCAGGTGTCCATATGAAGAATCACGTCACACATTAATGATTACATATTATACTAACCCTGTGCAAGGCAGACACAGTTTGGAAGGATGAACCCTTCTTCTTGCTTCCTTTGCCCTTCCCAGCATCAGCTAATAAACCAGTGCATAAATCATTAGATTGCATTAACAGAACAGGAACAAATTATCCAATCTTACTATTCTCACTATGACAAGTATCTAAAATAATTACCAGTGGAGGTTAATGTTGTACATTCTTTCTAATCTTACCTGAATCAGCTCCAGCATAATTTACAAAGAGGAAAGATAACAGCTTGAGATTAGACTTCTGATACAGTCCCACAACAGTCTCATTCAGAGGATCCTTGTTCTTCACCAGCCAGTTGTTGATATTATAATCAACAGTTCCAGCATAGTGCATCAGGGCAAAATGGGCCTCTGGTTTTCCTTTGACAATTCTGGGTTTCTGGAAGTTGGCAGATTTCCCCAGATGGTTGTCATAGAGCTTAGCTTTAAAGGTGGCATCTGAGGCTTTGGGGAACATGCACTCCTCTTCAAGGATTGACATGATACCCATGGGCTGAGGAGACAAAAATATATGAGTGGTTTGAAAAAAATGAAATAAATAAATCACAATATTTTTTAAACAATCTCCCTGTATAGCTGAGCATGTAGTAGTCTCTCACCTTTTCAATCAGGTCAATACAGGCCTGCAAGTCCATACCAAAGTCAATGAAAGTCCATTCAATGCCCTCTTTCTTGTACTCTTCTTGCTCCAGCACAAACATGTGGTGGTTGAAAAACTGTTGCAGTTTTTCATTGGTGAAGTTGATGCACAGCTGCTCAAAGGTGTTGAACTGTAACATAAAGTAAGAAAGGTAGTAATTTTCATACTCATATCTTTTTTACCTGCAGTAAATTGAAAAAGATGGAGTTGAATAAATGAATTTGCCTGTAGAATATAGATTTTATTAACATAAAAGAAGGAAGCTCACATCAAAGATCTCAAATCCAGCAATGTCCAGTACACCAATGAAGTACTGACGGGGCTGCTTGGTGTCCAGGGATTGGTTGATTCTCACCACCATCCATAGGAACATCTTTTCATACACTGACTTAGACAGTGCACCAACAGCATAGTACACCTGTGGAAGAAAATCCCAAATAAAAAAGTTACAGTAAATAGCCCTTACTGTATTCCTTCATTCATTTATTGTACTTTAAGGGACACCATGCAAAAGTTGTATTCTTACCTGCTGGACATTTTGTCCCTTGGTGACCCACTCATTTCCTACTTTGACTCTTGGGTGACAGAGTCCTTTGATGAGGTCAGCCGAGTTCAGACCCATCAGATAAGCTACTTTGTCAGCATCTGAAAAAATACACGCAAATGTAAAATCTTTCAATACTGTAAATGCCTTAAATCCTGACATTCATGTTTCATGGTTTCAGAGAATTTCTCATACCTTCTGTGCCATCAGCTTCTGCCTGCTCCTCTCGCTGCTTGTTCTTGAACTTCATGTTGCCATGATGCATGATGGCACCAGTCAGCTTGTAAATTCCGTTCTTCTCTTCTTGAGTAAAGCCCAGCACATCAAAGGCATCCTGAATGAGAAGAGGAGTATCATATTTGATATGTTATTGACTTTTGCATCATATCAGACTACACTGACAGGAGAGATCGGAGGGGTTACAATAGTATGTGCTCTGTGAGCCACCAGGATCCCATGTTAAACCACCACTAACACCTGACATCAGAAATCTAAACCTGTCCTTTCAAATCATTTTTATTCTCATCCAAGGACACAGTAATACTGAGTTACAAGTGACATCAATGACGTCAAGTTTTGTAATCCTATACCAACAGCTAGATCCGAAATACCATGTGGGAAGCCAGAACAATAGCAGTTACTTTTCAGTAAACCCTACAAGGACTAAATTTAGAATAGTAAAATCTCTAAATTGGACTGATACGACATACTTTTACTTTACTTCTTTCATGTTAGTGGCTGTAGAAATGAAAACACATTGTGGCGCATCCCTACTCACATCAGTGGCCATCAGCTCTTCAGCATCATTGATGGAGGCCACAGTCGTCTCTCCTTGGGAGATGAAGGCGTAGTCATAGGGGTTGTTGGTGATGAGCAACATCTCTAAAGAGCAATACAGAAATGTTAGATTTTGAGTCCTCTGGATATAGCAACATTACCACTACTAATTATTACTGGTCCAAATATCAGTTATTTTCATTTACCAAGCAGCTCAGGTTTCTTCTGAGACAGAATCTGATAGAAGATGTGGTAATCTCTCTCAGCCTTGAGCTGAAAGGTGACACGGGATTTTTCCAACAGATCTGTAAAGACATTTGCATTATGTAGGCTGGAAGGGGATCAATGATCACAGACAAGATAAAAGTATAGAGCAGAAACTGCTTACATGTCTCAATATCAGCTGAGGCCAGCTTTCCACTGGCTGCAAAGTGAATTCGGATGAATTTACCCTTAAATAAATGACAAACAAAAAAAAAAAACATTAAATACAATATTGACATTGGGACACTGGGATATTTCATTACAGAAACTTACAAATCTGGAGGAGTTGTCATTCCTGATGGTTTTGGCATTACCAAAGGCCTCTAACGCTGGGTTAGCCTGGATGATTTGATCCTCCAGAGTACCCTAAAAAACACAGGAATGCTACAGTCATTCAAGTAGGTAAACACTAAAGAAAATCATGTAATGTGTTGTAAGAGCATCTACTATTATAACCTTTTTATCAGAGCTTCCCTCCTTCTTCCCGCCTGCAGCTGCAATGCTGGCAAAGTACTGGATGACTCTCTTGGTGTTGACAGTTTTCCCAGCACCAGATTCTCCACTGAAGACACAAATGTAATTGTAGTGATAAATACATTAATGGGCAACATATAGTAAACTACACACACTTTGTCAGGCTTTGGATTAATCAACATAAATAAGACTGTTATTATACATAATCACTATAATAACATATTATTTCTAAGTCAATGTTCTGTATTGACCTGTTGCTTAGTTATTTATGTTCTTTTTTAGGCCTTCTTGTCCTATTTGAAATTAATATGCAGAGTTGTTCACTAATAACATTTTAACTCGAAATAATAAAATATATTTTTGAGACTAACTGAAATACAGTATATATCAGCAAAAGCTCAAAAAAGCTGTATATCTCATTGAAGGCATAGAAATTCTCATAGAAATTCAGGTCAATTAAATTGACCTAATTCCCGGTTTCAATATATAACAAATTAAAACAAAAAAAACATAACTTACGTGATGAGAATTGACTGATTTTCTCTGTCTGGAAAAGAGAAGAAAATAAGTATTCCAGGATTTCTGAAAGAATTTCCACTTTATCTTGTATGGACATAATGATAAACAAAAGATAAGTTACCAGTTAGCATGTACTGGTAAGCGTTGTCAGAGATGGAGAAGATATGAGGAGGAGCTTCACTCCTCTTCTTTCCTCTATAGGCAACAACCACTTCTTGGTTGTACACTGGCAGCCACTTGTAGGGGTTGACAGTCACACAGAAGAGCCCAGAGTAGGTCTATAAGAATGAGAACGCAATCTGTTAAAGTTGAAGGATGGATATATATAATAATAAGTATGTAGTATAGGTATAGGTGAGGGGTACAATCTTTGCCTCAGTTGTTTTCAACTCACATAAATCATCCATGCTGCATAACGCTCTTTGAGGTTAAACAGCACAGCGGGCTCATGGAGGAAAGTGAACATGGCCATGTCTTCAATTTTATCAAACTTTGGCGGGTTTTGAGGGTGCACATCACACTCCTTCACTGTGACAGTCTGAAAACGGAAAAGTCAGCATTAATAGACTGTTGTTAATCCTGCATAAATTCAGCTACTTTCAATTATTACAAGTGTTTGTTTGTTTTTGTGAATGCATGGGGAAAATGCACTGGAAGCATCGTGCCTCTGTGCATTTAAGCCTCTGACTTCTGTTGTGTCTCTGCTATGTATGACCAAAGGACAAATGGATCTCAGTCATCTCTTAAATTACTACTGTGTCTTAGTTAGGATACCAGTTGCATCCAGCACAGCTGTGCCGGCCGGCTCACTGACCTTCCCTCTCTCAGTCTGAGCAGTGACTTTGTCCCCCTCACGGCTGGTGATGGAAGCCTTCACATATTCCTCGTCAGAGTCAGGGACGAAGCACTCCTTCTTCATGTCGAAAGGACGGGTCTGGGCCTCCAGACGCTCTCTGTCTGACTTCCTCAGGTACGGTGCTGCTGCCCCAAACTCTTTCATGGCAGCGTCACCCATTTTCACCTTTTCTAGAGAAAAAAATGTAATTGAAGTTTAAATATGTTATTTATTTATCCAAAGGTAACTGCAGGATATAAGAAGACATATGCCAATATAAAGCAAGGGTGTTTATGGTGTTAATTTATCATTTTGGTGGAATGTTTTTTTTTTTTTATTCTCCATATCACAAAAATATTTTTAAATCAAACACATTTTCTTTTTTCAGATGCTCTTACCTTACTTATCCCTGCTGAGGAGACTGAGGTGTAATGGTCCTGAGGAAAGAAAGAATGGAATGAGTCTGCAGTCTTGCCAGTAATGCTTTCGTATTGAAGTATAGTGTAGCCATTGTCACTGCACCTTACCTTGAGATTGAATGGTGACCTATTGGGGGTTTCACCATGAGTTCTCTTTATAAACAAAGCCTCTCTGCCAAATATGGAGCAGCGTTTCAGGGTCCTGGAATGTTATTGTGTCTGACTTGCGTTGGGGGTACATGATGGGAGGGGGTTAATGAGTGGCAGAGAGCAATATAGAAATCAGCAGGTCAGAGTCTTATCAGTGATGGGGTCCCCTGACGAAGCCATATTAGGAGCTCCATACAGGGTGGTGATTAATCATAGGTATCCTCAAGCAGCCAGGGGACAACAACTTGGTCTTTAAATAGACACAAAGAGGAGAGGAATTCCTTTCTCATCATCTCCTACAGTAAGTGTGCTTCTGTTGTAGGAACAATGTGTTTACTTAACAGAAGTATCTTCACTTAAGACAGCCACAACTGATACTGATAAAAAATAAAAAAGCTTCAAATGTCTATGATTCAATTATATGAAAATGTTTTCAGGGGTTAGGGTTACAGCAGCTGGTAGCCATCAGAGGTCAAATCCCAATAATATGAGCATATTTTATTTAATTACAAATTAATATTTAGTTCTACCTGCTATAATCTGTTTATCGTGGTGGTCAAACATATTTTACACAAACAAAAAAATCCACACACAACACATTTTTGATAGTCCACCTACAGAGTATATATATATATATATATATATATTAGTGTATAGAGTATTTATCACATTTCAACTGTGTGGCTTTAGATGTTCAATGGATAATGTATAGATATAGGCATATGTATAGAATGTATGTACAATTCATGAACATACCCTAACCAATATGTGTTATCATGTTTTACCAATCAAAAACTGTTTTATGAATCTCAGATGTTTAAATGTTAGTGCTCTATAAACTGTAGGTAGACTATCCAAAAAAGTCATACTCATACATTCTAACATTTTGATTCAGTATACTTATATATTCACTGTTAAATGATTGAGAAAGTAATGACTGACATTTTTAATGCATCTTGGAACGAGAGCAACAACAAAAGTAATGAAAAGCATAGTTCCCATTCCTTGCATGATGTACAGTAAAACAGAGGATAGTGTGAATGTACACTACTGGCACTGTTGTCAAAACACAAAGGAAGACGCAGAAAATATCTGTGGAGATATTTTAGAGAAGTATGTCATGTATGGGTTTCATTTACCCAGAGGGCTTAAGTGGAGTCTCTGTGTGGCATTGGTAACATATTGTGTTTAGTTATCACAGAATGGACTTTGCGGTAACATAAACAGCCGTCAGATACCGAGTGTGCCGGTCTAAAAAAAGAACATTAGTCTATGTGATTAACTAGGCGACAAGTGCGAGGCACACAGACAGAGGTCTGCCACAGGTGACATGCTTGAGATTCACTAAAACTCAGTAATGATGACACACAATAGAGGGCTATGCCAAGGTCACTGTACAAGCCTTCTCCCATTATCAGGCAGCAGCTAGCACAAACTGGCCCCCTCAGTTACAGTCCTGTTGACATGGCATTGTGTCTTTGAGGACAAAGATAACGGCGTGAAATTCCTGCTGAGAACCCTGCACTGATTGAGGAGAACAGTCACAGAGGCTTTCACCATCCAGCCTTTGCCTGCATGTGGGATCAGTTGTAGCAGATGAATGGCCTTACACTGGGCTCTATCTCACATAAATTTATTGAGAGTGATAGGTATACCTCGCATAGAATTTTTATGTTTCATTCAAAATGCCACCCATGTGTGGAGTTTAAGCTCAGTGTCTTCAGCCTATAGCAGCTTTCACCTCTTTCACATCTTCAAAATCTGCTAACACTACACCATGTTAAAAGTCTTTTTATCCGGAAGTAAATATACACATACCCTCTGCTCACCTTTCAACGCTGTTCATCAAGCTTACTGATTTATACTCCAAAACACATTTATTTATTAAGTATTATTGACCTAACCCACTATTTAAAAACACTTGACTAACTTATACAACATGCATAATGTATATGTATAGCAACTATAATGCAGAGCCAATCACTGGCACCAGTAATCACAGCCCCTTCAAAGGTTAAGAGATAAAAGGAGGGTTAACAGCTGCTGACAAGTGCTGAGATTATTTCCATTCTGATAACTTCCCTGGCCCTTATACTGACAGCTGGCGTCAGGGTGCTAAATGGAAGTGAGAGATTCCATGCTCCTGCTAAAGACCAAGTGAAGATAATACTGACCTCACAGGACAAACTTCTATTTATTACAGAAACCGTGATTTTAAAGCTTTATTATGTCACAACAAATAAATATTCAACACCTATATTTATGTCTCTTTGGCTTTGGGCCCAGAGGACACCTTTACAATAGACACTTGATTAGTATATCAGCAACTTAGACTAGTCTTTCTTCTGATTTCACCAGTTACTTTACATTTTATTGTTATTTGTTTCCTCTGCTTTCCTCTGTTTTACATCACACCCTGCTTTCTACAAATAGGAATTCTGCTAGATACCAATTAAATGTGTGAGTCTTTGGTGCTAAATGGTCATTATTGGTTTTACATCAGATGTGACCTTGAAGGATTACATCATCCACCGGGGATTTTCTGTTAATGAGATTTAAGTTTGTGTGTGTGGTGCCCGTTTCTTACTTTGTGATAATTATTGCTCTTTATGGTAAGTAACTAACTATTTCCATACAATGATATTTGCTGCCACTGCTGCTCGAATTGCAAATTACATTTTGTGTAGCAGAGAAATTACCATGGTCAGAACTGCGTGCAGTGGCATCATGCCCACATTCCACTGGACATTGTGGTGGACAGCCCACATTTGAGAGTTCAGTGGTGTAGAACCCATCAACACTGGGCTACAGAGATGTGAAACAAAGCCAACTGCATACCCCAAGAGAACGCTATACAGGCCTAGGCCTACAGTGAGGAGATCCGCGGTCTCAGTTAGGCTTTGAGAGGCATTTTTCTGCCGTGGTGTGGGCCCACTTTTCCCCTTAGAGAGGACGGTCACTGCAGAACAATACAAAGTTGTTTCAGTCCTGGTCTCAGTGACATTTCAGATGGAGGAGATCAAACAGCCACAGCAGTGTGACGTTGGGCTGTAAAGCACCACTGTGTTAGATTAGACAATGATAGCGGTAAGCATTTTTTGTACTATATATAACTGTGTCAAATATGCTTGCTTTTAACCCTGGAGATAAGACGCTGAGCATCGTATACTGTGATAAAGGTCGTCTAGTTATAGAGGCAGTGAATTGTTCCATCGTCCACTTATTCATTCAAGCATAGGCTCAGATATCCCGTTAATCACACCGATAATCCTCAGCACATACTGTGCTGGATGTGGTGCACCTCTTTAACCAGAGGTGTGAATGTACTTTAATTAGCTAATAGATACCTGCTTGTCCACTAAGGGAGTTAAAGACATGACATGTAATAAGAGAAGAGAGAGGACTCCCTGACTTTCACACAAAGGAAGTCTGGGGCCTCCCTCTTCTCCCTCCTCCTGCTCCCCAAATCATTATTTAGTCTCTAGCAGCAGGAAAAATGACTGAGACCTGACACTAGGACCAAGGCAAAGCTCTAGACAAGACAGCACTCTTAGTTCAAGTTATGAAAGTTGCAAACTACTTTAAGATACTTCTCTAATTCCAAACTCTAGCTCTACCTTCATTTGTAATGCTTTTAATTAAACAGATTTTTCAATCAAAATATTGCATATTTAAAAAGGGTTTTATGTAAAAAAAAAATGAATCCAGTTTATGATGCCTAATTATATCTAAATGCAAGACAGACATCCCAATTTAATTTGATTTTCCGATGATTTATTTCAGTACATAAACTAGATATTTCATTATTGATTCTTTAAAATCCTCCCTAGCCCTTTGGAGGAGTTGGCTGACTTGAACAGGGATTTAGAGAGCAGCTGCAAGTGATTATGTATGGTATTATAGTAGGCCTGAGTATGAGCATTGGTTTATTGTTGACCTTGAGGCGCAGGCTCTTGGGATTTCTTTAAGTCTATTTCAAGAACAAGAGATTTGTTTTATCTTTTTCTATTTTTACCATCACCTCAACTCAACTTTCCAGTTTTTTTGGCTCTCTGCCACCACATTTTATTGGTCCCCAAAATTTTCCTGATCAGGTCTAACCCTAAATGTTTTAATCAATCTTACTCAATTTATCCTAATGGAAAAGTAAGATAAATAAATTGACAGTGCTGTATTCAGTTTACAAAAATTGACACAGTGACAATTTTATGGGTTACCTACATTTTAATACCATGAATTATATATATTCTATATATATATAATATTATATATATATCTTTATATATATATATATATATATATATATATATATCTAATATATATATTTGTTGTGACATTAAGTCATTTTGTTGCTACAGACCAGTGAAGACATTATATAATTAAATTAAATAGTTAAAATATAAACAGGGGTCTTCAAACTTTTTCAGACCAAGGACCCTTTGGATGAGAGACTGAACAGGGACCCCCACATGTAATTCATTTTTTAAAACACATTACAATTAGGCCTGGCCTATAATAACTTTTATATTTTCATTATTTAACTTTCATTTCACCTATTTATATATGCTGGGTTATTAGCCTATATGTGTTTATGATTGCTTAAAAGTTTCATAATTATTATTAGTCATTTAACGCTAAGAGCTGTGCGTCTTTGGACAAAGATACAGACAGCCAGACAGACACCAAGACAGACATACACCAAGACAGACAGATAGACAGCCAGGCAGACTCAGATCCACATATTCATCCGATTGGAGTACAAATTCCTCCGCTGTTTGTAGTTTCTCAATCATCTGTGCCCTCCCATTCACCATTATTTTGGCGAAAATTGTCAATTATGATGACAAAAATTGGCAGACCGCCAACAGTACCTCTGCGTACCCCTAGGGGCCATGGACCCCTGGTTGAAGACCCCTATTGTACAATTTTCCATAAACCCCATTTTAAAAAATAGAAGAATACAATGTTGTGCAACAGCTTAATCAGATTTTATTAAGCACTACAGGTTGTGAATAGTGATAGTTCAGGGGATCTATGGTACACAGCAGGCAAAAGGGTTTCTGCAGGCTCCAAAGCTTCACTCCTCATCAAACCCTTTCTGTTGTAGCCGGGGAAGTTGGAAAGAAAGACAAAGAGAAACAGCTTTAAGGTCAGATTAGTATTGCTTTAGTGCCACAAAGGAATGCATTCTAATATAAACTGAAGCACTGCTATTAACCTAACTCATATTTGTACCAATACACTCGACAATGTGGTAGTCATGCAGTTCAGGACTGCATATCTGTTTCCTGATGAAATATCCATAATTCAGTGATTATTAAATGCAAAGAAGCCACTAACATGGATTTTCTTCTTTAGGTCTTATAATTAAATCCATAAAGAGTGGGAGCAAAAACAAAATGTTTCATTTATATTTTTGTTGAGTGTACTTGAAGAGCAGAGCAACATACAAGTTAAATGCAGCCAACAGAGGGCAGTATGTGTTAGAATCAGAAGGTACAAGGTGCATGCTTCAAACCTTGGTGCCAATATCACGGCTCTTGACACGTAGCTTGTTGACCTGTGATTCAGCAATGTCAGCTCTCTCTTCAGCCTCATCCAGCTCATGCTGAAGTTTGCGGAACTTGCCAAGATGAACATTAGCTTGTTCCTCCTGTTTAAGTTAAATAAAAGAAATATAGTTACACATTGACAGGGGAAGAAGCCAAAAGCCAAAACCTCATTTCATACATTTCCACACTTACAGCTTCCTCAGCAGATCTCTTGTAGGATTTAACTTTCAGCTGCAGCTTATCTACCAGATCTTGGAGTCTGGCAATATTTTTGCGGTCCTCCTCAGTCTGTGGAAATGAGAGACAAGGTTACAGGCTTAATATCCTGAAATATCCTGAAAAAAGAACTGTAACCACACATGCAGAATAATGATGCTAGCTACATTTAACAAACCTGATAGGTCAGTTCCTTGACGCGGCGCTCATATTTACGGACACCCTTCACAGCATCAACGCTTTTCTTCTGCTCCAATTCCACCTCGTTTTCCAGCTCCCTCACCTGGTCAAAGTTTTTTTAGGCAACTTTTTGAATATCTTATTTATCACTTACGTATTTGTCTACTTATCACTGCTGACCAAAACTAAGACAAATTACAAAAGTAAAAGAAATAATCACCCTGGCTTCAAGCTTCTGTAACTGCTTCTTGCCTCCCTTCATGGCGATCTGTTCAGCTTCATCCAGACGGTGCTGGAGGTCTTTGATGGTTTGCTCCATGTTCTTCTTCATACGCTCCAGGTGAGCGCTGGTGTCCTGCTCTTTCTTCAGTTCCTCTGCCATCATAGCAGCATCAGTAATGGCCTTCTTAGCCTTATCCTCTGCATTTCTGCATTCCTGCACTGCTTCCTCCACTTCAGTCTGAAGCTGGGATGTATCAGCTTCCAGCTTCTTCTTTTGGTTTATCAGGCTAGTGTTCTTTTATAATACAAATTAAGCAGTTATGTTAAACAATGTATAGAGCTGCATTTTAAAAACTAAAACAAACTCTGACATATATAATTGCCATACCTGTGAGTGCAGTAGCTGCACCCTCTCACTAACATCCAGCAACTCTTGCTCAGCAAGTTTGCGACCTCTCTCAGTTTGCTCCAGAGCAGACCTGAGCTCTTCCACTTCAGACTGAAGCAGGTTGTTACGTCTCTCAACAATGGCAATGTTCTCTTTAAGATCATCATTGGCGCGAAGAGAGTCATCAAGCTGCAGCTGAGCATCCTGTAACATTTTCAGTGCCTCTGGTTACAATACCATTGTACTGATGCTAGAAAAAATTTATTGTAAGTACCCTTTCGTTTACCTTCAAATGTGCATGAACAGATTTAAGTTGTTTCTGGGCCTCAGCTGCCTGCCTGTTGGCCTGGCTAAGCTGGATCTCCATCTCATTGAGGTCTCCCTCCATTTTCTTCTTTAAACGGAGGGCCTCATTCCTGCTGCGAGTCTCAGCCTCAAGAGAGCTCTGCAGGGTGTCAATCATCCTCTGCATGTTCCGCTTGCTCTGCTCCATCTCCTCATCTTTCTCAGAAAGTTTCCTGTCCATTTCTGCCTTAATTTGGGTGAATTCAAGCTGGGCTCTCAGAATCTTCCCCTCCTCATGCTCAAGAGAGGCCTAAGGTAGACATCAAGAGTTTGTTAAACCATATATATTTACATGTACATGAGAAACTGAGGATTTAAAGTTTTAGTTTTTACCTCTGCTTCCTCAAGAGCAGACTGAATCTCACTCTTTTCCTGCTCCAGCTGTTTACGGACCTTCTCCAACTCATGAATGGTTTTTCCTCCCTCACCAAGTTGCTCAGTGAGGTCAGAAATCTCCTCTGTGTATGAAAATAGTTTTATTTAATTGAGGACTTTTTGGTACACACACTGTGTATGTATTTTCTGCCTTGACACATTCACTGTTGTATTACCCTGAAGATTCTTGTTCTCTCGCTTCAGGGTCTCCAGGTGGTCTAGAGATTCTTCGTAGGAGTTTTTCAATTTAAAAAGCTCAGTGCTCAAAGACCTGGCTTCCTTCTGAGAGCTCTCCAACTCACACTGACACTCCTCATATTTCTGTTTCCACTCAGAAAGGACCTAGACATGGAGATACAAGTTGCACAAATTTAAGTGTTTAAGTTTTGCAAATGTGCATTACTCAAGGAGACTGTATTTGCACTGTAGGAACACTTTGAAACCTCAGGTTGTACTAAAGATGGGCAAATTATTTACTATTGTTATCCACACGATGCTGAGTAGGTACATATGAATCATTGGCACCATTCTCATTTTATCTTCCACATGAAGTAAGAGAACACCCTCAAAACATATAAAACTGGATTTGATTCATACATGTGTTTAGGTGATTAGAAAATACTGATGTACCTTGTCAAAGTTTCTTTGCTTCTTGTCCAGAGCAGCAGCAGCAGCATTAGACCTCTCCACATCCACCATGAGATCTTCAATCTCATTCTGCAGCCTGTGTTTGGTCTTCTCCAGTGAGGAACATTTAGCATTCACTGCTTCAACAGCCTCTTCAGCATCCTGCAGACGCTGGGCCAGCTTTTTTCTGAAAATGAAAAACAAGTCTTATCCACACGTACTGTGTTCTATTTTACTTATGGGGCATCTTATGTGAGTACAGGAAATTAAGGCAATAAGAGATGGGGAACAACATACAACAAAGAGGCCTAGCTGGATTCAAACTGGAGACATTACATTTCGTCAACAACATATATCATGCACACTGCCTAAGCCCTTTCCAAATAAACATGATTTTTCCATGACTCATTTCAAATGCCTAGCTCCCTGGAATGGCAGCTATGGCTCACTGCAGAAGGATTTACATTCAGGTCACCTTGGCAGCTGCCATATTCTTCATAGTATAGTGGTTTGTTGATCTGTGCTGACTTTCACTGTGGTTATACTGTCTTCTAAGGGGATGTAAAAGGTTTTTTGCAGTGGTTGATAATCCTGTGGACATTCATGAATCATTTCTCTAGGTGCGCAACTGTACTTATTTATCAAGAGGAGTACACAGATGGGGAGCTAAATCAAATGGAAAGGAAAGACAAAGAATGGAAGCAGAGGCAAAAAGCCATCATGCATGGTTTGCGTTCCTGCCATCTATACCTGTGTCTGTTCTCCTCTTCTTGGATTGCTCTATATGCTACATGCATCCTGTGTTTTCACCTGCTGCCTGTTTAAGACCTGCCTGCCTTGACCCTTTGTTTTAAACAAGTCATGTCACCTTATTTCTCCAAATCTCTACAATAGAGGTGGCAAGTGCAAGTTATCATGACCATTCAAAATTTTTTATTCATTTTCTTGAATATACTGAACTCACTTGGCCTCCTCCAGTTCCTCGGTTCTCTGGATGGCATCAGTTTCGTACTTAGTTCTCCACTGAGCCACCTCAGAGTTGGCCTTGGACATGCCGCGTTGCAGTTCAGCCTTTGCCTCCTGCTCCTCCTCATACTGCTCCCTGAGCAGGTCACAGTCATGACGAGCAGACTGCACTGCATGGGCTAATGCATTCTTGGCCTGGATAAAATTGATAATGTTGGTATTTCTCCTTGACAATTTTAAGATAACTTAATATATTTTGCCATCTTCATACCTTTACTTCCTCCTCTAGTTGTCTTTTTATATCATCAAGTTGTTGGTTGTAGGAATTCTTCCCTCTGGTCAGCTGAGAAATTAGCGATTGTTTCTCCTCCCCTTGTCTTGAAAGCTCATCTAGAGAGGCAAATTTAGATTTGATTTTAGAATTGCATTGTAATACATTAAACAAGTTTATTATTTCCATTGATAAGAGTATAACACTGACCGTTCTCAGCTTGAAGCTTGGCTTTTTGCGTGGTGAGGTCATGAAGGGATCTCTGATATTCATCACACTTGCTCCTGTATTCATTCATTTGATCCTCGAAAGTTCTGCAGGTCTTCTCTATGGAAGTCTTAAAAATAAACAAAGTATTTCGTAGTTCACAGTCATTTTACTGCTGTCCTATGGGTAATATTTAAAGCTAATGGACTTAATATGTCCCCCTCTCTGGACATTTATCACTGCTTTTCACTTACAGTTCCTTAGACAGGCAGAAGATTTTACGTGAAATTTACTTTGTCTCATACACCTAGCCTAATACACAATACATTTAAAATGAAGGTGTTCGTTGGTAGGTTCAAGCTGTTAAGCTGTAATCACCCAAATAACTACCAGGTTGACAGCTAGCGAGCATCTTTGTGCACACATACCTTAGACTTCACAATATGTTCCATATTGGAGACCACATCATCCAGCTCCAGCCTGAGCTCACTCTTCTCCTTCTCCAGTTTCTGCTTGACTCTCTGCAGGTTGTCAATCTGCTCTCCCAGGTCAGCAACACTGTCAGCTTGTTTCTTCCTGAGTGTGGCAGCAGTGGCTTCATGCTGCAGAGTGGCCTCTTCAAGGTCTCTGCGGAGTTTCAGGAACTCAGCCTCCCTCTTCTTGTTCATCTCGATCTGGGCAGATGTGGCTCCACCAGCCTCCTCCAGCCTCTCACTGATCTCCTCCAGTTCTCTGGATAAGTCTGCTCTCTGCTTCTCCACCTTGGCTCGAGCAGCTCGCTCTGCTTCAAGCTCTTCCTCCAACTCCTCTACACGAGCCTAATTTTCAAAACAACATGTTTAAATGTAGCAATACTTTGGAAAAATGTTACCATTTAATTAAGACCAACAATAGCACATTTTTACCTGCAACTCTTTCAGTTTCTTCTGGAGTTGAGCGATTATGGCTTGTTCATCTTCAATTTTGCCATTCAGCTGGCTGATCTCAAAGTCTTTCCTGCAACATTTTGTTTAATCAGTGTTGGGTAATTAAAACTATGTACAATTTAAATGACCATACTAAATGAATAACATCATGATGGATTTTTACTTTTTCAGGCGCTCCTCAAGTTGTTGCTTGTCATTTTCCAAATCCATTACAGTCTCCTGGGTCAACTTTAAGTCTCCCTCCAGCTTTCTCTTGGCTCTCTCAAGGTCCATTCGAATCTTCTTCTCTTGCTCAAGAGATCCTTCAAGCTTAATGTAAATACATATGATTACAATAGTTGTTAAATGCATTATTAATTAAATCTTACATTCTCCTCCATGTAGTGCAGTTTTGATATGGATTCTTACATCATCCACTTGCTGCTCCAGCTTAGCCTTGGCCTTGGTCAGAGTGTTGACTTTGTCTTCTTCACTCTGCAGATCATCCAGCGTTTGCTGATGAGCTTCTTGTAAGGCTTTTTTTTCCTTAGTCAACTTGGCGATGATTTCATCCAGAGCAGCCATCTCCTCAACCAGGTTCTTTACCTATGAACCATGAAAAGATCAGTGACTGGATGCCTCATTACATTGCTGATCTGTGTTAAAGCAAATGGTTAAGTTGGATGTCCTACCTTGTTCTCAGTGGCATGCTTCTCTTTCTCCACTTTAGCCAGAGTTAACTCTAAGTCATCAATGTCTTTCTTCAACTCGGAGCACTCATCCTCCAGCTTCCTCTTCTTAGCAGTTAGTTCAGCATTCATTTCTTCTTCATCCTCCAGTCTTTCAGTCAGCTCTTTGGTTTTTGCCTCCATTTGAATTTTGTTTTTGATCAGCCCCTCACATCTTTCCTCTGCATCACAGAGATTATCTTGCTCCTGTTAAACATTTCATTTCATTAGCACATACCTTAATGACATGTTATACATTCATGTTCAGGAAAATGTCAGTGTAGCGCCATTCTCACCGCTTGAACTTGGAGCTGCAGGTCATTCTTCTCTTGGAGAAGAGTGACCATTTTTTCTTCTAGTTCCTTTCTACGAGCTTCAGATTTTGCATAAGCCTCTTTCAGCTTCAGGAATTCTTCCTTCATGTTGGCCATCTCCTTTTCTGCCTCAGCAGATCTCAACAGAGGTTTGATCTTGAAGAACAGCTTCATCCAGGGCCAATTCTTGACCCCCATGAATGAACGGACATTCCATTGGATCACTAATAATGCATCTCTAAAGTATTTTAAAATAAAATAGACTTTAGTTAAATATACAAATCCAAGACCAATAATCCTTAATCACCAGTATCAGCTGAACACAAATGATACCTGCGTTCCACCATCTTCTGATACTCAATACGAGACAAAAGACCACGGGATCTGGCTTGAATAGCAGTGATGATTTTGGAGAGACGCTCGTCTCTCATCTCCTCAAGCAAACCCAGCAATCCAGCCTTGAAGAATACCTAACGACACACATGGGTATTTTACTCTTTTGCCATCTTTTCCATCTCATGCTGAAATCTTTCCCTTTACCCTATATCAGAACAACTTGAGATGATACCTTGGTGTGTCCAAACTTGTACTGGTTGTGATCAATATCCAGAGAGCCAAGAAGTTTCTCAGCTCCCTTTCTGCTGTCAATGAACTGACCCTCAGGGATAGCAGCGGGATTCAGGATGCGATATCTGAAAGACAAAATACATATTGTACAATAATATGTAGCGTCTGCCTGGAAATGTCATTTCTTAATCACTGTCTTTAATTACATATTACCTCTGTTTGAAATCTCCATAGAGGATCCTGTTGGGGAAACCCTTTCTGCAGATCCTGATGCCTTCCAGCACACCGTTACAGCGCAGCTGGTGCATCACCAGAGGATTCTCCATGGCCCCAGGAGTCTTGCTCTCATTGGGGATGATGCAGCGTACAAAGTGAGGGTGAGTAGACCTCAAGTTGGTCATCAGCTTGTTCAGGTTCTCCTGGTTAAGCATACATTTATAAATACAGAGTGTTAAAGCTTTTGCTATCATATGAAGTATCATGTTTTATAAAAAAGACAATATACAATTTTATATATAAATACCCTGTGAAGTGCGGACACAGTCTGAAATGATGATCCCTTCTTCTTCTTCTCTTTTTTGCCTTCAACAGCGTCAGTCATAACTGTTCAGAAAGAAATGTGTAACCTTAGAGCTAGACAAACATTTTAAATCTCCAAAAATATATTCATGCCAGGGTACCTGAATCAGCTCCAGCATAATTTGCAAAGAGTGTAGCAAGCAGTTTAAGATTAGATTTCTGGTACAGTGTAACAACAGTCTCATTCAGAGGATCCTTGTTCTTCACCAGCCAGTTGTTGATATTATAATCCACAGTTCCAGCATAGTGCATCAGGGCGAAATGGGCCTCTGGTTTTCCTTTGACAATTCTGGGTTTCTGGAAGTTGGCAGATTTCCCAAGATGGTTGTCATAGAGCTTAGCTTTAAAGGTGGTATCAGAGGCTTTGGGGAACATGCACTCCTCTTCAAGGATTGACATAATACCCATGGGCTGAGGAGACAAAAATAGAAATATGATTATTATTATTATTCTTATTATTATTCCATAATAATAATAATAATAATAATAATAATAATAATAATAATAATAATAATAATAATAATAATAAACAAGAAATATTTTTTATTCACGAACATTTAAATTGCCAAGTATCTCACCTTTTCAATCAGGTCAATACAGGCCTGCAAGTCCATACCAAAGTCAATAAAAGTCCATTCAATGCCCTCTTTCTTGTACTCTTCCTGCTCCAGCACAAACATGTGATGGTTGAAAAACTGTTGCAGTTTTTCATTGGTGAAGTTGATGCACAGCTGCTCAAAGGTGTTGAACTGCAAAGAGAAAAAAATGAAAGATTGTTTGTCCACTTTATACTGAAAGGGCTGGTTTATTTATTATTATAATGAGATCACTTACATCAAAGATCTCAAATCCAGCGATGTCCAGTACACCAATGAAGTACTGGCGAGGTTGCCTGGTCTCCAGTGACTGATTGATTCTCATTACCATCCACAGGAACATCCTTTCATAAACAGCCTTGGATAGAGCTCCAACGGCATAGTTCACCTGTGGAACAGGTAATATATTTAATAACAAGCATACAAATGACTAAAAGTGAACTTTTTGATGCATTTTTTTCATGTAACCTTTGAGCCTCTGTAGAAGTAGCCATAAAGAAAACATTATATGTTCTTATGTTGTTCTGTGGGATATAGAACTTTTGTGTCCAACACAGGTGATTTAAGTTGAATTAATTTGTTTCTCACCTGAGCAACATTTTGTCCCTTGGTGACCCACTCATTTCCTACTTTGACTCTTGGGTGACAGAGTCCTTTGATGAGGTCAGCCGAGTTCAGACCCATCAGGTATGCTGATTTGTCAGCATCTGAAAGAAGAAAAGTAAATGCTCTAAAACCGTCCACAGTGTCTCCTTGTTGGTCCTGAGCCAACCTGACAGAGAAAGATTCTCAGACCTTCTGTGCCATCAGCTTCTGCCTGCTCCTCTCGCTGCTTGGTCTTGAACTTCATGTTGCCATAGTGCATGATGGCACCAGTCAGCTTGTACACGGAGTTCTTTTCCTCTTGAGTAAAGCCCAGCACATCATAGGCATTCTGTGGCAGAGCACATGATGACTTCATGTCTGTTCATCCATCCAGCATAAATACATAACCACAATAATTACTGCAAAAACTCAACAACAAGAAATGAACAGCTTCTTGTTTGTAGTTCAGTGGTTACATCTGAACGTAACTTTAACTTTGTATCTGTACACATGAAAGTGGATGCAGGATCAGGCCATATTCAGACCACATGAAGTGTTGCAACTATTAGCGTAGGGTTGTGTGGCAGAGTGGGGGCGTGCTTTTGTGCTGAGCAGAAAATGATACAGTTGTCCCTCACTATAACGCGGTTCACCTTTTGCGGTCTCGCTGTTTCGTGGATTTTTTTAGTGTAATGTAAAGTGTTTGCATGCTTTTTTTACAGCGTACTGTACAGTATGAACGGGCATTGTGTTTGGCGTCCTGATTAGCTCAGGGAGTACGGTACAAATGCGTTCGGCTAGCCAGATTTACATAAATGTTCAATCGCTAGCAGTGTGACTCTGAAGTGCTGTATGTTTGCAGTCAGAGGAACTGTGAAATACGCGTGAGTTACTGGTAAATATGTGTCAAACCTTGATCATTAAAATTAAATTTGTTAAAAATGTTTGGGCTTGAAAACAGGTTTTGATCTTTGGTTTCATTTACTAATACAGTATTGTACTTATTTTTGTTGAATCTGCGAAAGTTTGAACTTTGAGAGTGTTTAAATACGAGAGAAATGTGAGAAAATGTTAATGCCTGTCTGAGAAAAGTGTATAAAAGTGTGTGGTTAGGGGTTTTACAGCCTTAATGTATAATAATCCCCCGCGATAAACGAGGGACCACTGTATACCGATTTTCTCATTCTCAGTGTTTTGGCCTATGATAACCCTATAAGCTTGTTAATTTGTTACTCCAACTGCACTTCTTAGATCTTATTTAATTGTCTCACCCCTACCTTAAACAACACAACCCCACCACCAACTCAGAGTTTAAAATAAAATTGTAAAAAGAGGAATTAGTAAGACTCTGACATCTGTTGCCATCAGTTCCTCTGCATCATCAATGGAGGCCACTTGGGTTTCCCCTTGAGAGATGAAGGCGTAGTCATAGGGATTATTTGTGATCAACAGCATCTCTGGAGGACAGAGACAGGGTGAGACAAGGTCAGACAGATGGACACAGCTGCAATAAAAAGCAGCCATGACAGCAGTGTTTTGTTTTTTCATGGTGGTTAGACACCACTGAGAGGAAAGTAAAGGAACCACAGCTGTGTACTAACCCAGAATTTCAGGCTTCTTGTTGGACAGAATCTGGTAGAAAATGTGGTAATCTCTTTCAGCCTTGAGCTGGAAGGTCACACGAGACTTCTCCAGAAGATCTGACACAGTGACAAATACAAGAGTGAGAATACTCCCATGTGTAAAACCAACTATATTACTGTGTTATAAAACAGTTCATGTTCATGTTCTTCTTACATGTTTCAATATCAGCAGAGGCTAACTTTCCCCTGGTATCAAAATGAATTCGGATGAATTTACCCTGAAAGGATAAAGTTTGTATTCATGAAGAAACTAAACTGAACACGTTATTCACAATTCACACACATACAAAAAAAAAAAAAGACTCTCACAAATCTAGATGAGTTGTCATTCCTGATGGTTTTGGCATTACCAAAGGCCTCCAGAGCAGGGTTAGCCTGAATGATTTGATCCTCCAGGGTACCCTGTCAAAGAGGAACATTGCAATCAGTGTTTAAAGTTCCACAGAGACTTCAGCAGCCTCTAGTGGCATCAAGTGATATTTCAGTTAGTTTAGGTAAAGCATGTAACGCAAATCTATTTCATGACAGTTAAAGGGTTAATAGTGGCACTCATCTCATTGTTGTATACCTGTGTTGTTTGTAATTTAGCAAGTACACTCCCCAAAATCCCCCCGGCAAGTTACACATTTGACATTGATTTGACGTATATTACTTGCCTTTTCTTTGGCATTGGGGTCTTTCTTTACGCCTCCAGCTGCAATACTGGCAAAATACTGGATGACACGCTTTGTGTTAACAGTCTTTCCTGCGCCAGATTCTCCACTGTAATTGCAAAGTCAATAATCAGTACTTGCAGTGGCATAATATAGAGCACTATTTTATTTCAGAACAAGTACAAGATATTACGTACGTGATCAGAATTGACTGGTTTTCACGGTCTATAAAAATAAGTTTCCGGAGAGCACAATGTTGTTAATATCAAGATTCAGCATTATTACATGTGACAAAATTTACCCAAAACATTATCTGTCTTATTTTTTTACCGGATAGCATGTACTGGTAAGCGTTGTCAGAGATGGAGAAGATATGAGGAGGAGCTTCACTCCTCTTCTTTCCTCTATAGGCAACAACCACTTCTTGGTTGTACACTGGCAGCCACTTGTAGGGGTTGACAGTCACACAGAAGAGCCCAGAGTAGGTCTGAAATTCACAGATATATCCTGACTGTTGCATACATATTAATGTCTCATTGCTGATAAAGATTCCTGCACTTGTAACTTTCATAAAAACATGTTTTTTATGGACCGTACTTTGAGTTCATTGACAACTCTGAACTATTGGAATATAGACTACTCACATAAATCATCCATGCGGCGTAACGCTCTTTGAGGTTAAACAGCACAGCTGGTTCATGGAGGAAGGTCAACATGGCCATGTCCTCAATCTTGTCAAACTTTGGGGGATTCTGTTGCAGAATCTGGGTGTCTTTGACAGTTACAGTCTAAGGAACATAAACGCATTTTATGGATTAATATGTGATGGTCACATACATTTCAAATTTTATTTTTATCAGTGAGTAAAAACATTCAGATAACTCTATGTTGTTATTTTTGTTACCTACATGTGCTAACCTATTGTCAACATTGCTTGTATAAAATTACAAAACATGTAGCACATTGTTATTGCCAGATGGCAGCAATGCCTCATTTCATCACTCAGCTACTCTGTGAAGTGGAGGAGACACTTTTACTGCAGTAGCACTCAGGCGCCCATTTAAACTTGTATTTACACTCACTCAAGGATGCACGCTTTAAATCACACATAGATTTACACTCAGATTAACACTTGTTCTCAGACGAGGACTCTCACATACACTCACACTCAAATTCATATCGAATGTGTTTCCCATGCTACTTTAACTGACCCTGGTGACTGGAGTGACCCAGTTAATTAAAATGACTAAATGGATTCAGTTATTTTTGGGGACAGATTGAGTTCAAGTGCACTGAAGAAAGAAGTGGAGCGGTCTCTGAATTTGATAGTGAAAATGATCTTTGTGCATGGTAGGTAGGTTAAGACAAAACTTTTTCATTGTGAATTAAGTGTGAATACATTCATCCACACAGATTTTTGGAGGTCTGACATGCTTTTTTAAAAATCTCTGTCGGTTCACAAATTCTGTCTACAGCCTGCCTTGTACTTCTGATTATCCCTGGATTATTACAATTATTTTAGCATTATGCTTACACTTATATTTGTACATGTTGATATGTTAAGCTTAGGCTGTACATTCATAGTAATTTTATCATCGCAACTGTCATAAGAACACCATATGTGTTGTTAGTAATATAAAATACATTTCTGACTGATTGGTAAAAATGTAACCACTGACCTTTCCACGCTCTGTCTCTACAGTGACCTTGTCTCCATCTCGGCTGGTGATGGTTGCCTTCACAAACTCTTCAATTGGATCCGGGACAAAGCATTCCCTCTTTATGTCAAAGGTACGTGTGGATGCCTCCATACGCTCCTTGTCCGATTTCCTCAGGTATGAGGCAGCCGGCCCAAACACAGACATCTCCTTATCCCCCATGGCTGCACTTATGAACATAGAGATAATATGGATTGATGAAGATTTCACTCGGTCTGTCACTTATCCTTTTTTGTTTTCATCAGTTGGTTTCAAAGATTTTTTCTCATTCTTTACGTAGCATATAGAATTTAACTATTGACAAATCCATGTTTGTCTTCTATACATTATTTCAATCTTTAACTCTGTAATATGAATTGCTGAAATCATTTGTAAAAGGGAATTTACCAGTGGGTTCAGCTCAGACGAGAGGTGAGCTCAGACTTCAGAGTATAAGTGATCCACCTGAAGTGGGCAGAGAAAAATGTAAGTAGGATATTTCAAGGCTGTTGTAAAAAGTCTGAATTACAGAAACTTACTTGCATCAATATCTGGTACTCTGGTAATTTGGATAATTAGTTATCCAGCCTTAACCTAGTTAGTTCAGATATTCAAATATATCTGACAAAGATATTTTAATTTGGTGTGAAGTTAAGCATGTACAGTCTTTCCATCACCTCAGTTTAGTTAAATAAGGTCATATTAAAATATATTTGCCTTTAGTTTAGATTAGAATATATATAGAATTTATAGGACATAATAATACAATATGAAAAACAACATGCATACAAAATACAACCAGTTGTGCAGACTTACAGAGTCCAGGTGAAGAGGATGCAGCTGCTAGACCTGCAGGGAAGCAGGGATCAAATATATAACCCCAGATAAACCTGCCTTACAAGGCCAAGGGCACCACCCTGACCTGCTAACTAACACTCACACAGACACACACGCGCACACATAGACAGGTACACTACTCCCACACGTACCCCTTTACCCACCCACACACACACACACACACATGCACACACACACACAGACACAAACACACACACCCACACACACACACTCACACACACACACACGGTGGTAATCGCCATCACTTTCATCACTAATGACAGGGCTCTTTATGGCTCTCATGATGTCGGACTGCCCTCTCTTCTCACATCCAAATAATGTGATTTTTTGGGAGCAGCGCCAGGAACGTTCTCCTACATAACTCGTCTATGACTCACCCATGCATAGCCTCTCTATCTCTAATTCTACCACACTTTTTAAATTCCTTTTCCAAGTGAGGACTGGTTGGGGATAGAAACCAGACTCTATTTATTGTCTCTTCTTTACTGAGGAGCAAAAAGGGGTTACCTGCTAATATAGAGTATATCAGCAGTCATTTTTAATGTATTCATTAGGCTGGCTGCTGCACTCTGATTGCCACAGTATTTGGTGTGTGGTTTGTGTGTAACTATGACCAAAACGACACTACACAAAAAACTGCTGTCATTCCCTATTTATAGTATAATAAGTCCTGTCCTAACAATAAATGTGAACTAATTCACAAAATAAACTAAAATAATTATTAACAGTTAAGGAGTTGTGCAGAACCATTTTTTAGATATTTCAACTTTCTGGGAGATCTGTTCATTAAGTCACCTTGCAATCAGTTGTGTGTGAAACAGAAGACATCTTTACCATTTTGATGGTCCATCTCAAAGCAGAGGAGGAGAGAATCAACACCACGATTGTTGCTAAGACCACTGGGCCAGCCTGTGAAGAAACTCTGATGGGACATTTGTCCTGGTCATGGACTGCCAACAACAAATACCTTGTCCGAGATGAGGTAGTTGATAGATTTATTTGGTAAGAATACTTTAGATTGGTAATCAACTTCTGTGGCTGCATTTTTTAGTGGAGCAAAATTGTTATCTGAAACATCAGGTGGGGGTCAGCAATGCCAGTATATGGAATAGACAGAGCCTGAGTCACACCATCCATAGGGATTCCAAAATGCTGTTTTGAAGCCGAAAATAAGCAATGCTGGACACCGCCATGTTGGTTGTACTGTTTCTTCATCCTCCCAGCTAATCTCAATTTTGACAAAGACGTAGATCATCAGCGGACCACCATCAGCAGGCCCAATGACACCTGGGAGCTCTAATAAGCCATCTGTAATGGCACACACCTGTCAATCAAGTGGCAACACTGTTAATTATGTGCAACTTTAATATATTCACCCTCGGTACAGTTGCCATAAAGGGGGAAGTTAGCTATAAAGACCATTTAGGGTTTGGTTGGTCCCAAAAAAACATTAGGTTCTGTGGTCATATAAACACAGAGACCATAGAGAAGGACTTTCGATTGGCCCCAAAGATGGCCAGGCTGTTATTGCAGGGAAGGGGAGCTGGTAACTGACAATCAGGTTCTAGAAAACATTTGGAATCTTTTTAATCTGGCCAAAACATCACTTGAGGAGGCAGAGTCAAAAGACTCATGGGAGGGCTTACCAATTTCTCTAAATCAAGACTTAAGTCAAAAAGTGTCCAGTGACAAGGATCTAGGGTGCTGAAGACACACCGACACAAACCATCCAGTCCTTGTATAACTGGATGAGAGCTGCAGTGAGATAAGCTCATGATTAGGCTCCATCACAGGTGTCCTTTGTCATCAGTTCTGTTTGTGATTTTAATGGACAGAATCTGTTGACACAGCTGACAAGTGGAATGTGTCAGTCTGTTAATATTAGGATTACATCTCAGATGTTTGCTGATTTTAATTATGCTGGCCTTATCGGACTGTGCCCTGCCACACATGAGTTTTCTTAAAGTCTGAGGCCATGATACTCAGCCTGCCATGGTGCACGCCCCAATTAGGTTGGAAATCAGTTGCTGTGAAGACAATTAAAGTATCTCTCAGTCTTCATCATATTGACAGACAGTTAATGCAGCATATGTATTGAAGGATGGAGGAACGAGTCTGAAGGTGAAGGATGAGTCTGAAGGTGAAGTTCTCAATTGCCTCGCTATTTATGCTCCAACCCTTACTAATGTGATCAGCTCTGGATAGCTGGAACCCTGCTGCCACTGGGTGACATGTGGGATGTCTGTTATAAGTATATCGATAGACTACTATTTACACCTATGGACCCATTAACCACCATGTCTTTGACTAGGGGGAGAATACTGAAGGACTTGGGTACCTGCAAACTCCACACAAAAAGACCCCAGTTAGGCTATCCCAGAAGTGAATCCAGAAACTATGAGCTGTGAGGTAATAGTACTGACCCCTTCATCACAATCCAGTATTCAGCTTAAACCTGCTGTGGCCAATACTCAGTAATACAAAATCATAAGTTCAGGCAGGATACTGTAAGCTGCTATGCCAGTAAAAGCCTCCTCCATCATATCTAATTTTGGTTGAAGGCCTTGATTGTTGCATTCACTCTGAAAATGCTATCACTGCAAAAGTTTTCCCACCCCAACCTTTACCTGCTTTTGTCATGGTTTTTGTGTAAACACAATTATTTCAATTTTGTAAAAATCTTAAGCAGCAGCACCATATCATGTTAAACTATATCTCCACAGTTGCTTGCCTGTGTTAATTGCCTTTCAGATCACTCCTCCTTTAATGATAGCAGGATTAAGTGGTTGGGTGATACCTGTACATTAACACTTGTCTCGTTACAACATGCTTAGCACAGCCAGGCTTTAGTCTGGTCAAACTACATGTGGTTGGCATCCTGTCAGCAACCACTACTGACACTGACACTGACAGCTCTGTCATGACCCTTAGCATATAGCCTTACGGGCCGATGAAATACAGCTGACACAGATGGATAGACTTCAAAGAAATTGTCAGCTGGGGTGACTAAAGCCCATCCCAGCTGACATTGGGCAAGAGGACAAGTCGCCACTTCATCGCAGAGCGCATAGAGAGAAACAATCATTCACATTCACAATTGAATGTGACAATTTAGCCACCAAATAACCTATAAAGTATCCGTACAGACACGGGGAGAGCATGCAAACTCCTCACAGAAAGGCCCCACAAATCAATTTAGTAATAATAAATATGCAACGTTTGGTCAGACAAAATGAAGCTTCCTAAGAAACATTTCAGGCGATGGTCACAGTTTGGTTAGATTTAGTTACCAAAACGATTTAGTTTGGTTCAGTAAAATATCATCGTTTGGGTTCAGAATACAATCTAGTATCACATAAAAGTGTGGAATATATTAAGTGTGTTTTTAGGATAGGATGAGCTGTCGGACAAATTAGCTTTCGGTCCAATGGGACATTTTATAGATGATTGGGGTTTTCGAATAATGACCATCAGAATTCCATGGCAACATCACTTTTGGATAGCCATTTCACAGCCCATTTTATTCACTCAGGTGTAAAATTCATTATGGGAAAGATGTTAAAAATGTTTACCAGATGTCAGTCTTCTTGGGGAGTATAGAAAAAAACAAAGCTAAACAACCAAGTTAAACAGCAAGAACAAATATTTTACCTTCTACACCTTCGTTGTGAGGGAACTGGTACAAATTCATGTTAGCCAGGCTAGCTTGCTATTTAGCAGAGAGACAGAAGAAACATTGTTGATCCTGCTTGAAGAAGTCGCCTGAGATTTGGAATTTGATGATGGTTCTGAGTTCAAAGGTGTAGATCCTGTATTGAAATCACAGAAATCATCATTGGTGAAATAACAAAAGGAAAATGTGAAAAATGAACAGTCAGCTATGATGATGATATGTTTGGTATAGTCAGTACCATAAAATTTAATTTTGCAAAGGAGCCATTAGGGAGATAAGCATACCAGAATATTTGTATTTTTATCTGATCACTAAGTTTGCAAACTAATTATTTTTATGTATTTATTGATACATGTTTATCATAGTTAATGTTTATTACAATAAAATATTGATGAATTTTGGCAGGCGACACAAAAACTCATTTGGGCAGACATTGTGCCTCACCTAGTTTAACCCCTAAAGTTGGCTGGCTAATTTCAGTTCATCAGCCATAAATTACTGTTCTTTGTCATTTGTGACAACATAACATGTTAAACTAGTGGAGCTAGTTTTTGCAATACTCTCTGCATTTATTTCTCTCTTAGCCTTTTTCCAGTCTATGTTTGCTAACCACAGTCTTTGTATCTAGCTGTAATCATATTTGGTATAATAATTATTTCCACTCTCCACTGACAAATACAACCTTTACTGCCAATTAGTTCAAATAAGATCTATTATTATAAAAATGAAGATCTAATTCTACTTTTAATAGCAACATTTTGAATCTTTGGGTATTGGGAGGGATCAAATCATTTAAGTCTAGGGTATGCAATGATAGTTGTTTCTTGTAAGTGAACACTCATTGAAAAGTATTCTATCTCTATCCTATAATAAAAACAAATACTGGGGGAATGTATAATTTATTAAACCTTTTACCATTATGCTTAAAGTAAAATAAACATCGGGTCCCAGTCTACTCATAGACAGTAAGTCCTCTATCCATAGAAAGCTGCACCATTGTTCTCTCATCATTTTGGTATTAAGCATGTGTGCAGGTTATTAATACTCTGAGTGTGATGGATATTAATAAACCCTTTGTTTGATACCTTGCCTGACCCACACTGCCTTCCGCTACCTAGATAGACCACACAAACAGTGCGTGAGCCAGGCACACCAGGCACACCATCAGTGGCATTTTCAGCCTGATAGCAGCCAGGCAGATAAGAGCTCACTTTTACTAGAATTAAACACACAAGACACAGTCATGAGGTAAAAATAACCACCATGGCTAGACAAAGAGCTTGAACTGATATAAGTGTTATTCCTGCTTATTCTCTGTCATATTTTGGTTGATATATTTCACAGGCTGAAGGTTTTCCAATGCTGGTATGATATTGAATATTTGTAAATATTGACAAATATTGTTAAAGATAACAGCTTTTAGCTACAGAAGTTTCCCCATGAGATTGTTTATATACTGTGAGGTGTTGCTATGTATGTGAGTGTCCTCACATATGTAAGTAATGTGAATGTAAGTAATCCTTCACTGTATTCTGTCATTAGAACTCAAATCAGTCATTAAAAAAACATAAACACAAACACACAGACATATTTTTTATCTTTTAGTGGAAATAAACCTGAACTGAAGTCCTTGAGCACGTATATATCCATGTCCTTCTTTTCTGGCTTTCTGCTTTGGAACATTTTCGGCAACAGGACAGGGCAGAACAGATCAGGCAGGCAGCTGTTTGTGTTTTCACTCAGTGTTTTATTGAGGATTAGAGGTGAAATCCTACAGCTGACAGTCCCTTTGGCTGCCTGGATGCCACACAGATACCAGGCCCTTTCATGGATCTGCACTGGGAGGAGCAACACAGGGAGGGGTGAGAATGTGGTACTCACACTTGTCTGATATCACAAATTAAATTAAGAATGCTAAAGCAGAAACAATAGTTGAAGGACACTGACAAAGACAAACTTTACATAGGGGACCTACAATAATAATAAAAAAATACTGTTTTTAAAGGGATAGTTCAAGGTTTTTGAAATGGGGTTGTATGTATTTAACCATAGTCATGTTACCCGTTTGGACAGATTAACAGGGATCCTGGCACAGAGGCAGAGCAATACACTGCTGGACACAGTCAAAAATGTATTATTGCCCACCTAAAAAATATCAATGTCTGTTTAAATGTTCGCTATATTTATAATGTTTTTACCACTTTGTCTTGTCATTAGACAGCTGTAGCACCTATTTTTTAGCTTCCAACTGCACTTCCTAGTATATTATGCAGCAGTTACAAAACCAGACTAAAATCAAACTTCATATTCCTAAAGATTTTAAAGATCCAGGCCGGAAAAGTAGGCAGGAGTGCTTAGAAGGCCAGAGACAAAGGTGGAACCCTCTATGACTATGAACTGATGACAGGCTAGGAACCAGGAAACCAAGGACAGATGCTGCAACGCCACTGACCGGTCAACTGGTGGCAGCACAGTGGCGCTTGACTTTTCTCTCTTTGGCGCTCCGTAGCTGATACTCTAGGATGTTGAGGCAAAGGCTGGCTAGGAATAAATACAGGTGAACCTAATCAAGACGGGGCAGACAAAACTGGCAAGAAACACAGCAAAGGCATGAAGTAAGGTTGCAGACAAAATGACCAGCTCACTGTCCCTTACATGTCATTGGTACAATAAACCAAATCAAATAGTTGAGACATCAGAGGAAAAGTCAGAAAATATGTAAATTTCCATCACAACAGTATCAATATCCGACATTGTACCATCACTTTAGACGACCATTGTGCAATCACCAGTTTCTGCCTTCAGGAGGACCACAGTCTTGGCAGAGGTAAAAGCCACACTGACTGGCACCATTATGGCGTGGATCTACCAACACCTGTTAGATCAGGTTCTCATAACATTCTTGGAAAGCATGCATGGAAACAGAGTTACTGTTCCGTTCATCTGCTGATGTAACCACACATTTACGAATGAAAAGGTCGCCACCTTCTCCTGCAGGGGCAGAGATTTTGTTCTTCTGGTAATGTAGTGATTATGAGTTTATGGCAGTACAGGAAAATGAACACACAATTGATTTCTTGAACTTAATACTAAACCCTTGGTAAACATACATATTTAAAATACACACTTGAATTCAACTGCCATGTTCTACAGTAGCACAGAATGGACAAACTAAAGACTGGCTTTAGATAGTTCTGCATCCACTGTAGGTTCTTGTACATTCTCACTTGTAAGGGAAGGGTGTGGTGGGGTGGGGTATTCAATTGACTGCGCACTGCAACTTCACCTCTAGATGGCACTACATCCTACACACTGGACCTGCAAGGAATAGCCCAGTCTAGAAGCTGAAGTAGAAATGCTTGGCAGAGTATTTGAAGAGTTTCCATAGGAGGTTATTACTGCTAATGCTAACTAACATGCAGGTCTGTATTTAGAATCGCAAAGGAGAGCCAGGTGACCAAACTGACTGACAAAGACAAAAGCAGCACACACTTTAATGGCATAACAATGTGGCATGCACTATGTGCTGGTTAGCAAAGCTATTCAGGAAAATACTGATACTAAACTTAGTTTAAGTGTGTGTGTACCCCACCTTCCCACCTAACCCAAAAGCTTTCATGAATTCCATGTGTACTAAATCACTATTGAATTATATAGATAATAACCGTGTACACTGATTATCATGGTTAACTTAGAGTATGTAAATACTTGTAAGTAACGTTGACCATATGAGTACACAGGATTTTTATAGGTGGGAAAACAGGATCAAATATACTCCATTACTCATCACATGACTCTTGACTGCAAGCCATCCCTTGTCTGTGTTGAAGAAAATAGTAATGTCACAGTTGATCCACATAGTGGCAGTATTTCTTTTCATGAATGCATAAAAGGATCTAGGTGGAAGAACCATTCTCATAAGATTATAATAACTGAGGGGGAGTGAGTAAATTCAAATATGACACATATCTTTTGATGCACATAAATCATTTGACCACAGGTAACACCACTGATGAAGTATCAGACCCCTAAAACTTCAAAATCAAGGTGCAGTTTATTCAGTGTTCTATTCAGTATCTGTCTCTGGTTGAGTCTTCTATCTTATTTTGAAGGGCTGTTTATTATAAACTGCAAATCCAGAGAGAATCCAGTGATGTGTGTCTGAGTTGGTGTTTGGTTTACCAACCATCATGTAGAACTTTTCTATAATTCCTGTAGATGTCAGCAACTTCAGTACTGTATAATTGTGGCAGCAGTACCCCAGTATACAGTATATTAGTGAGGACTCTAGGAGGTGCTGTGGTACTAAAGACTGATCAATATTAGAGCCATTTTATTTTATCTTTCTTTGGTTCTCACATATCAAAATCAACTTGACCGTGGTGTGACAGTAAACTAAACAGTTAACCATACACTTGAACTATAGCATTGTTAATGTAGTGTATTAGTAATATATTAGTATTTAATTGGTCCCAGTAGGGAAATTGTCCTTTTCCTCTCACTGAGAAGTCAGAGGTCACTGTCAGATTCAGTTTCTGGGTGTTTTTGTCTTTAAGACGCTCAGTCAGGGAGATTGCTTTCTAAAGAAGAGCTTTGGCTGAAAGATAATAAAAGGGTTATGAGGGTTACCTCATCACTGAACCTGCAGCATTACTAGTTTTGTACCAAAAAAATCATGCACCATGTGTTCCTCAATAGTGGGAGTCACCTACATCATAAAAGGTGGTGCTTGCTGTTGTGGTGACTGGCAGCAGGTTCTGGATTGAAATAACAACTCAGAAGTTTAGAATGGTTTTAGACCAGTGTCAGACTCACGTTAGAGGAAAAAGATTTCTAGAAACAGGACAAACGTAACAAAACTTTAAAGTTCCTATGAAACAGAAAGCAGAGTGTGCTTGCTTCCTTGTATTTATGTGTTTCTATAAAAACAACAGAGACATTGATAGTAAGTAGTAGTGTTTTTTCAATCTCTCTGCTGCATTGCACATAGTACTATGGCATTCCAGCTGAGTCCCTGTTAACTATTGGTTACTTGAGCAGCATTTTAGGGACTTTCATGTTTAAATTCAGGTCCCACCGAGATTTTAACTCAGATCGCTGGATTCAAAGTCCAGAGTGCTAACCATTATACCATGGGACCACACGGTAGATGTGATTGTTGCATTCACAGGCGATCAGTATGGGTGGGACTTTCCATAATCACCCCAAAGATTTTGAAGGACAATCCTGAAACAATTTGAGTGTACAGCATGTATAGACACATTGCACTGATAGCATTCTAGGTCAGATTTATCATTTTTGAGTCATTGCAATTTGACATGACAGAAAATAATAATTTGTGATTGTAATTTATGACTTGATTTGAGACATGATGACTTAATTGACTTTTCTGAGTTCAGTTGATTATTTTAGTTTAAAAATGATGTAGTAAATATAAACTTTTCACGACAGTACCCGATGGTCTGTGGATCAGATCAGATCATCATTACTTAAGACTTGTTTGGGCTGATGTTAGCATTAGACTGATACAATCTGTTCTCTCACACCTCCATAGCTAGTTCAAATAGTTTCAGCATCCTCTTTCAAGAGCTACATACTGTACCCAAAACAGTTGTAAAATGGTCTCATGGTGTCAACAGAGGTACGTATCAGATTCATCAAGAACACCAATCAAAGTAAAAGTACTCAATCTCTTGAAGATATTTTTTTAAAGTGACTCAAATAACATGAACAGTATACTGCTCCTAATCCCCACTATATTATGTTCTCTGTGAGAGCTATTTTCACTCAACCTTTAAACTCAGGTCCCACCGAGATTTGAACTCAGATCGCTGGATTCAAAGTCCAGAGTGCTAACCATTACACCATGGGACCACACTTCTGAGTTACACAGACAATTGTTGTGGGTGGGACAGATATTCATCATCTGACTCGCTGCCATCCATGTCGACAGAGCTGAAGTCCTTTTCTTTTGCAGTAGACTCACCAGAAGAGCTGTTGTCCTCCTCTTCTGTTTCCCACTTTTCATCAGAAGTGTCCTCTTCATCCTCTGACTGGATGTCTTCCTCTATCCAGCCAGAAGAAAAAGAAACAGACACAATGAACCTATCTTTCTTCTAGCGCTTCAATGGCCTTGTCGCTGAACTCCCAGTCCTCCCTGCGACTCTTTCTAGAGACGATAGGACCGGATAAGGAGAAAGCGGACTCCTCAATGCTGCTCGAAGACTCAGATGAATTTTCATCAGAAAAGCTGAAGACTGAGAGGCCATCTTCTGATGAAGAGCCGAAGAAGAGGGATCTCTTGTCTTCTAATGAAGAACCAGAAACAGGGGTATCTTCATCAGAGGACGTGGGACCTTCGTCTTCTGCTGAAGAGGTGGGACCTTCAAGGACATCTGCAGGAAAATGTTTTCAGTTTTAGTTAAATGTTATACAGTTGTGAATAGTAATAGATCCACATAATGCTTAATAACAAATTCTACTACTGTCAGAATGTTGTGTGTGAGAAATGAGGACATGACAAAACACACATACAAATATCTCTCATGAGTAATGCATGAGAGATATGACCACATCACTTCTTTACGAAGGTGATGATGAAAACACTTCAAGCGGTTCACACACACAGCACCTAATTCAACACATGATCACAGTGGTACTGGACATGGAGCATGCACTGTCAACATGCAGACTTTTAGAAAAATGTACCTTAACCTTATTAAAAAATATCGATTTGGTTCAACGATTGATGCAAAAACTAATTTTACATGTGATGAATAATAACAGTTGTTTGTTTGTTGTTGCTGTAACAGTTGTCCCCAGAAAATGATTCATAAATGTGACAAATTTTAAACGTGAATGGACCCGATGTTCCGACAACAACTTTGAGTACATTAAAAAAAAAACAAAAAAAAAATGAACTTTTCTGCTCAGTTCAATCGTCTCCATGGTGATAAAAATGTATATTTGATGCATTTTATGAAAGGCAGCCGTAAAAGTCGCCATCTTGAATTTAAAATACGTTTCAGTAAAAATAAACAAATTTGAGATTATTTTTTGGCCTTTTCAAGCTTTATTTCTGATAGAGACAGCAGAAGAGTGACAGGAACGCAGGGAGAGACAAATGACAGTAGTGGATGTCGGGCTTCTCCCCACTACGTACGGGTTCTGGTTTTCAGTCAACATTTAAAGGTTCAGGTCCCACCGAGATTTGAACTCGGATCACTGGATTCAAAGTCCAGAGTGCTAACCATTACACCATGGGACCACAACTGCTAGAGAGACAAATGGTGTGGGTGGGACATATGAGGGTGGGACTATCCTGAAACAATTTGAGGGTACAGCATGTCAAACACAATGCGCTAATGACAATCTAGCCCAGATTTATTATACTTAATTAGTATATAATATTGTGTACCAATTTATTGTTGATTTTTGAGGGAACGTAACATTTTATGATAAGGAGGCCTTTATTAGTTCATATAGAAATGTGATGTAGAAACATGTTTTTTTTTGTTGTTGTTGGACTGAGGCCGTCATCTTCTTCTGGTTGGTGATGCTTTAGTTTTGTTCCTGTAATCTTAATAAATTTTGTCTGTGAATCGCTCTTAGTCTGGCCCCTCTCCTGAGACCAGTTTGCCTTGGAAAACCCAACCAGGATGACTCCAACAGCAACAACGCTGGGCTTCCGCAGCAAGGACTGAGCCTTCCCACGTGGGGCGGCTGGTGGGTATTGTCTTTTAATATCCTTCAGTGGTGCCCAGTAAATGGGCACCGTTGATGTTCTGGGTGGTTTTAATCACCTGCTGCAGAGCCCTCCTGTACTTGCACCTACCACAGGCCAACTTGTACTGTTTCCAGTCAGGATGCTGGTTACTCAACAAGTCAGTCTCCATAATCTGTAATTTCGTTGTGCTTACAGTATGTCTGTTGTACAATGACAATAAAAGCTTTCTATTCTCTTCTATAAGCTCCCATATTAAAATGTCCAACTTCACAGCAGAAATAAACATGTTTACAGCCTGGGACAAAAAACTGTTTTGGTCTCTGTAGATAATTTCCACCTTAATGACAACTGTACTGAGGGTGAATTTCTTTATAACGTCAGTGGACTGAATGGCAGGCTGAATGACTCCTGGGTGTTTAAAAACAAGCCACTTGTAATAACGATCACCAAATTTAATTTGAACAGGTGAGATATATAGAAATTCAGATCAGTACAGTTGTCATTAACAGGGAAATTTCTTTGGTGTTCAAACCCATTTTTTTGTCCCAGGCTGTAAACAAGTTTATTTCTGCTATGAAGTCGGACATTTGAACATGGGGGCTAATGGAGAGGAATTCGTTCTGTAGCCAGCCTCAAGCAGCTGTTTGAGGAACTGCAGCTTTTGCCATTTCTGGGTGTCTGAAAAGATGGAAATATTAGGCCCAACTAAAGTTTCTGAATTTAGTGAACGCTAAGGTGTCATTAAGATAATCTCATTACTTCATCAATGACCTGTGTCATCCTGTTATTAGGTCTCTACTCTGTGGTTATTTTAATTCCTGCTGATCACAGAGGTGTCAGCAGAGGGCACTGCAGGTATGAGACATCAGGTAGATGAAGAGTCATCAGTCCATGATGAGTGAGTTCAAATATAGAAGAGCTGAGAACTGAGATATATTTTCATATTTTCAACAGGTAAGCTGACTATAAACCAGACTCAGCTAGTAGACAACAGTACATGGCGACGCTAAAAAAACGTCTGGTGTTTCGGTGGAAAGAGTGACCCTGTTAACTGGTGACCTTTAGCCAACTGCGATTGATGTAGTTAAAAGTCGTTAAAAACTTTAATATACATAGCTGTCCCAGTGAATGACTCCTTTTAATTAGTTTGTTTACCTGACTGGTATTTGGTGCCTTGTTTGACATAGTTGTGTTTCAACGTCTGCCGTTGACAGCAGACACATTTGGCTGAAGGATGCTCATTAAACCGAAACACTGCTAACTTTAGCAGCATCAGTTGAATGGACAGAGCATAACACAGTTATGTTGTAGAGATTCACGTGTGGTAACAAGCTGGTGAAGCATT
Organism: Larimichthys crocea; assembly: GCF_000972845.2. Taxonomy (NCBI): domain Eukaryota; kingdom Metazoa; phylum Chordata; class Actinopteri; family Sciaenidae; genus Larimichthys; species Larimichthys crocea. The sequence goes on along the minus strand of NC_040020.1, from coordinate 15,384,530 downwards.
GCTGTACTGAGGGACTGTTTATATAATCTAGTTTTGAGCCTGTGTGAAGCAGGCTGGAGAGCTAGTGCTAAGTGTTAGTAGCATGCTAATGTTAATGAAAAAATGGCGGTTAACGGTTTGACTTTCAAAATAAGAGTTCACGCAGTATTCACTGTTTATGTTCTGTGAACTAGAATTAGAATGACTGACGGGCATTCATACAAAGTTCATTCACATCAGAAATAATTCAACACTAGTCTCTAATCACAGCCTACTACATCAGGGGGAGTCAATTATGATTTCAAAAGGTCCGGATAGAGAAAATTTCCTCATGATCAGGTCCACAACATCATCATTTTAGATGCATTATAATTACATACACATACACATATACATTACAGTTATTTTAAAAAATATTGAAGTAGCATTGTCACTGTATCAACATCTGCACAGTGTGAATATTTATTTTCAATTAATTCAACTCAGAATTATAAATAAAAAAGTACTTTCATATTATTTCTTTCAATATAATAATATACTTTCAATAATAATAAATTATTGGCTGACTTGGCTGCAATCTTCAGGATTAAAAGCCGGTTTTTGGGGTCAACCTTCCACCCTTTAGCACACGTGGCACATTGGCTCACAATTTAGCCGGGTGTTGTCCAATCAGAGACAGGTAGGATGTCAGTTCAGTCTTCCAAATTCACTACACCTACTATCATTAGGGATATCTGGGCCAGTGACCTAAATTCAAAGATATCTGAGTTCTGGGAAGAGACAATGTCCCAGGTTCATGATTCTACCAAAAGAGTGGCATTTCCATCCCCAGCATATTATTGTATATTAAATGAATAAACACAAGTGATAATATAATACAAATGATATTTTATTATTATACAAAACACTGTACAAATGAAACATTATAGAAATTACAGATATATATATTTTTAAATATTTTAAAAAGGCATCTAAAACACTGATATATAGCATTTCTTGCCTGTCTCCACAGCCAAACACTACACTTTACCACAAAGCATCATTAACAAAATACTTCCAAAATCTTCTTTTTTTTTTTTTTGCATTTAAGTGTGACTCCATATTCTATCTATGCTTGTAAAACAAGTTTTACAAAAACGTCATTATATTTTGGTTAAAATTCACATTTTAGTGCTGTCCCCAGGTTTTCACTCATTGCTGTTACCCAAACACATTCCCACCCTCTGAAAATTTTGGAACATTTCACCAGTGACATGTTCTGCAGGAAGTGACATCATTTGGGTTTTCTGCAAGTCATGGGAAGACCAAAAGTAAGTTATCTCATTTATTTTTCCTTAAATTTAATGATATATTAGCTGTGTCAGAGACGGTCAATCTAAAAATTCAGTCCTGTTACCTAAATTATCTCTAAGACAATATTTGTTGATATCAAAAGTAGGGCTGTAAAGTCCTAGTCGACTGGTCGACTTATTGGTCGATACATTCTGGGTCGACCAAAATTCTGATTGGTCGTTTTTTTTGCTGCGTTAATTTAATCAGTAGGAAAGTACAAGTGCTAATGGGTAGGGATGGGAATTGATAAGATTTTTACGATTCCGATTCCATTATTGATTCTGCTTAATGATTTGATTCTTTATCGATTCTCTTATCGATTCTCATTTGGGAAAAAAAGGAGAACAAACAGTTTGACTAGCATCATCTAGAGGAGGTAGTGAACTAGAACGAGTACTAGTACTAGTACTAGTCAGCCTCTGAGCCAGCCAGACTCTCTCTCTCTTGTCATGGTCATCTTCTAAATGTAATGCAGAAGGCATTCGTTTAATGTTAACTGTTATAGCATGTTTTACAAAGAAGCACATCGCGCTAACATGGTAGGTGGTGTGTTATTTACCTTCCGTAGTAACCGCAGAGGTGGTCATAGCCTGGCTGCTGCTGCTGCTGCGAGGTTGAGATTCATCTCCAGTCCGAAGCGTGTCAAAAACACGACATTCATTTAAAAATATTGCATGTTGTGTGCGCAAATGTTTCTGCATGTTCGTCATGTTCCCTCCTGACGCTGTTATCTCCACTTTGCAATGATTGCAAGTCGAGCTGTTGCTCTTTTTTTGGTAAAATGCAGCCAAACTCTGGAGCGTTTGAACCAAGCGGGTGACATTGTTTACTACTGATTGCACTGCACGTGCGAAACTTGCATAAGTTACGTGGCGTAATTTCTCGTGCTTGCTGGAATCAAGCATGTGTAACTTCTTGCGGAAGTTACGCAACGTAATTTGTGCTTGCTGAATCGATAAGAGAATCGTTAGATAAACTGCCAAACGATTCCATGGAATTGAAACACACAGAACCGGTTCTCAACAAGAACCGGTTCTCAATTCCTATCCCTACTAATGAGGGTGTTTTCAGAGCACCTCTGTTTCACAGGTAACAGCCTGTCTCCCTTGTTTTCACTATTTTGGATTAGCCCAACCCACTAGAGACCGGTAGATTAAAGAAGGTCCGTGTTATTCATGCTATTTACATTTTACACTTTTCATTCAAATAAGTTAACGTAGCTGCCACAGATGTTTATTTTCATCTATGAGACCTACATTTATCTTCCAAAATGAAGCTATCCAGCCGTGTTTAAGCTGCAGTAAATTAATCATATGATGGTGAAGTTTTGACTGCAGATCGCCTCAGCAGACGGGCTGGGCTGCTCTGCTACAGGAGCGGCTGGTCTGGACTTCTCCCTCCACATCGGAGGAGTAAATCAAATGTGAAACAAGCGTTATTTGGATAAACTGGTGACACATCGGGGAACTAAACGGGTGTTTTATTTTTGTGAAAATGACCAGAAGTGCATTACTCACTACGGCTGGCTTGGGTAGCGCCGAATTAATCGTAACAAAACATTAAACAACTGTTATGTCATGTAAGCCAGCTTCTATGATCTTTGCAAGTCAGCTAGCCTTGTGATGGCTAAAATGAATGCAGTTTATTATTATTTTTTAATTCAGTAATGTTCTGTAGGATCTGCCGGACTCACAAAAAATCTAAAATATAAATAGTAATAAAAATATCTGCCGGACGACTCTTCCCCCCCGTATAGACCACCACCCCACCAACAAAAAAATCTTGGGGAAACACTGCTAAACATATTTCAATACCCTTTTTTAGTCTAATAATTGTTTATTAATTTTATAACTGCAGGCGCACCCACCCGCAACAACGGCAGCATCCCTCAGATACACCCAGACCACGCTGGATGTTATGCCCACCCCATTAGTCGATTTTAAGTCGAAATTTCAGGGTTTCAGTCGGCCTTCTTGAGCATTGAGCGCTGCTGAAAAGCAGCAGCGGTCTCGAGCCAGGCGTGATGCCAATCCAGAGAGAAGGGAAAAATATTTAGTCAAGGAAAAGAAGAATTACAAGAGAGATCTGCAGTCAGGCAAGAGAAAGAACATTAGTCAAGTCAGTGCCAGAGAGCAACAACAACAGCGTAGAAAGTGGAGGGAGACATACTACAGGCTGAAGGAGAGAAAAGGGGCACTACAGGAACTCCTTGCCACTCCTCCACACAGCCCACTGCATCAGGCAGTGACCCTTGCCTATGGAAAACTTTCCTACAGGGATGACAGCTGCATGTGCACAGCAGCACAAAATCTCCACTGTGAATGCTTTGATGCAAAACATTTTACATTCACTCATTCACAGGCAGTTCCCACAGCATCCACAGACATCACAGAGTGGCAAAGGCCTGAAGCTGTTGGCCAGTGGCGCGTCCTCAAGTATGATGGTGATCTGTACCCTGGAGTCATCACAGACATGAGCGAAACGCATGTTGAGGTCTGCAGTATGGCAAAAGTAGGGGTCAACAGTAGGGATGTAACGATACACTCGACTCGATTCGAGTCATGATTTTTTGTTCACGATACGATTTTTTCAAATCAAAATGAGCTACAGACAAATTATGACCAAATAAAATTATCTTTGTATTTGTAGGAAAAAAATCTTTACAGAAACTCTCAAACAGTTTGTGTTCTTATAAAAAGTGCAACTTACATCCTAAACAACTAAATACATGACAAAGACAGAGACAATGGCTATGAGGTAAGAGTTGTTATTTTTCTTGTTAATTATGTTTGCAGTACGTACGTACTCCAAAGAGGAAAAGAAGAAGATAAGCGTGCCATGCCCGAAGATTGTAACTGAGTACAACACTCACATGGGAGGAGTAGATTTGGCTGATATGATGATTGCCCTGTATTGCACTCCGGCCAAGTCCCATCGATGGTACCTGGCTATATTTTGGCTGATGGTTGACATTGCTGTCAATAATGCCTGGCCTGGTGATGCAGCCCCACTGGGTCAGAAACATCAGTGTCTGAAGGACTTTAGGTTGGATGTTGCCAAAGGGTTCATCTATCCTGAAAAGCAGAAAAGGGGCCGCCCCTCCAAAGGAAATGAAGACAACACACCACCAAGAGTAATCAAACAACCAAAAGTCCCCAGGCCTGTGGATGATATGAGGTATGACGGGATTGACCACTTCCCTATCCTGTCAGTGAAAGGCCGATGCAGGATGTGCCAGGATGGACAGACCTCCATCATGTGTCAGAAGTGCAAAGTGAGGCTTTGCATTGTCACTGGCTAAAAATCTTGCAACTGTTTCCACAGATTTCACTGCCAATAAGCTATTTCGAGTGTAGGAGCTCCACAGGGGAGATGTTTGCGTGAGAACAGGAATAAGATGTTTTGTGTAATTAAAGTAGCTTGTTGTTTATTCAAAGCTAGATTTGTTTCCAGCGTTCAAAACATATGTGAATAACTTGGGTTCACTTTTTCTCCCACTTTTTTAAAACTTTGTATACAAGACAGCTAATGAATTGCTTATAATATGTTTTACAATTTTACAAATGAAATATGTGAATAATTGGAAAATGGTAAATTTATACCCTGAACGGGCAATGTATCCTGGGAGACAAACTGTAATATGGAAAATAAAGGTCATATTTTGAAAAAAAATTATGAAATTGTGTTATTTTAGCCTAGAATACATTAGAAAATAGCAATTAATTATTTTTCCAAACTTTTTACATGTGCTTGCTCATTTAAGGGTTAAAGATATATATATAAAGCCGCTCTAGACTTGGCAGTCAGCAGCCTTGTGATGGCTAAATGAATGCAGTTTATTTATTATTTTTTAATTCAGTAATGTTCGGTAGATGCTGCCGGACTCACAAAAAATCTAAATAAAATAGTAATAAAAAATCTGCCGGACGACTCTTCCCCCCCGTATAGACCACCACCCCACCAACAAAAAAATCTTGGGGAAACACTGCTAAACATATTTCAATACCCTTTTTTAGTCTAATAATTGTTTATTAATTTTATAACTGCAGGCGCACCCACCCGCAACAACGGCAGCATCCCTCAGATACACCCAGACCACGCTGGATGTTATGCCCACCCCATTAGTCGATTTTAAGTCGAAATTTCAGGGTTTCAGTCGGCCTTCTTGAGCATTGAGCGCTGCTGAAAAGCAGCGCGGTCTCGAGCCAGGCGTGATGCCAATCCAGAGAGAAGGAAAAATATTAGTCAAGGAAAAGAAGAAACAAGAGAGATCTGCAGTCAGGCAAGAGAAAGAACATTAGTCAAGTCAGTGCCAGAGAGCAACACAACAGCGTAGAAAGTGAGGGAGACATACTACAGGCTGAAGGAGAGAAAAGGGGCACTACAGGAACTCCTTGCCACCCTCCACAAAGCCCTGCATCAGGCAGTGACCCTTGCCTATGGAAAATTTCCTACAGGGATGACAGCTGCATGTGCACAGCAGCACAAAATCTCCACTGTGAATGCTTTGATGCAAAACATTTTACATTCACTCATTCACAGGCAGTTCCCACAGCATCCACAGACATCACAGAGTGGCAAAGGCCTGAAGCTGTTGCCAGTGGCGCGCCTCAAGTATGAGGGTGATCTGTACCCTGGAGTCATCACAGACATGAGCGAAACGCATGTTGAGGTCGCAGTATGGCAAAAGTAGGGGCAACAGTAGGATGTAACGATACACTCGACTCGATTCAAGTCATGATTTTTTGTTCACGATACGATTTTTCAAATCAAAATGAGCTACAGACAAATTATGACCAAATAAAATACTTGTATTTGTAGGAAAAAATCTTTCTTTACAGAAACTCAAACAGTTTGTGTTTTTATAAAAATTGCAACTTACATCCTAAACAACTAAATACATGACAAAGACAGAGAACAGGCTATGAGGTAAGAGTTGTTATTTTTCTTGTTAATTATGTTTGCAGTACGTACGTACTCCAAAGAGGAAAAGAAGAAGATAAGCGTGCCATGCCCGAAGATTGTAACTGAGTACAACACTCACATGGGAGGAGTAGATTTGGCTGATATGATGATGCCGTATGCACTCCGGCCAAGTCCCATCGATGGTACCTGGCTATATTTGGTGATGGTTGACATTGCTGTCAATAATGCCTGGCCTGGTGATGCAGCCCCACTGGGTCAGAAACATCAGTGTCTGAAGGACTTTAGGTTGGATTGTGCCAAAGGGTTCATCTATCCTGAAAAGCAGAAAAGGGGCCGCCTCCAAGAAATGAAGACAACACACCACCAAGAGTAATCAAACAACCAAAAGTCCCCAGGCCTGTGGATGATATGAGGTATGACGGGATTGACCACTTCCCTATCCTGTCAGTGAAAGGCCGATGCAGGATGTGCCAGGATGGACAGACCTCCATCATGTGTCAGAAGTGCAAAGTGAGGCTTGCATTGTCACTGGCTAAAAATCTTGCAACTGTTTCCACAGATTTCACTGCCAATAAGCTATTTCGAGTGTAGGAGCTCCACAGGGGAGATGTTGCGTGAGAACGGAATAAGATGTTTTGTGTAATTAAAGTAGCTTGTTGTTTATTCAAAGCTAGTTAGGGCTGCAATCGATAAAAAAAAATTACTAATAATCGCAAAAATTTCTGTAATTAATCGCGATATCGCGATTAATCTATCAATAAATGTATCAATAAATTAAATGCATTTTTCTGAGACTGAAGCTTAATGAATATTATTTATGTAAAATGATCAAATTAATGTAGAATAAACTCAGATAAAGTATAGAAATTCATTCATGTTATTGGCTTAAGGTGCACATAGGCACAGTGCAAATAGAAAAAAGCCAGAATGAGGAAATATACTGAGGAGTGCCACACTCCTGTAGTGTAGACTGGGTGTTTTTTGAGGTGATATGTTAAAGTCGTGTTACTTCTGTGGAATTTAAATTCGGCTTTGCAAACTGTGCAAATTGCCTTGTTTTTGTCCAAGGAGCCGTCGGGCATTTTTTTAAAATGAAATGTTCCCCCTAAAAGTCCGTCCTTATCCATCTTTACACCACAGACTCTCCTTTAGTTAGGATAGATCATAGACATATAAACACAGACTCTCCTTTAGTTAGGATAGATCATAGACATATACACAGACTCTCCTTTAGTTAGGATAGATCAAGACATAATACACAGAGCCTCACTGAGCAGGTTGGTCCGTTGCTGCGATACGTTAACGTGTCCGCCATATGATGTGGCAATCTGCCCGTAAACTAATACAAGCAGGGCCGGTTTTAGCTGTGGGCAATGTGGGCGACCGCCCAGGGCGCAGTCTCCGTGAGGGCTTTAAGTTAATGCCTCTTATACACCCATTCACACACACACACACTAATATATCTGGGAAACAAAGCTCTACTTTGCCACATCCAAAATGGGCGTCGCCCACCGGAAGTAAACAAAACCGCGTTAATTGCGTTAATTTTCTTTAACGCGTTAATTCTTTAAAATTAATCGACAAAATTAACGCGTTAATTTTGACAGCACTAATATATATATATATTATGAAATAAAATGCTCAAAATAAATGTGTGCAATAAAACAGTGTTAGCGGTCTTCTTCAGCTTAAACGGTCGATCACATTGTGGAGCAGCAAACACCAGTGCATGAGTCATCAAGGCTTTAATACAGTCAAATGCATGCTGCTCTTGGACCAATAATAAGGCCTTTTTGCGTATCGACACCGCCACGGCGACGGAGCTGATACGTTTCAATGTTAGTCAATGTGTCAGCTCACACAGTCTCCGTTCCCGCTGACTACGACTACTGCGACCGGCAGCCCTCCACAACACATATGCAGAGCTTCTATTTTTCCCGGACACCGGAGCACGGCGCATAAATTCAGCACAGAGTAGACCACGCGGGGAAGGAAATCTGCTACAAATTACAAAATAAAACCCTGGTTGATTTTCAAAATAAAATACTCCGTGTTCACCACGGATCGAGTTTCATTACAAGAACACGTCGTAATGGGCGGGCCGAGCTGAAGTCAACAGGTGAGGGGTTTTCAGGCGTAATCATTTATGACACCTCACATCCTTTTTATGAGGACACCAGAAAAAAGATGCTGCACGGAATGCCATTGCAGGAGTCAAAGAGAGTACAGACGGCAATATCGTGCGATTATGCGTGAATTCGCGAGATCTCGTGCGTTCTTGCGACGCTCTGTGGCCGGCGGAGACGCACCTGAGTGCATCACAAATGGATTATGTGTAAGTTGGTGGACAGCGGAGCACGCAGCCGTTCTGGAGCGGAGCCGTTCTGCAGCTGTTCCGCATGCTGTATATTTTAGGGGTAACAGTGACCCTGAGATGGAACTTGCACCTGAGTCAGAGTCTGTACTAGCAGTTATGGACGCAGATGGTTTGACATTTGAACAGTGTAAAGAGCTGCTGTTGTTGCAATATGAACAGGAGAAAATGCAGAAACGGATGGATAGGGAACAGGAATTTGAGTTGGAACGGCTGCGGCAGGATACAGAGAGAATAAAGTTGGAGTTAGAGAGATCCAGGTTGCAGGTAATCCAGGAGGGGAAGCTCCCTCCGGCTGGACTTGGTCTGAATTCTGGTGTGTCTGGGCTAAGTGGTGGTGGGTTGCTGCTAATGCGGTTGCTTCCAAAATTTAATGAGCATAACCCAGACATTTTTTTTTTCACTTTGTTTGAACGTGTTGCTGATGCAAAGAAGTAGCGTGATAGGGTGCTTATGCTTCAGAGTGTGCTCACTGAGAGAGGAGGCGTACTCAGCCGTTTGTGGTGAGGACCCCGATTATGACACAGTGAAAGCAGCTGTGTACCAGTGTTCACAGGAGTGTCCTGCACATCTGCCCCAGCAGCTTGTTCTGGAGTCTTATCGCTGTTGTCTGCTGCCATGGGCACAAGGTGGCGATGATTCCTCCTAAAAGTGCCCTGGGGTCCACTGACCAGGTAGGATCTAAGTGTCTCATGTGTGGATGTCACAGTACCTGGTGTCTTGGCATCTGTGATCCACACGGGGTCTCCTGGAGACAGGTGAGCAAGACTTCTCGTCCTGTGTCTGCAGTTGAAGTTGCTTGCATCTGAAATTTGAGCACCTGAAAACTGAGGCCCATTATCTGTGATTAAAGTCTCAGGTATGCTGTGCCTTGCAAAGATAGACTTGAGGTGCACAATAACATCTGCACGCCTAGTCGGGCTCAGCCGTGCAATCTCGATGTACCTAGAGAAATAGTCCACAACAAGCAGATAGTTTGTGTTCTTCAGTGTAAAGAGATCGGCCCCTAGCTTCTGCCTTGGCCTGTCTGGTAGCTTGGTAGGCATAAGAGGCTCAGCTGCGTTCGCTCGTTCTTTAAAACACGCAGCACATTTTAACACTAGCTCTCCTATTTGGCTACTTAGCCCCGGCCACCACACAGATTGCTTGGCCCGGTCGCAACATTTGACTATCCCCTGGTGCCCCTAATGAATCTTCTCCAGCACACTATTCCTCATCACTGAAGGAATTACTAGTCTAGTACCACGTAATAGCAGTCCATTGTGTGTGCTAAGAACAGCCCTTTCGGCCCAGTAGGGTCTAACTAGAGCGTCAAGTCTGCTGCGATCTGGCCAGCCCTCTGCGCAGTATCTCATGACCTCAGCACAGATGCTATCTGCACTCAGCTGTTTGCGCAGCTCAGACAGGTAAGTCTTGCTTGTTGGCAGGTTTGCCATCACAGAGTCCACATATGTTAGTCTCTTCCATCAAGCCATCACCATCAATGACTCCACTGTTCTTCAGCGGAGCCCGTGAGAGTGTGTCTGCAGTAGTGAGGCTTTTCCCTGGAAGCCCGTGAGAGTGTGTCTGCAGTAGTGAGGCTTTTCCCTGGAACGTGTAATAGTGTACCTGTATCTCATGAGTCTCATCCTGAATCTTTGTATTCTAGGAGGGAGTGCGACCAGTGCTTGACCACCCAGCAGGCTCACAAGGGGTTTGTGATCAGTCTCCAGCTCGAAGTGAAGACCTATGATGAAGTCACTAAATCTTTCACATGCCCAAGTCAGGGCCAGCGCCTCTTTTTCCACCTGAGCGTAGCGTTGTTCTGTGCTGGTGAGCTTTAGACGCGTATGCCACCGGCGCCCAGATGCCCTGGTGTTCTTGCAGCAGAACCCCGCCTAGGCCGTATGATGAGGCATCAGCAGAGATTTTCAAGTTCTTTTTTGGATCATACAGCTGCAACACCGGCGTGGACGACAACTCCTGTTTAAGACTGGTGAATGCTTTGCGCTGATCGGGCCCCCAGAACCACTGGTTCTTTTTCGACAGCAGGTCCTTGAGAGCTTTATCCTTTTCAGCTAGATTGGGCACAAACTTGCCTAGTTGATTCACCATGCCCGGAAAGCTCCAGAGCTCGGTAATATTTTGTGGCGGATCCATCTCTCGCACAGCACGTGTCTTTTCTGGATCTGGGCTTACTCCATTTGCCGATATGACGTATCCGAGGAATTTCACCCTTGTCTTGCTGAACTCACACTTAGCTGTGTTCAGAGTGATGCCCGCCGCCTGTGCCCTGTACAGAACTGCATGCACACGGCCATTGTGCTCTGCCTGTATGGAACCCCAAATGAGGATATCGTCCATGTGACAGACGACTCATTCTAAGCCCTCCGTCACTTTCACCATCCGGTTTTAAAGTGTTCCGGGGCGGAGGCAATGCCAAATGGTAGGCAGTTGAAGAAGTTCCGGGGCGGAGGCAATGCCAAATGGTAGGCAGTTGAAGAAGTAGCGTCCGAATGGGGTAATAAAAGTAGTGTAATGGGCACAGTCTTTTGTCAGTGGGATATGCCAAAACCCCATGTTGGCGTCTAACTTTGTGAAAATCTTTGCACCTGATAGCATGCCTAGGGTCTGATCCACTGACAGGAGGATGAACTTTTCCCTGCATACAGCTTCGTTTAGAGGAGAGAGGTCGACACAGATTCTTATTTCATCCTTAGATTTCTTTGGTGCCACCACCATGCCGGAGCACCACTCTGTTGGCTGTTCAATCCTAATCTAATGACTCCTAGCTGCTCCATGCGCTGGAGTTCCTGCTTTACTTTTCCCATCAAGGGTAGTGGGACACGTCGTGGCACTTTCAGAGACACGGGCTTGGCATCAGGTCTAAGCCTAATAGTATATGGCTCCTGTACTAGTCCTAGTCCATCACACAGCTTTGGGTAATTCTGTTTTACCGAGTCCAAGTCAATGCTATCTACTCTGAATACCAGACTGAGGTTGATTGATGCAGGCCTGCTCAACAGGGCTGTGTTCAGGTGCTTCACTATATACAGGTGTGCTTATCCCCGCAGTGCAGCACTTCCCTGGCTACTCCCACTACAGGGAGAGGCACCCGCCCTGGCCCATACAATGCTTTGTTACCTGGTGCGAGGCTGCATAAGGCCCCTCCACATATCTGTCTGTATACCTGCTCTGGTACGACGGTAACGTCTGCCCCTGTGTCAATCTTGAATTTTACTTTAGTGTCTGTAATCTTTATGTCAACTGTCCATGCCTGTTTGCCTGCGTCAACTGTGCCAAGGAATATGTCTTCCTCTGTGTCATCTTCCAAAACAGCACTCACGTGCTTGGTAGACTTGCATACTTTCCTGTAATGCCCTCCTTTCCCACAGTTGTGGCAATCGGCATTCTTTGCAGGGCAGTGGAATTTAGTATGAACTGGCGTCTTACCGCATCTCTGGCATGACTGTCCTGCCCCCTGTGTCTCCTGCTTGTCCTTGTGCTGATTAGCTGGCTGCTTTTTGTTTTTCCATGCTTGCTTTTTACCTTTGTTGCTGTGCACCACGTCCACTGCTGCTTTATTAGCATGTGTTGCGTCTCCTCTTAAGTCTGTTTGTTGTCGCTTAATGTCCTCCGCTTGCCTGACGATCCTGTCTCTTAACAGTTCCTCCCGAAGTGCCCCATATTCGCGATCTTGGGCCAGTGCATATAAAGCAGTTATAAACGATTCTGCAGATTCTGTTGGCCCTTGAGCTTGCATGTTGAACTTGGCTCGCTGATAAATGACGTTCTTTTTAGGCACAAAAAAGTTTGTGAAGCCATCCTTAACGGAATTGTACACAAGTCTCTGTTCGTCTGTTAATCTTAGCCCTTTCAACACATCATCTGCCTCGTCTCCCATGCAGTAAATAAGCGTGTTCACCTGGTTAGCCTGTGTTGACTTGTCCAAGTCGCTGGCCACTCGGAAGCGCTTAAAGCGTCTTATCCACTTTTCCCAGTCATGTGGCTTCGAGAAGTCGAAGGATTCTGGCGGGTTTATAGAGAACGTTGCCGAAGGCTTTGCATGAGTCTGTGGGTTGTCGTGAGGCTGTGGTGGTTGCTCTTCCTCTTGCGACATACTTGCTCTGTTAGCTCGGCTAAGCGTGACTTCCACGTGCTTATTTACTTCTCGTATAATGTCCTCTATCCTTCCCTTCACTGCAGCAGCACTTCTGACACCATGTCGAGTTAGGTTCTTTATCTATTAAATAAGATGCTGAGACGGATTTCACGTTGAGCGTGTTTACTTCACATTTCCACATAAACATTAACTCGTGGCTCTGTCTAACCAAAACATAACCTGAGGTTCCCCTGCAAGACCGCCCCCTGGTGTCCTGGCATAATGCTACACATACACTGTACATACCCAGATTACACCACAATTGGAAGAGGCTGGGTGGTGGAGGGCATGGCTACAGCTTGTTGCCACAAACTGATCTGCAGGTGGAGGTGTCCATCAGGTTGTTGGCAGAGGCTGATAGAGGGATGTTCAAGCTACAGCTTGTTGCCACAATCTACCTGCAGCCTGCAGGTTGTTGGCAAAGGCTGGGAGGTGGAGGGCCAAGATAAATCTGCTTGCCATAATCTGCAGGTGGAGGTGGCCTGCAGGTTGTTGGTGAGGGCTGGGCTACAGCTTGTTGCCACAGTCTGTAGGTGGAAGCGTCCTGCAAGTCAGTTGCAGAGGTTGGTAGGTGGATGCTCAGGTTTCTGCTGGTTGCCACAATCTGCAGATAGTCTTGATATACTCTGCAGATGGAGACATCCTGCAGTTTGTAGGCTGAAGCTGGTAGGTGGAGGGCTGGGCTGCAGCTCAATCGGCAGGAGCAGGCAGCCTGCCGGTTGTTGGAGAAGGCTGGTAGGTGTTGGTAGGTTTGTAGGTGGATAAGGCAGGAGGTTGTAGGTGGAGGATGGATGGAGTACTTTAACTGGTTAGTAGAGGTTGCTTGTTTCGGTGGAGGTGAATTCAAACTATTTACAGTTTTAACTAACTATTTACAAGTTCAATC